>NC_080715.1:11249572-11594572 GCF_019097595.1 Hemibagrus wyckioides | reverse complement strand
TGCACCTGGCATGCCACGATCAGCAGCACACAAGCTTTAGATATCATTGGTACATGGGCGCAGTGCCACCACTCAGCCAAGTCATCAATCAAGTTGTAATCCCCTAATGCCTGCAAGGCTAATCAGCCCCCTCCCACTCCCTACCTCCTGTAGTGATGATTGCACTCTAAGGTAACAAAAGTTTTGTTTTTACCTGTCTGTATAAATGCTGAGTCAGCTGTCTTATTCTGACCCAATTGATAAATGACTGTTTCAGTTAGTATGGAAAAAATAGCACCAGCACAATGGGGGCTGAGTGTGACCTGGTCTCTTCCAGATCTCTTGGCTCATAAAACACACAGCAGCTTGCTTTAACAGCCCTGCATTTAGGGACAAGCAGGACCGTAATCATAGATATGACAAACTTTTCAGATGTTCACTTTACCCTACGGGATTTATCTAAGAATTAAATATACAGTAAACCATGATTTAATTATGACGTTTAAATATACAGTAAACCATAAACTATTTAATTCTTAGATGTATTGTTTGATTAAAAAATAAGGATTTATTTTATATAGGAGGAGAAATATGTATGGTGTAATATAATCCCTTGTAATTGCCACTCTGCTCCATGCTATCGCATAGTGTATGACTGTTATTTAAGAAGCTGGCTGTCAGGCCGGAACTTTCCACTGCTCTATGAAAATCCTTTAAGAGGAATCTGAAAGCCTGTCTGCCAGCGCCGTATATCATGTGGATGTTAGCCATACATTTCCATACATTATTTTATGTGTAGAATATAGAGTCAATAAATCATAGTAACATCACATAATGGAAAATATTTAAAGAATAACAATTAAAAGCCTTCCTTTTTCACTGTGTTTCACTACAAAACCCTGGAGGAATTCACATTTAATAACGTACATGGAATCAATCTAAACACACAAATCCAGTCCCCTCTATTGTGTTACACACATGTTTCTAAATAAGTAATACTAAATAAGTAATGTAGTGCTAAGTAATACTAAATAAAACATCTAGACATCTCATTGTTTAATATTATTTAAATGTATTTTATTTAATTATTTTAGTTTGAGGTTTTTAGGGTAATTAGAGGGTAGGTGGTTATGTTACAAATAAGAAGTCACACCTACAGGGCTCAATAATAAATAAATAAATAAATAAGATAATAATAATAATAATAATAATAATAATAATAATAATAATAATAATAATAATAATATCATCACGTCACTGGAAAACACTGGGGAATAAAACAGAGGAAGAATTTTCGTTCTGTCAGTTTCTCATCCTTTTCTACATCACAAGTTTGTAATTGTTCTGAACTTGGGACGTGCATCGGACTGGGTTTATAATCCCACTCTTACAGTTCTTCTTTTTCTATGATCCAGCATTGTTTTGTAATGATTTTAGTTGGCTCCTGTCTATTTGTGCCTGCCAGCAGTATTGGTTCTATTTCCTAAAATATAAACAGTAGCCTAACTAGTAATCTAATGTAAACAGCTATAACCCTGACCAGGAAATTACTAAGGATGAATGAAGTAATAATGTAAATGCTTCATGCAGCACTGCATGGTCATGGTTTTTGCTTATCCTCCCTCTTGCCGACTTTTCTTGCTGCATCCCAGCATAATTCTCAACCAGATATCATAAGAACCTTAAAGAAAATAGCCACTCCCAGTCATATCTGTTTAGCATACATGCTCTATGATTCATAATCTGTTACATACAATATATTTGGAACATAGCACACGTACGCAACAAATGCATGACACAGGACATCTGAGACGATTACACATCTATTTAATATAATTTAATTTCTTTCCCAATGATCTGCTCTCTCTGTTATCCCAAATTGATCATTTTCCTTTTGATTAATTATTCATCACGGGGGTGAATAACAATATGATTAATATAAAGTAGTTCTTGGAATTTTCTTCAGGGAAGCTCCATTCCCTTCAGTGTGTTCAACATGTTTGTATAATATATCTGTTGAGGGACAGGGATTTGGCTGCAGATGTTATCTTCCACATGACAATGATTTGAGCTTTCAAGTGCTCAATCTCCTGAGCCAATAAGCCTTTGAAAACAAATGCTGACTACTGAGTACTATTCCTTGGAATTGGGAAAGTTTTTTTTGGCTACCAACTGTGACTGATCCCATTTAATATAGAACGATGTGATTTTAGTAGACATATTGTACAAGTAAAAAATATGTAACCAGCATAATAAAATAGCAAACAATTAAGCCCATTTGTCAATAACCAACAGAGAGTCTCATCTCCATGTTCTCCATTTCTCACCAATTTTGCAAGATGATACCTGATGATTTGGAAAAACTACCATGTCCTACCAATAAAAATATTAAGAAATATTAAGAAATTAAGAACAGCTTGGAGTGCAATATAAGCAACATATCTGCTGAAATGTTATTAATCTATGCCACAAATATGGCAAGCTGCCATTTAAGCAAAAGGAGAAACAAAAACAAATTATGAATCAGTTGACTGCATGCTCTAAGGCTAAACATTTAAAGATGATGCCCAAAACACTGGCTGATATTAAAGATTTTATGTTGTAATGTATATTGTGTCTCACACAACACTTTTACCATGTTAATATACAGTATAAGTCAGCTGTATATTGAAATTAGAATGCTATAGAAGTACTGCCATAAATAACTTATAGCTCATATACAAACAGTGTCTATATGCACACACACATATGCACATACACAGTGGTGGGCTGTCAGGGCCAGCAAGGCCTTCTCTGCTGGCCTAAACAGCATCTGAATCACTGACTTGCATTTTAATATATTCAATATATTTTTCCATGAATGTGTATTGAATTATTCCCAATAGTCTATTATCTACATTTTATAGCTTTTCTCTTGGTTGCGCTGCTTCCAGTAGTGTATATTTATGATAAGAGTATTTATCCAATCATTTTTCATCATGTGTTGCCAGGGTGAAAGAAATCTGCCTTAAGGCCTTCAGAATCAATAGTGCAGGCGCCTGTAGCTTAAAATATGTGGCAATGAAATTGTTACCTTAACCAATCAGATTTCGAGTTGGCGTCACTGGGGCCATCTAGCAGGCATACGATTACATCAGCAATTTTCCGTCCTTTGATTGGATAATTGGAGTAGTCAGAGGCAGGGAACCACATAAACTAAATAAAATATATATATTTTAATTCACAATGGCTGACAGAGGAGAAGAAATTGATTTGGTTGTAGACATCCTTAAAAATACATTTTCAAGGCAGACTGTAATAAAATTGACTATTCCTTGTGAGGTGTAAAATACTGTAGCCTAATTTATTTTTTACTTGGCTTTAACAGGTTTTTTTCTTTAACGTTTTTTTTTTTACTTTAACGGTTGATTAGTATCTATTGCCATGGCGTCATGATGGTATAGAGGTGGATTAATTCAGGAAGGACACCAGTGAAGGTGTGAAAAGCAATGCCCGCCAGTGCACATACATACACATGTATTTGTCTTACTATCCTAATTGAGGACCTTTTTTGAACCATTAATGCAACTTAGTAAAATTATGCATACAACTAAACCTAATCCTAACTTTAACCTCAGTAGCCAAAGGAAATATTTAGGTTCTTAAAAACAAACAAACATACAACAAACAAAAAACGCATAAAACAAAACAGGTTTCCTAACTGGGACTGGCCAAGTTTCCTTAAAACAGTCAGATATTCCAGTAGAACTGATGGCACGTGTTAATTTCACTACAAATATGGCTGACATGAACCAAATGCAATTTAAAAATATGTTAAATACTTCAGTATTGAATTTTTATTAACACATCTGTGAAACAGTCTTAGCAGTGGCATGGCTGCTTTTTAAAAACCAAGTTTATTTAAGGCCAACACCAGAAGGATGCCTGGTGTAAGTTAGGCCACCCTAATTTGTGAAACATGGTTTTGTTTTGGTTTCGTGTGGAAACTGCAAATTCTTTGACCATAATAAGACAAATTTGGGTACTATTTTCTTTTCCATAGAGATTGGTCTGCATTTAAAAAATGGCATGGGTTAAAACAGACCAAGGAGCATCTGTTAAAAACAGATGTGTGTCTATGCCATCCTGTCTACCTCATATGAAGCTGTGCATGCATATTAGAATTCTGGTGGGAGGAATGGTAATGTGATCCTGCGGTATGCCTCTGCAGTCGGGTCCAGGGTTTGTAAATATTTATTCCGTTGCATACTGATACACATGCAGCCTCCGCTCATGTTGTTTCAGGAACATACTCTTCCGAGTGGTGATCAGTGAAAAATGCCAGTGTGGAATTCCTGTGTTTGGGATCACGCCACATTCATCGTTACAGTGCATGAGCTAGGCAAAGGGTGTGGATTATTAGAAAGAAAATAAGGCCTGTTTTGTGGTTACAAGTGCAGGAGTGCAGGAGGTTATAAACTAGGACAGAATAACACATACATAGTTACAGATCAGCAAAATCACCATGATACACAATGCCTGTGTCAACGTTCATTGTTTAAATGTCACTTTTAAAAAAAGAGCAAAACTGCAGACAGAGTTCAGAACCACAATGATAAAATGATGTGATGAGTATGATAAACCAGCCAGTTGTGCCAGAGACCACAACAGAGATGAGAAATGGAAGGTGGAGCACTTCTCCCTCTGGCCCATGAGCACATTCATAATCAAAACGATTCATGGCATACACAAGATCTGGCAGATTCACCCCAGGCTGAGATATCAACCAAATGCGCCGTGATTCCCCACTGAACCGGCTCCAGGTCCAGCCCTGTTTACGTGACAGTGCTGTGCAAGGCTTTCAATAACACATTCACTTTTAATTTACTGCACATACAGACTAGCTTGTCTTTTCCAGATTCATGTTCAGCTCACTTGAGTTTTCTCTGTGTCAAAATAACTTCTTTTTTCCTCTAAGTAACCAGAGCTCATGAAAACAAATATTAATTTAACCCATGACTATGTTAAATATAATATTCTGTGCTTTGACAACAAGATGGAAGATTGTTAGCCACTTGGAAAACAATTGCTTTCTCTATGGAATTTAATCTGCATCATTCCCAATAAATAAAGGTGCTGATAGCAAAACATGGCACATTTTATGCTCTAGGAGTTAACATGACATTCATCAAACTAATCGCATGGTACTCAAAATGATTGTGTGTTATTGCATTTGATAACACATTCTTCATAGCTTAAATCACAAAGCCCATTATGATTCATATTCCTGCTGTCATAACCCATCTATAAATTTTTTCCAAACAATGATCTTTTTAAGAATTTGAATGGGAATCTGCAGTACCTGAGAGCAGCCTGGGAATTTTGGAGATAGAATCACTACATACCACAGTTTTGGACACATATTTTATTGTTGTGTGTCAACACATGGGAACCATGGAATCAGAAAGAAAAACACTCTTTCTGTGCTCTCAATCTTTCAGTGGGCATGTTTAGAAGCACATTTGCCCTCTGGTGTCACACCTCTGTGAAAAAAAGCTTTCCCTGATAATGAATTATAAAACAAGCTTTTCAACAAATGTTACTGGCAAAGATATATATAAGCATTGCACTGCATTTTCAAAAAACAATATATCTCACAATTATGCATTTTTGTGAAAGATGGAATGGGCTAGAAAAACATGCTGGGTTTTACAGTGAAATATTGTGTGTAGATTAGGGAGGTAACTGAATATGATTACATTATCCAGATTGAACAGATAATGTGTAGATACAAATAGAAGCCACAGAATTTTTTTATAAGCTTGCCAGATATATTCACATGACATCTGGTTGATACTAAAGGTGTCTATTGGGACTGGGATACCACAAGATTCAATAAAAGCAAAAGGTTTTTGCTGTTGGCATGAGTATGGGGTCAGATATGAAGCCTGCAGAGCAAAGGAAAACCACATTTATTAACGATAATTTAATAGCTTTCCTTCATTCAGCTTTAGTATCTGCCTGGTCAGGGTTGTGATGGTTTAAATGATTAGGCTACCAATTTGTTTATGGAATTTTTATCCAAATAGAACCAATTAAATTAGTTAGAACTGATATCTGTTCTAAAAATGAAGTTTGAACAGAAGTTTTCCAAGTCAACCTGGACAACTTTTAATTTATTAAACACTTATACAGCATTTCATCCATTTATAGTTTAATGTAATGGAACATGCATGAAACAAGTTAATTTCTGTTATCACAGTTATTCCCTTCCTCACAGTCATTCCCACAGGCTTCTGAGCAGTGTCAGATGTCAAACAATATATATGTTTTAACATTTAAACACAGCAGCATGCAACGCCTTGGAATTAGTATTGTAAAACTCAATTTTACGTTACAAATTAATTTTACCTATGATCCAATGATCAATGATGGTCTATTGTAATGTGGCCTGAAGCACTACTGGTACCAATCCAATGTTTTTCTAGTTTTTTTTAATTTTTTCCCCTGTATTTTGCCTTCCCAATCATAACACAATCATAACAGCATGTTCAGAAGTGCTTGATTTCACTTGCACCACAGCAATATGCTAATATAAATAATTTGTGTATTTGTTAAAATGCAATGCAATATATTATATATATATATATATATATATATATATTATATATATATATTCCACAAGGCCCTCCATACTTTCCAGTGTTAGAAAACATTATGAAACAGCTTTACCTCTGTTACAAAGAACTAACTGAATACTCCATCGAAAAATGTTCTAATGTTCAAAAAAGTGTCTCCTTACTGAAAGTTTTATCAACAATTACAAACATTAAAAAAATGTGTTACTCCCTCTGTAATATGTTACTACATCAATGATAGCAAATTAGAAATGACATATTTATATACACTTTGAACTCTCAGAGCTGCTGTTACAAAACATTAATCACCTTCTGACTATGAGTTTTCACCAGTGTTGTGGTATAAGAAGATGTATCCAATCGTTTGTGATCTAATTTGAGTATAGTACGATTCATTAATAAAATTGTTTGCCAACATGTACAGAGATTATTATTTGAGCTTATTAACTTTATGGTTAATATACACTATATTGCCAAAAGTATTCGCTCACCTCCCTTGACTCGCATATGAACTTAAGTGACATCCCATTCCTAATCCATTGGGTTCAATATGACGTCGGTCCACCCTTTGCAGCTATAACAGCTTCAACTCTTCTGGGAAGGCTGTCCACAAGGTTTAGGAGTGTGTTTATGGGAATTTTTGACCATTCTTCCAGAAGCGCATTTGTGAGGTCACACCCTGATGTTGGACGAGAAGGCCTGGCTCTCAGTCTCCGCTCTAATTCATCCCAAAGGTGTTCTATCAGGTTGAGGTCAGGACTCTGTGCAGGCCAGTCAAGTTCATCCACACCAGACTCTGTCATCCATGTCTTTATGGACCTTGCTTTGTGCACTGGTACACAGTCATGTTGGAAGAGGAAGGGGCCAGCTCCAAACTGTTCCCACAAAGTTGGGAGCATGGAATTGTCCAAAATGTCTTGGTATGCTGAAGCATTCAGAGTTCCTTTCACTGGAACTAAGGGGCCAAGCCCAGCTCCTGAAAAACAACCCCACACCATAATCCCCCCTCCACCAAACTTTACACTTGGCACAATGCAGTCAGACAAATACCGTTCTCCTGGCAACCGCCAAACCCAGACTCGTCCATCAGATTGCCAGATGGAGAAGCGCGATTCGTCACTCCAGAGAACGCGTCTCCACTGCTCTAGAGTCCAGTGGCGGCGTGCTTTACACCACTGCATCCGACGCTTTGCATTGCACTTGGTGATGCATGGCTTGGATGCAGCTGCTCGGCCATGGAAACCCATTCCATGAAGCTCTCTGCACACTGTTCTTGAGCTAATCTGAAGGCCACATGAAGTTTGGAGGTCTGTAGCGATTGACTCTGCAGAAAGTTGGCGACCTCTTCGCACTATGCGCCTCAGCATCCGCTGACCCCGCTCCGTCAGTTTACGTGGCCTACCACTTCGTGGCTGAGTTGCTGTCGTTCTCAAACACTTCCACTTTCTTATAATACAGCTGACAGTTGACTGTGGAATATTTAGGAGCGAGGAAATTTCACGACTGGATTTGTTGCACAGGTGGCATCCTATCACAGTTCCACGCTGGAATTCACTGAGCTCCTGAGAGCGACCCATTCTTTCACAAATGTTTGTAAAAACAGTCTGCATGCCTAGGTGCTTGATTTTATACACCTGTGGCCATGGAAGTGATTGGAACACCTGATTCACACCTGATTCTGATTATTTGGATGGGTGAGCGAATACTTTTGGCAATATAGTGTATGTTTATTAGCAAAAGGTTAAAAGTTGAAGTACTATTACATTACAAGTTCCTGTGAAACTTCCTTTCTTTAGAAAAAAAAACCTATGGCACATTAATTTAGATAAAAACATACCCATTAAACACACTCTACTGGGCTTATGGAGAATTTTCAGTGTTCTACACATTAAAGGAGTTTTTTTTTTTTTTTTGAACGATTACTCAAAATTTGTCTGGAGTGAAAACTGAGGTCACCATTGCCCTATTTTCTTTTCAACTCTAGTTTATTCTCATACAATATGGTTTCCTCCCTTTGTGGTGAATGAAGTAGGGGTCCTCCCTTCTTGCAAAATGGGCTTCAAGCCTTTCAGCACAGGACAACATGCACAGGCATAAACGGGAGATTCCTTCAGTCAACAATACTAAACAATTTTGCTGAGTCAAAAATAGTCTCACATATTACAAAAGGTATAGCCCAGGTCTAAGATACAACTTATTCATCAATCAGTGTCTGCACTTAAGTAAACACTTAGCTTTAAATCCCAGACTATGGTGTTTAGACATGTTTGTCATCTCCTTGTTGACATTCTTAAAATAGTTACCAACACCATTGTTGCAGTTTGCGTGTACGTGTTTCTGTGTGCTTCGAGACTGCCGTTGGCAGGTGCGCCATTGTTCCCCAATGAGTGGAGTATTACAGGTGAGCCCTGCCTTTGTTTTGATTCTTCATCTCCTCTGACAAGCAACAACAACCATCAGTGTATGAGCTGTTTAATTTTCCACCCCCTTGCAGGAGTGAACCGATACCTCCATGGCTTCCATGACTTTTCCAGTCAGCAGGATGTTCAGTTTTAAGGTGGAACTATAACGTGACAGTGCATCCTTTCAATTGTGCAAATTGTGGTTTGCCAGGTTTCGACAAGGTTTACATGTATAACGTTCATCTCCACCCAAATCTCCATGGAAGCACCTCTGACAATAAATGTTATTTTGTCTGGTTTCCATCATACACCCCCACAAATGATTAACTGTATAAGGATCTTATCAACCAGATATCAATAGCCACTAGACAGTGTTGTTGATGATTGTCCTGGAGGTTCTACCTGAATTTGCAATGTCTCTGACAAGAAACATTTTGAACTCTATATCTTCCCATTTTACTTCCCATCTTCCCTTGGAGTCAAATCTTACCTAACTACATAAGAGCTAAACTGCCAAATACACATTCCATTAGACAGCTTACATTTTATGATTTGCTCATTGTTTTGGAGGTTCCAACTAAGACTGTAATGTCCCCAGTGACAATGATTGTGACTTGTCAGGGTTCAAAAAGGTGTTTTCCATTGCTCACATTAATTTCCACCCAAATCTCCATGGAAGCACATCTGACAAAAAAAGTTATTTTGTGTAGCTTTCCATCATACACACCCACTTTGCCTCAAATGGTGAAATAGTTAAATATTTTACTCTATTAGATATTAACTTCCAGATATCAAAATACACTGGACAGCTTAGATTGTCTGATGTGATCATCGTCCTGGAGATTCTACCTGAGATTGTAATGTCCCCAGTGACACTGACTGTGATTTGTCAAGGTCTGACAAAGATGCTCCCATTGCTAACATTAATCTGCTCAAATCTTTATGCAAACATCTCTGACAAGAAGCAGTCATATTGTACTCTGTGTTTTCCCATCGTAGAAGTCAAATTGTCGAATCTGACCTAGTTACATAAGAGCTTACCTGCCAAATACTGTCCATTAAACAGCTTAGATTTAATGATTTGATCATTGTTCTGGAGGTTTTAGCTAAGACTCTAATGTCCTCAGTGAATCTGGTTTCAACCCAAATCTCCATGGAAGCACATCTGACTAAAACAGTTAATTTGTGCTCTATATCTTTCCATCTTATACCTCCAAGACTGTAATGTTCCCATTAACGTTTTGTCTCGTAATGTAGAAACCTTTTTGTTTTCGAGATTTCTACAAGGTGGTTTCTGTCACTTCCATCAGTTTAAATCACCAAACCGATCTTCACAGAACCACCTTGGACTAAAAAACAGTAAGTTTATGCTCTGTATCTTCAGATCAGTAATTTCATGATCTATATCCATTTTCCACCTTCACTTTGATTCATATGGTCATATTGTAACATTGTACCTAAATGCATAAGCTTAATTATCAGATATCATACCAGAATTAATTAGACAGCTTAGATTCTAGCCAAGACTGTAATGTCCCTTGATGATTGTGGCTTGTCAGGTTTCGACAAGATTGTTTCCATCACTTCTGTTAATCTCCACCCAAATCTCCATGGAAGCACTTCTGAGTAAAAGCAATTATTTTGAACTCTATATCTTTCAGTGTTCCACCTCCACTTTGTTACAAAAGGAAAAACATTTAAACCTGACCTTATTGAATGAGCTGAACTACAAGATACCAGAATCCACTCCACTGATATAAAGTGACTAATCAGTGACTCCACTGATTTTTTATTATTAAATTATTAAAAATTATTGAAATTTTATTCCATGCCAGCATCAAGAGCTAAAAAAAAACAACAGGAGCAAGGGTACAAAATAACAAACAAACAAACAAACACACAAATAAGTAAAAGTAAATATACAAATAAATAAATGGAGAATTAAATAAGAGGCATTTTAAGTATTTAAAAAAAAGACTTGAAAGTATTAAAAATACTATACTTCCATTCCAAAAATCTAAATTTAAGACAGTATATGTAAAGTTTAAATAATTAGGTTTTGATATATAGCAAAATAAAGCAGCTTCCTGCTGAACCTCTGTACTTCAGACACCAAATGCTAAATCATCAGTAGTAATGTCTGAGACAGGTGCTCATCCATGGCCCAACTTATCCAGTAAACTTTATTCAAACATATTCAGTTTAAATGTGTAAAAATAATGTGATAATGATATGCAAATAATGTGAACCAAAACCTATGGAGAATTCACATCTTAATATCCAACCTTTGCTAACGTGTAGAGGTTTAGCCAGTAGCTAGCTGAGTTAGCTAGAATATCTAGCCTGATATATGTTGTTTTGCAGTATGTTCTGTATTAAACTTAGCATCATTAGCAAACTTCTTGTGTGCTGCTATATACTCTAGGTAACAAGATTTGTGTTAATAATAGGTATATTCGTGGCTAATTTAGTAGTTAAACTCTCCATACAGTTTTGTTTGTTTCATTCAATTTTCTTTAGTCATAACAAAACATTTAATGGACACAGACTGTTAAAAAAAAAGCTTTAGGAAGCAACAATAAACATAAGTAACATCTTCAGTATATCAGCATGATCATACTTGACTGTAGTCAGTGTGTTGAGTGTTGCATCACGTGCTGTTTAGGCATACTGATGGAGAGGATTACAGTTTTGAAGACACTATAAGACAGCAGCGATCACTGGTGATAGGAGGTGAACTGGTTTGGAAGCGAAACCATTTTCAACATTAGAGCCCACACTGTAGGCAGAATAGACAATGAGACAGCCTAGTTGTAAAACCAAGGTTTTACCTTTCTGCTTCATGTGTCATACAGGTTTGTTTTCTTTAGTGAGGTTCCTGAAAGTCCTCTAGTTATAGTACACTATTCATAGACAAGTGGTTAGGCCTTTAGGGTCACCAGAATTAACCAATTTACAATCCTGTTAAAAATATAAATATCTTACAATATAATTTTTGGGGCATAATACTAAAAGATGGCACAAAACAAGACAGTTTAACCCCCAAAGAATGCCCACTGTGAAGCATGATGGTCATAGCAGAATATGGGGCTGCTTTTCTTCAGCTGGAACTGTGCATAGATAACCCCAAATACCAGTCCATACCATTTTTACAAAAGGTTTGGATTCCTCTCCCAGAAGGCTAAAAGTTCACTTTCCATCATGTGTTAACATCACACAGCACAAATCCAAGCCAACAAAGCATTGGCTTCAGAAGATGATGATCAAAATTTTAGAACTGACCCAGTTAGAGGCCAGATCTAAATCTTATCAAAAACCTTTGGAATGATTTGAAGAGAATGAGGCATACTCAGAACCCCTTGTACTTTGATAGAGCTGGAACATTTTTTGCAAGGAAGCATGGAATTATAATGACAATACAAGATGCTAAATTGGTAGACTCTAAGCCAAAATGACTGCAGGCAAACAACATGTGTTTTAACAAAATATTAGTTAGGGGTGTACACACATATGCAGCCATGTTATTGTAAGTTATTGTAAGTTTTTTTTTTCTCCAAAACAATTTTATTTGTTTTTCACTTGAATTTTTGTAGATTTGTAGCTCCCTGTCCTGGGTTGCCATAGAGGCCCGTCTGATCCACATATTCGATTAGACACAGATTTATGCAGAATGCCCTCCCTTATGCAACCCTCCCATTTTATACAGGCTTGAGACTGGCACTGAGCATTAATTCCACAGCAGTGAGTGCATAACTTGCAGGTCATGATTGTTGAACTGCTGAATGCCTTAAGTTGTATATGCTGAACAACTTAGGCTATTTGAACTTAGGATAACTGAACTACTTTTGAGGTCAAGTCTAGTCCTTTAGAGTGGGACATTATACATCCCACTTGGGAAGGTGCTGCTCTCATTTCTTGTAACATAGCTCATATTCTTATAACAGGCCTAGTTAATCAGTGACAGTCTAGAGCCAGGCCGAGTGTCTGCTTGCTGCCTTGAGGCATGAGCCAGGGTTTTTTTTTTTCTGTTTGGAGCCTGTGATCTCATAAAGTTTGTTCTAATCAACATATCATACCAAAATGCACATCCAGCACCTCTGAATCTAGGACTGCTAAATATAGATCCCTTGCATCTAAAGCAATTATTTTAAATGACATGACTAGTCAGGGATTTAAGGTGCTTTGTTTAACAGAGACTTTCGTTTGACCATATGAGTACATAACTTTACATATAACAATAAAGTAATTTAATTTAATTTCACACTTGAAGCAATTAAAATTATTTGTACGGAAAATAGCTATTGAAAACAGTAGTAGGTTTTAACCTATTGATTGAAAAACTGACTCCTGATTCTTGAAAAATTCTAGGACTATATCAAACAATCTAATTAAAAACTCTGAACCATCCTCAAAAACTCTGTTTCCCAGGATCCTTTGTGAATTGCTTCACTTCCATGATCCACAGCTAACTACTGAACTACAGCTTTTCACCTGATTTGTCACATGACCTCTATCCTCTTCAGCAGCCTCTGATTACTAATCATGCACACTTGTTCCTACTTATCCTACTCCCTTTAAATAACTGAGATATTCACCTTTTGGGGTTTTGCCAGTAATGAGACTATGCCTTTTGTTTTGATTTGTATCGTGGTTACCTTTTGGTTTTACAATATATAGTTACATATGTAGTGACTGTTTCTATGTGATCGGACACACCATTGCACAGGAGTCACATGCAGATTTTTTCACTAAGTGTTTATGCCTCATCACAGCACTCAAACAGTACTCATTAAAATGACCTACTATTGGCAATCAGGAAAGGTTGCATCTGCATTCAAACCTTCTGCAAAATAAAGCATGAACCATGAATGATTTGGAGCTCTTTTGTAGCTGGTCATCTGTGGACGCTTGTGATAATTGAGAACATCATGAATTTGCTCAGTATTCAGATGCTTTCATCCAAATTCTGCTTGCCTCTGCCAGGCACAACAAAATATTTAATACAGAAAAATATTTGTAACACAAACTTGCTAGACATTAATTAAGAAAATAGTTTTCTTTGAAAGAAAAAGAAATCTGGTTAAAAATAAATATATAATTGGCTATTTGTTTGACTGCCATCATATTATTAAAAATAATCAATTACGTTATGTTAATATACCCAGCCAGACCCTCAGCTGATATGATGATGATACACAAGTTGCTTACTAAACTGACTTTAAGCCAACACCGGGGTTGATCTTTATGCTATCTTCCCAGTTCTTCTAAAATTGGACAGTTGTTACTTGGGCAGCAATCTGTTATGCAGAAGTTTTTGTTCTCAATATCTAGTGAAAATTGGTGTAAAAAATGTTATTAATTAATTAATGCAAGTATTATGGGAGATAGTCATAGACTGTGCTGAATAAATTATAAATAAAGGATGCACGAATAAAAGTGTCTTTCCCTCCTTTTATTTTGGGGTTTATTTTGTATATTTTGTTCAGTCAGTTTGCTGCAGTTTACCAACACTGAACACTCCATGCGCTGAAGGAAAATTTTGGTCCATTCTTAATATATTAATAAGGAATTTCTTCATTGTCATACTACATAGATGAGCTACATTGTCTTTCAAACCTTGAGGTTTTAAAAAAAAATCTATTAGCATATCAGCAACTATTAGAGAGAAAATAGTTATTAACAGAAAGTGTGCTGTCATGTCTTTTCTATTTTATTTATGAAATATTTTATATTGGAGGTAATGTCATGAAAAGATTCATGCAAATTGAAATAAGCAAGTAAAGGTTTTTTTTTTTATTTTGCTCAGTTTGCAAGTTCTTTTGTAGTTTAATATCTTGAATTGGTGAGAGAATTTATTATTTTGTGTATAGACATGATGAAGCCTTTACTAAAATATAGCTAATACTCTTTCAGTAGTATAATAACAACTTGTATCATGAATAGTTTTCACTATGACTCTCAGAAAATTTGTAAGGGAGTTTTTTTTCCCCCCAAGGAGAGAAACATCTTCCCAATGCTCACAGCATCATTCTATTTTAGGCAACTTGGAGACAAGCATCACTGACAGCAGCAAATGCTGGAGCACACTACCTGAGATGAACAAGCTGGAAAAATAAACCATAGAATGCCTATTAGTAATGACTCGAAGCAGCAATGAACACACAATGGGCAACATTTAAGTTCCTTTAAACATTACACTCTGTAGAGTGTGAGGAAGAACATTTGTTGACCCGTACACCAACGAAGATGGCCATTACCAAACTAAAGCCATATTCAAATAAACAAGGCCTTTAAGGAATGTGGTCTTTCCTCTTGTTAAAGTATTTTGGTCTTATGACTGGAAGTTCCTTGACTGAAGCAGAACCTGTCAATGTTATTTCCAAGAGCCATCATTGTCCTTGATCCAGGTTGGTATTTATAGAATGAGCAGTGGTGCTGTCAGTTATGCTAAACACAAAAGGAGACCACAATGTTGCATGCCAGCTAACAGAGTAATGTGAGACTGATAATCCACTTCTTATTTTCATAAATCTGTCTCTCTTCATGGGAGGACAACAACTGCAAGCTTGGGTTACATAAGAGCCATATACTCAATAGACACAAGCTATTTTTATTAACTTCCCCCAATTAAAGAACTCTTTGTTAACTCGTTACTAAAACCGTTGTTAAGATAATATCGAATAATTTTAGGTAAGAAAGAGGAAACAAATTAAACTGAGGAAATTATTGTCCTAATTATATGCTAAAAACAGTATTTCTAAATACTGGTAAAGGTTATTGCTCAGTAGTGTTTTCTTATGAAAGGTTTGAACCCAGTAAAATACAGTAATGATTACTTTTATTTGTGAAGGTATATGACAAACTATTGTCATAGAACTATAGTGATCTATAGTATTTGTACTACCTCTGAAGCTAAAAAATAGATGTATAAATCAGTTTATTTTTAAATGAACCATATTTACATTTCTATTCTTACACTAAGGCAGTCCAACCCCAGCGTTCCTAAACTGAACAAACCATTCATGCACATGTATGCTATGGAATTTTACTACTGAGAAGAGTCTTTCCATGATGGTACAAAATTTGTTGACAAGTTCTTGTCTACAGGATGTTTTTTATTTTCTTTAAAACAAACAAAAAAAAGAACAAAAGAAACTGCTTCAGACAACACCATTAATCTGTTTTGACATCAGAAAGGACTGCACGTCATTCAGAGAAAACTAATTGTAAGGTTTTGTCACTGAATTGCCGTGTTGGTAATAAATTTATGATTTGGTATGCAGTTATGCTTAAACATAATGTCTTTCCTGGTCATGCGATGCATCTCAATGCTGTTAAGGCAATGCATGTTACTCCTTCACACTTCAGCTAACATTTTTAATAGGTGGATTATAGATCTTTTCAAAGTCCAGCACAAAGCTGTTGCATAACTCTCCTGCTAGTTTATCATAGAGTTACCTCATGGTTAAATATACTGAGAGAAAATAAGAACTAGCTACACTCAAATATGATGTATTCAGAACAGCACATCTTGTAGCTGAAATGACTGCCAACGATTTGTCGATTTTTGGCAAGGGAGAAAATACACTGTGTTAGAACACTGGTGTGCTACATGATCATTTACTTGTTTGTTTTTCTTTGTATTAATGCACTAAACTAGCTAAAATTCTGGTCACATTTTAGCTTAGCAAAAGAGATTTCTGGGCAGTTGAAGAATAGGATTTGAAAAGATGGAGACTTCACTTAAATGGTGGGCTAGGTAATAAATTTGTCATCCTGCAAAAAATAAAACAAACAAACTAAAAAAATGTGGCAACAATAATTGTGCATTATGATACGTAAAATACTGCTTGGTGCAACACAGTATCACACTTAACTCATGTCGTGTAAGAGGTGAGGTTACTTTGCATTTCCTTCGAATTAACACATAAATTCAAACACAATCCAACCACATTACACTTGTTTTTTTCAAATTTGTACAGATTTCTTTTGAAATCAAAAAAACAAAAACCTAACCAAGACCATCACCAAACCTTTCTGTTATCTACTGTTCACACCCTGATCCTTCTATCCATACATGCTAAACTATAGACAAGAGTCGCAGGGGCCCCGAGCTCCCGAGGTCAGCGGGTTAGCAGTTCTCTCTAATTCAGTACACCAGAAACCTGCCATTTAGAAGTGTCTGTTTATAATCACTTCCTAATGGAACCTGGAGTCATTTCTAGTGGAGGACCTTTAGATAGCTTACAACAAAAAATGGCTGGAATGTGTCGAAGTGACACTTTGGAGGAAGTTAACAGATTGAAGCCCATGTTTTCACATCTGAGTGACTTACAACAAACATGTTTTGGCCCCTGTGTGCATTTATCATCATTAAAACCCATGTTCCATCATCACTTCTTACGATAAGTCAGTGAATACACCAACAGAGCGCACATGTCATGCTTTACCATATTGTCTTGAACCTGGCCTGACAACTTGTTTTATTTCAACCTTTTGGGGAAATCTCTGTTTTGACACCATGTGTGACCTATTCCATTTTTTTGGTTTGGCTTATAGACTGAGAAAACAAAACTGATTTCTAAGCATTTGGAGTGCCAAAATGTAGGCTAGTTAAATCACAGAAGATTTCCTAAGTCTTTAAAAGGCAAATCCTCTTGTGTACAAATGTCTTCCTCACTGAAAGTACATTCAATGCAGAGGAAGTTCTTTGACAGGATTGTGGCTCTCAGCTCTTGACCGCACATCTGAAATATTTACATATGCTGGAGATGATGTATGTGGAGCACAAAAGCTCATGGTGAAGAGGAAAAGAACATTTTGTGCAAGAACAAAAAAGAATAACTCCATTCCCAAACCACCTGAGAAGCTGAAAAGGGATCAGTGCACCTGCATGCCATCCTGTAATTAATTTATCAACTGTTTTTCCTTAATCCCTACCTCTCTCTATTCAAATCCTTTTTATATTACCTGCAAAAGACATATTCTGAAGGTCCAGCTGGAAACTAAGATTGTGAATGTTTGCCTGAGAAAGAGACAAACTATTTACACTGTATATATTAACGCTAGTGCAGTGGTGAAGGAGGGCAAGTCAGAAGCTTCTCTAAAATTATGTACAAATTTCAAGCATTTATGTCAAAATCGTTAATGTTTCTGTTCTCTGTTTTCAAATAATAATACTAAAAACAACTAAAAATAGTGTGAATAATGTTTGAATAATTATTGATATGACAAAGACAGAGGTAATGCTGTTACTTTCATGCAGTTTGAAGGACAAAAGGAAAAAAGATGGCGGGACTGTTTAGAACTGGTGTAACATACGTGAAAAAAGAAAGCGACTTATTTTGAAGATGTTCTACAACATTAAATATACCTATAAAGACATAAAACTGGAATGTAATACTTGTAAGAATGTAAAACTGTAAATGTAGTCTGAGACATTTTCAACAACAGCATCACGCTACCCCATTGTTGACTATTTTCCTAAACTGCATGCCCCATCATGTTTTCTTCCTTACCTTACCTTGGCTAAAATCAGTGTAATCTCTGATAAAGAACATTAATAACATATCTGTAGGACACCCACAGTTTCCTATAACCGGCTTTTTCTGTGATATATTGCAAATATATCACCATTTCGGCACTATTTTCCACATCTTAGCACTTGGGACATGTTTATGAATGTTGGTTAACTGCAGTCCTGCACAAACTGCTTTTGAGATGGATATGTGTGAATAGAAGTAACAGTTTAGAGCAAAAACAAATAGGAGTCAGCTTTTTCACAATGCTCTAACCTGGGAATGGTTTTAATCAAACCCCAAATGTAAAATAAACGGTCTGGTATTAAGCTTGAGCAAACAAGTGGTTATGATTTAAATGTTATGCTGCTGTCTGACATGATTTAGTGCATGGTCTGCCCAGAATGAAAGGCCTTTACTAATTCATGTATAAGTGCAGTGTATAAGTGTAAAAACACTGATGCTGTTTTTGTTTAGGCAGTGGCAGCTAAAATGAACCTTCTCTGGAAGCATCTGCTGCTGTCATAGTAAGACTTGTACTTCTTCTGTAAAATATGGGTTTGCTGCAATAAAAGAATATCCCACAATTTTGTGTTATTACACACTTTGATTAGTTTTCCTTGTGCCATTACTCAGCATTTACCAAGCTTTTTCGAATGACCTTAAACTCCTACTCCAGCTGAAGAGTTGAGCTTAAATAAAACAACCCCAGCCAGTTGTGTAGGCTGCTGTCATTATGTGATAGTTTTATGCAAACAAGCTTGTGAAACCCACACAACTATTCTCTGTGGAAATGAGAAAGATGGATCTATTACAACAAACTGAAGGGATTGCAAATATGTGGATTGTTAGTTGCAGATTAAGTCCAGATTTGTCAGAATTGCTGAAGGAATTAGGAGTTTAGGAGAATTAGAACTGCAACATGCAGTAGGCCTAAAAAAAGTTTTAGCTTCAGATCTTTCACTAAAGTTAAAGTGAACAAAAAAATCTGTCTCAATCACTCACTGATTTTAATTACTGGTGGTAAAAGAGTTTTTCCTCTTTCACAAATAAACGTAGAAAACATTACCTAAAGCGAACCAACACCGGCTTTATTCCTAATCACTCAAATGTTAGTTATCGTCACAATAACTCGAACTATAAAAACTAGCTTGATAAGTGTTCACAGCAGCTGATAGATTAGAGCGATGGATATTAGGTATTCTTGTTATCAGATCTGTTATCATTTAGATTTGTTGTTAGCCATCAAAGTCAACTTCTTTAAAAAACAAATGCTTTGACTTTTGAAACCTTTGAAATCTTTATAGAGTTGAGATGACAAATGAAAATAGAAAAAATGTAGTGAGTAAAAAAGAGTAATAAAGGACTTTTAATTGTTAACAGCTTAATTAGTTAAATTAGGACAGTTCCTTGAACTCCAATTAAATTCATACTATGAATTATTAAGGAATTAGAGTGACAATTACAGACAAAGGTAAATTCTGTAGTCAACTAAATGAGGTATGTAAGCCTGAGCCATGGAGTTTAAAGTGTTAAAGTGAGGGCAAACATGACAGATAGTGCTTTCCACACATGCTTTCCACACTTCCCTATAAAAATGGAAAAAGTATATAAAAGTATATTACAAAGCAACTTGAAGCTAGAGCCCTATGCTTTTTCAGCAGAAATCAAGTAGCAGTTGTTTGTGTGTTTTTGGCTTTTTCCTACTAATACTGTACTGTATGTGCAAATCATTTCACTGAGCCAAATGGTGACCTTTTGATACTGAACTGAGCTCTGAGCTCTTAACATCACTGACTTGATACCAACATTAGTCTTGTATTATCCTATTGCAAAGATAAAGAAATATATTTAGATACCATAAATGTCTTCACTGATGGACTATGTTCAGGCTAATTAACATACAATACATTTTCAACAAAGCAAATCATTTTCTAACCACAGTCTAATATGTTAATTTTGTAGAGGTACCGGGAATTATAGAAGTACCAGGAGTGGTACTGGTCATTCTCTTCTGATGTAAGGTGAGAAATTTTAGCTAGCTTTCACCTTTACTTATGCTCACATTGTGCAGCAAAGCCAAAAGCATGGCGAGCAGAACAGAAAAAAAAAGAGATAGATTCACCCTGCATTCTATAAACAATTCAGAACACAACCTTTGCAAGACAATATTAAGGCAGTCATTCTTTTTTTATTAGAATCCAAAAAATACCATGATGCGGAACAGAAAGTTCTGTTTAGATAGGTGAAATCCATGCAGTACTTTTTGCATCCAAATATAACAAGCAGTAAAAACAAAGACAAATATCTTCTATTTAGGTAGATCCAGATTTAGACAAAAAGCAAGAGAAATGGGTTACATACTTCAGGAGCTGCATTTGATGTGGCTAGAGTGTAACCTGACAGCACTTTGAAGGGATAAAATAATAGAAAACAGACTCTTCTGATCTAACTCATCACTTTAAATATATTAGACATCTCCAGGTTCATATTAAAAGAGCACAAGGAAGTGGAAGAGCACAGGGAGTACAGAAAGCCTGTGTTTTAAGCATGGTTAAAACCAAGTCAGGTGAGCAGTAGCTCTGAATTACCTTAGTCAAGAATTGTCTGCTCCTTAATTATCAGTTTAGGAGATGTTAGGCAGACCATTATTGAAACTGGCACTTATGTGGGTGCTTTGCCACGGCTACTGTGGAAAACATCTTGTAAGTAAGTAAAACAATGTCTGCTTTTGTTGTTTTTGTGTATATTTAGCTTTCCTGTTTCTGTGCTTATATTTCTCTTCAATGAATAATAATGAAAATATCATCAACAGAGTGAATATATAAACATGCATCTGTTTTTCCTCTTCGTCTATTACCTTTGCTACCTGCTACTGTCCATCGTAGATTCTCTGCAACAACACTCAAATTATACATAACTCAATGAGTAAGGCTGTTTACAGAGTCTAGCTATAGTAAAATATA
This sequence comes from Hemibagrus wyckioides, assembly GCF_019097595.1. Classification (NCBI taxonomy): domain Eukaryota; kingdom Metazoa; phylum Chordata; class Actinopteri; order Siluriformes; family Bagridae; genus Hemibagrus; species Hemibagrus wyckioides. Next base: position 11,573,090 of record NC_080715.1, on the reverse strand, counting down.
TATATATATATATATATATATATATATATATATATATATATATATATATATATATATATATATATATATATATATAAAAGGAGTGGTTGCATAAATATTCACATGTATTGTTGTGAAACCATGAAATCTCAATATTAATACACTTCTTCCTGATATCCCCAGATTATGTTAGACAACCGGTGTTGTCAAGCATTTCAGGAAATGTATCAATCAGGCATTTGAAGACTGAACATCCCACACAGCACCATTATTTCTAATATATATATATTTTTATATATAATAAAATCTATAATTTTATTAATAATCTGGTTCAACTTAAAAAGTAGGCCACACACCAAAATCAGTGACCAGGTGAGGATGGCATTAACCAACAGGCGAAGGGTAACTCTCAAGGAGAGTAGGAGTCTACAGCTCAGATCACAGAAGCTGTTCATAGGACAAACATAGAAGACCAAAGATCATGTTGGTAATTCAGCAAACATTCGGAAAAACCTCGCTTGCCTAGATAGACCAAAGTGTAATTTTTCTTTCACTATGGCATATAAATGAGAGTAATGACCGCTGAAAACTCAGCACTGCCCATCACTCTGAGAATACCATTCATACAGTGAAGCATGGCAGTGGTAGATTATCTTGAGACATTTATGAGTTGTGGGTTTGTGTTTGGACTTAAAATAAAATGGTATCACTCTAATCTTTAACAAAAAAAAGTAAAATGCCCCAAAACTTTATAAAGCAGTATGAAATTGGTTCAGTATTAAAGTGAAGTGGACTTTTTTGTATAACTAACTAGTCTTCTCTTCATACTATTCATAAAGTTCTTCTTAAAACAAACTTTTTCACATATGCTCCATGTTAGAAAAAAGATAACATGCAAGGCAATCTCTTATTTTGTGGACAACCAGGATTGTCTTTATTGTGTATGCTCTCAGTATGTCTCAGTCTTTTTTCCATCTACCCATCACTTTGGTTTCAATGTTGGTCTTGTGTGCTTGTTCTTCTAGTTTTAAATCAAAGTTTGCCTAAGCCTCTGACAGGGGAACCACTCCTCAAACAATAGAGGCTTTACGGCTCATTGAGGCCCTGTTAGTCCTACGTAATTAAGGGAAGATACTTGTGTTCCCTCCAAAAACATAAACAGAGACCAAATTCAGCTTTCAACAGCATGCCAAAGATTTTCTTGAACACGACGGGGCCTAGCCAGACATCTACAGTTAACACTCATACAATGCCTGTGCCATGAGAGTGACAGTTATTGAAATCTAGGAATACATAATAGGCTAAATACCACAATGATCAATATTATGACATACCCAAGTCATTAGTCTCATGTCAGAGGTACACAGAACTCTATCCATTCTTCATTCTTTGTCAATAAATCAAGCCGGTATTTCTAAACATTCTGTCAAAATGGATGACAAATTGCAAGTCTTGACGGAAGAATCCATGCTATTTTTGTTGCTGGTTAGGTAAGGAGATGCCACAGCATGTTTCTGTTGGACAGACAAGGTGAGAAGGTGCTTTCAGCAATAATTATCCAGTCTGATAGAGCCCTGTCTGGTTTTCCCTGTGTAAATTAGAGGAGATCTTCTCTGAATAACGTGTCAGTTTGTCACAGGCAAGAAAACGACATGAGTGGTTTGTCTAAGGATGAATTGAAACTAGCTTGTGTAAATGTTTATAACTACTAATCCTAACTATGCAAAACGTCACAAAATAAATCTCACCTTTCATCAGTTTATATTGTCTATAGGAGCACACACACCAAGCTATGACCCAAACAATTCTCTTTGGTATAAAAAGTGCACCCAGACAAACCCACAAAAGCCAGAGCTACTCACTATAATCCCAGTCATATCAGCAAACATTAAGTTCATGAACATTTCTGTTCATAGTTATTTATTTTCTGTTTAAAACCTCACTAGTATCCTTTTGAAAAGGGTCTGCAAAGGTTAAATGGGTTTGGAGCTAGAGTCTTATCTTTTAAGACCGGGTATTACTCTGTCACAGACTCTGAAGTTTTGACAGATGTGTGCTTTGTGTGGCTGATCTCCTTCTTTCCATCTATATTTTCCACATTAATTGGCGATGGAGGGTTTTTCATAAAGAAGAATTAAGCAGGATTAAACACAAGGTTTTGTGGATAAATAGACAGATCTGCAGCTGTGGAGAGCATGCAAGGTGAATAAGTGTAAACATGGATCTGAGCTAATTTCAGATAATTATTTGAAGTTTTTTTTTTTTTCAACTTTACTGAGACACTGAGAGGAAAATTTGAGGCTGTTATGCAGAGAAAAATACACATCAGGAATATGAGTAATCCTGCTTCACTGATGGATCAGATTGGTTTGGAGTGAAAAGCAAAGTTTGATTTATGAGCCTCATAGCATCTAGAATTAAAATTTCTATTACCCAAAAAAGCAGCCTTGTCACACAGGACTGCTTAAACAGACAGGGTCAGGATCCTGAAACCAAAACGTCTATGACGACCGTTTCTGGCTGAGCTCCTCTGGGTTAAGGGATTAAGACAGACAGAATGACAGCTTGATTGACTGGACTGTAGCTCTCTGTAATACACTGGGAAAATGGTCCATAAAAGTTACTATAAAACATGCTCTCCATCATCTCACATATGATGTCATCCAATGAGGTGGCAAACTTTCCTAGCTTCCTGCATGTTAATGTGTCTCAGGGGTTACCAGTCACTTGTTTACTTTGCTTGCAAGTAAATAAATAAATAAGGAAAAAGATAGTAATAGAAAATGTTTGTACATTGAGGTAATGCATGAGAATGGTATGAATGGCTGCCAGAGCTTGCGTCCCTTTTATGGAAATATGCCTATGAGAACATGATCTCTCTTTCTCTCTTTGCATATATATATTTATATATAATTTTCACATCTTTCTCCACGTATTTTTCTTCATCATTCGCTGCTTTACATATCTGCTTTCTTTTTGACACACTGCAGGCAGTTTGTGTGCCTGTGCTGAAGTGCCCTGCTGGGCTATTGTATCGGTGCAGGCATCATGAAGACCAGTGCTGCAGCTGCTTCCAAACCCCTGCTGTGTTCCTTGCCCGCTGAGCCATTGTGCCATTCCAGGGCACTGCACAATGCCAACTCTACAAGCGCAGTCACAACACCAGGGTTTTTGATATCACCCTGGGCACATTGATCCAAAAAAAAAGAGCTTGCCAGGACAGGCTGGTCAAGACACGCGAATACTTGCAGACAACCCCACCCCCCCAAACCCCACACCTCCACCTCACAGCCAGGGAAGTGTGTAATCAGATCACAACTCAACCTGGCAGGGTCAAGGAGCATTTGATGGGCAAATCAAGCATGCCCCTTTGGCATCAGTTAAATCAACAGTTTTAACAGGTGGTGCTGGGTATGCTAATGCTAATATCCTGCTGGGTTTTGTCTTCTTTTTTGCCATACACATACCTTTAATTGAAAAGAAAGTTTGGATTCAAACTATTTTAGCTTTTCCAGCTTATAACACTCACCTTTTGCTCATTAGCGCCTTAGTTTCCTGTATAAATGTCCATCAGTTTGTAACTCACATTGCTATACAGGTTTACATAATAGATTGTTGGAACAAGATCTGCTCCAGACTGCTGCAAAGTTATTGCCAAACTCTTAAAAAGAGCACTCTAATATAATGAACTGGATGTGAAGCACCTAAAAACCAAATAAAAAAGAATACTTTTTTCTTTTAAAAAAAAAGTCGCTTTTCTTTCAAGCCTTCAGTACTAAGACTATTTTGTCTGTAGCAATCTTCCACCTGTATTTTATCAAAACATTCAGTTAAAAAACAGGGCAAGACAGCATGACAATGAACAGCTGGAATGTTTGTGTTTCTGCATATTGGTGTAAAATGAGTAGCAGAGCATACAAGCACTTTGCTAGGCAACTACAGGTTGCACAGTCATGATATCTTTGCAGAATGTTATTGTAAATAAAATGCATGGCCTATTAAAAAAGTGGTTTTGAGAGTCCAGTAGATTCCTATTGAGTTTATGCTTTATCTATGAGCGTATCCACGAGAAAGTACAGAATAAGACCAAAGTGTAAAATAAGGGCTGGAATTTGACGCATCATTAGTGCACCAGTGATGTGGCAGGTGCAGATTGAAATGCTTTTTAAAATGGACTTGATGCGATGCATTACATGGTGCTCCACGCAACGCTTGACATGACATGTCTGGTGCAAAACGGCCTTAAAGTCTGTATAGAGGAATTTGGAGAAAGAACTTTTTTTCAGATGTGACTTGCAGATGTGAGCTTTAAAAATAGCTGAAAAACTCTGGCACAGTTTTTAACTGTGTGTTAACAAAATAACATTTTTCTGTTTCATATCATGGTATTAAGCTATGATGTACCATTTTCATAATACATTTTAAAGAATATTCCACTGGTACATTTGCTTATTGTGTATATCACAGGCAGGTTTCCATAAGATAAAGGATTTAGTTTAGGGAGGTGACTCAAGCAGCAAAACAAAAATTAAATCGTTGAGGCCCAAGTTGGCAACTTTTTTGCTGTTTTAAAGATTTTCTCCTCATTCGCCTGTCTAAGAACAAAGTTACACCTCATTAGTGCAGAAAATCAATGTTCCCCTGATGGGCATATTGGTGTTCATCAGTACTGCTCGCCAGTGCTATCTCTCTATAATGGGTTTTTGTGGCTAAGGAACTTTAGATGAACTTAAAGACTTAAAGATTTCATTAGTACTTGTTCAAAACCTAGAGATATTCTGAGTACTTAATAATTCCCCAGAGCATTCTTAAGAAGTAGGGGATCCAATTTGTCATAGACCAAAGTTATGTTATGATTGTTATGATTGTTTTCAACACTTTTATCCTTAATATAAACTGACATTGTAGAGTAATGCAGACTTCCTTATCAAGTCAAGTGGGTTTTTATTGTCATTCCTCTGCATAGCTTGTACACATTGGAACAGAATGTTGTTTCTCCAGGACAATGTGGCAATGCATAACAGTATTTAAGACTACATAAAGTGCAAATACACAAGTGTGAGACAGTTGCAATATGTTTAGCATTTCATAAAGTATCTGATGCTGCTTCCAAAAGTGCAGGTATGAGTCCATACTGAGCTTGGTATTTGACTATCCATGGTGAGTGTTTGGAAGCAGCAGGATGCTGAGTAATCTGACTACCTCAGGGAAGAAACTGTTGTGGAATCTGCTGATGGTGGTATGGATGCTCCTGTACTTCCTGCCAGATGGCAGGACAGTGAAGCATCCATGAGATGTGGGAAAGGGGTCCTTCACAATACTGGCAGCTTTGTGGATGCAGGAGTTGCAGTGTGATGTGATGATGTTGGGTAGAGAAACCCTGATGAACTTTTCACCTTTTCACATCAGCTGTAAGGTCTTGTAGTCAGAGACTGTGCAGTTTCCTTACCACATGGTGATACAGCTAGTCAGGGCACTCTCTTATGTACCTCTGTAGAAGGTTGTGATGATAGGAGAGTGGAACTGCAGCCACCAAGGCAGACTAAAAGTTTTGTGGACCTACACTGTCCTGAGTATCCTATACCAGCACAAAACATGCAATCTTTGCTTGCAAAACATGCGAGGTTGAGAGGTCCTATAAAGGAGCTTGTGATCTACAAACAGACCTCAGTCTTCTGGCACCATGAAAAAAATCAAGAAACCAGAGGAATTTCTCCCAAGGGAGGCCCAGAGGATGGGTGTGTAGCTGGCTGAGGTACACCCTGACAGTAGCAGGGACTAGCATAATCAAGAGACATTCTTGAAGGTGCTCCAGCACTGCACCAATCAGGCAATGGACTCACATCATGGGCAGGGAAGCCTCAATTTCAGGGCTTAAAGTTCCCTGGTTGAGGGAACCCCAGTGCTCAAGATGGTCTTGATAACCTTGATAACTGAGCCTATGAGTCTGTACCCCTCTGGGGGCAAATCAAAGGGTGCCACATGCCTGGTTAGGGGGGACAGCCATTCACCCCAAAGGCAAAGATCGATGAGCGTCATCGAGGAGGGTATGGTCTAAGTTCTGGAGGGTATGGTCTAAGCTCTGGCACCAGACCTACGTTTTGGACTCTGGCAAGCCAGCGTAGCACCACGAGGGGTGAGTATACCCTCCAGAGTTATCAGAGAAGAGGTACACAGGTGAGACAACATCTTGAGACTGGGACCCAAGGTGCAAGGCCGGGGTCTTATCCACAGAGAAATGGTGCAATGGCCTTGACCACATTGAATGGGCAACTGCTGGGGTGAAAGCCCCAGCCCTTTGGCCAGAACCAAAATGATCTCATGTGCGTCAGACCAAAGATCCCTAGGGATGAGTCCTAGGGACCCCTGAATACAGGGGACAGATAGGTCTTGGCACTGATCTAGCCCGGGGTTGTTCACAGTGGTGAGGATAAAATCTGCACACACAAGTGAGAACTGGGTCTCACTATGCCCCAATCCCAAACCAACCCTAGAAGAGTGACTTTCTTGTTAGGAGAATGCAAACTCTTTTCTGTATTCAGATTGAAGCCCAGGCACCTTATGTGAGCAAGAGGGGCACCTCAGTGCCTCACTGCTACCATTCTCAAATAAGCTAGAATCAGCCAGTTATTTACGCATCTTAGATCCTGACTGCCCTCGGACCACCACAGGGTCAAGGCTAAATACATGCCTGATGCCAAGTTGTGTGGGGACTGGGCTGAATCAAAAAGGATGGACCCCATATAGGTGGGCTTTACCCTTTTCAAAAGTGAACCTGGGGACTTCCTGTGTTCTGGCCATACTTTAGTATACTAGAGTATGCACCTTTGGAACAAACTGGCAAGGGATCAACCCCTTGAAAGTTGCCAACTACCGCTTGGCGTCCTGTTGCCTGGTGCTCACAGCGTTGCCAAACAGGCCCTGTGGAGAAACTGGGGGATCCAAGAGGAATCTCTTGTCCTTCTCACTAATCCCCAAAAGGTTGAGCTATACATGCCTATATGTAGCTACTATGGCTGCCATAAAATTTTGGCTGTTGTGGCATGGAGGGCCAGATCTGCGGCTTGGCAGAGTTCAGCCACTGCCTCGGGGTTTAGCCCCTCACCAGTTTCGATCTTCCTAAGTATAGCGTTCATCCAAATGTTAGGAAGTGGCTATCAAACTTAAAGCAGGCGACTCTCTCTTTCTCATTAGGCAACTCTTTCTCATTTTGCTGACTGTGCTTGTAATCAGCTCAAACACCTCTTCGAACACCACTGGCTGAGAAGGCTGCACAACCATCACCCACATGTTGTCGCCTACATGGAAACAACATTAAATGATTGTTCGGATCAGAAGACATTGCCGAACGCACTTCTGAATCATCTTTGGGAGCCCCAGAGTTGGTGGAGTACACTAGAGAAAGCGTGGAACCTGTTTCACACTTCACTTTCGCAAGCTCCATTTGGGAGCCCCATGTTGGAATGATGCATCAGCGGCCACAGGACCCAAACCACACTGGAGCAGGCACCTAGCTTGAGAATAAAGCCAGACAGGAAGCTCTTGCAATGTGTGCAGACAGCTTTCTTGAGATGCAACCACATATGCTGTTCTCCAGGACACGTAACACACAAAGTGAAAGCAGAGGTAGATGCCCTTTTATGGTCTTGCAGACACACACTGCTACATCACCTGTTCCCCTCAGGCAAATTAAAAATTGGTGTGTGTTCTCACGAGTTTCAGACAGCCTCAGCCTCAAAAGGGAACTTGGAGAGTGGTCTGCTCAGGTCCTCCTAAAATCAACAATCATCTCTTTAGTCTTAATATTAAGAGACAGCTTGTTGTCTGTACACCATTAAGAGAGCTGGTTCACCCCCTTGCTGTATGCTGACCTCATCATTATTTCTGATAAAGCCCACAACTGTTGTCCACAGCAGTGTGAACTGCAGTGTACTAAGCACATAGCCCTGGGGAGTGCCAGTGTTCAGTGTTGTGGGGCTGGAGGAGGAGCTGCTCAGGGAAATATTTAAGGTGTTCAAGGACTTCTGATTAGCATATTTGCTGAGCACATGGCCAAGTATGGTGTCAGGATTTGCAGATTTCCATAGATTAACTACAGACAGAGTCTTCCTGATGACTACTGAAGACAGAAAAAATATTTAGTCAGTGGAAATTGGGGCAATTTACTTGCTGGCATGTTATTCTGTGCTTCAAACTGTATGTACATATCATCCAGTGTGTCTGGTAGTGAGACATTGCCATCAGACAAGTTATCACAGAAACAATTAAGCTAGAATGCCTGACCCTGGACACATTACAAGTAAGTAACATGTTCTCCAAGCTTTAATGGAAGTGATAAGATCTCACAGCTTGCAAATATGAAAGAGTTATTTGTTTTGCTTAAACACACTGAGCCAAGCAGCAGGATGCAACATTTTAGAGACTCAATGATCTGACTGTGAACACAAAAAGAATTTAAGACAAATGAAAAGTTTCATGTTCCATTAAATATGGCAGCAGGACACCTGGTAATGAAATATTCATAATCATCATCTGACAAAAACAAAATAATTGCTTTGGGGTCTCAAGATTATGGTTGTGGAAGCTGAAGTTCCTCTTTGTAGTACAGTAAGTTGATACTGGTTGAATCCGGCAGGGAAGTGCAGAAAGAGCCATTTGTGACGCATAGCTGCTGTCTGCAGATATCCATCATTCATGTTGAGATGAAGTCACTGAATAAACAGATGAAATAAGTCAGATATTCTATAATTTATCTTCACATATAGAGGCCAATCTGACACATTTGGCATTGAGAACCATCTGGAGAGCTGCAGGCTAAAATGTCAGCTATTAAATGGTGCTTAGCCTTTGGATTTGTTTGCACACATGTCTTGTAGTATAGTTTGCCATCTGACAGTGTACAATGGGCCAGTTGCCCTATCAGATAATATGATGCTTGGCATTAAAGATCAGGAAATGTGCTGTGTTTTCTACTAATGGGCCAAATTTAATTATGGATTAGGAAACCCGGTTCTGTACCAGTGCAGTATCTTTAAACCTCAGAAGTGATCTTAATTCAATTTCAGTGTGATTTTACTGATAACTGACAATAAACAGTGTGTTAGTAAGAAAAAAAACATATTCAGAGATCATTAATGAATATCAAAACTGACATTCATCCAAAGGCCCCTGAATGTGCAGAGGCTCTGCAAGGAAGTGTATGGAAATCTTTAAAAGTTGAAGGAAACACAAATGTCTGCTGTTATCATACAATAATCAGTTTTATACAGAATTGGTAAAATTACTGTACCTATACCATATAAATTGCCTTTGAAAGAGTTGGCAAAATTATTAAGCTTAATATATTTAGATAACTGTCATTAATCAAATCCCCAATGAAATTATCTTACTTTAGCTAACCTCAGCTACCCTTGGTGATGCAACATACAGTAATGTCAGGTGAAAGGTTACATATTTATGTTTTGTTTATTTAATAAATGCATGTTAGTTAACTAATGTTAGCATATAGACATTATACGTGTAATTTTAGAGAACAATATACAGTAATTTTCCTATGGTTAAATGGGTAGAATTGTAATTTGTAACAAGTTTTCTTCCTTTGTATTGAAGAAATGTTAATAGTGCACAGATGCTTGTGCCTGATCCTGACTCTTTCTGCTGTGATGCATCTCATCCCCCAGACCTGAATCATCCAGATGCTCTACTTCTACTTTGAACCTTTGCACAGGTGACTCACTGTCTGTCTAAATTTTGTACTTCCTTAAAACCCACACCTCTGTTTCAGTGGATGATCTCACCTGTAGATTTTTACCTGAGAACTGCTACAGTTATTGTATAAACAGTCCTGTGCTTATCTCAGGACTCTTACTAAACATGATTTCCACTTATTACTGTTTGCCATTTCTCTATACTGTACACTGTAATGATTTATAATCCCCCTATAGATCTGTGACCAAGAAGAGCATGGGTTCTCTTTTGAGTCTGGTTCCTCTCAAGGCCTCACTTCATGTCATCTCAGGGAGTTTTCCACTCTCAACTCTGGCTTGTGCTTTAAGAAAGTAAATCAACCCGGATTTCTGTAATGCTGCTTTATGACAATGTCTACTGTGAAAAAGACAAAGTTTAATTAAAAAATAGAATGTCAGCATAGATGCTGAGGTTATTCAATAACCAGATGATTGAACAGACAACATATTCATGTTTGTGTGTGATTATTATTTCTGTTCCTCACACTACCTGCAATAAAAAATATATTATAATTCTGCTGGAGCATTCTAGACCACTTCTGAAAGTCATTTATTGGCAATTACATAGAGAAAATGGCTGCATGTGCCAGTGTTTATGTCAGAAATTTTTGTGGGTGCCATTTGAATTAGAATCTCCTCTGTTAACATGGAGGTGGAGGTTAGGTAAACTGTATCTAGGAGTGGTTCGGTTTAACTAATTGGAATGAATTCCACTGGCATAATGAATTACAGTTAATAGCAATCATCCCACATCTAGATAATTACCCAAAAATGGTTAGATGTGCAATTTCAGACTTATGAATGAGGTCACACTTTGAATAATGTGGAATCCATGCATGACTCATATTGTTTAATTGCTATTGTTGGCACTTGCCGTTCAAGTCCTGGTGGGTGGTTATCTCACGCCCATTGGATAAAAAAGCTCAATTTTCACCTCTGCTGAAATGTCAAACCCTAGAAAAAACAAAAATGACAGCCTGCTATTTATCATCTTGAGTGTTTCTCCTAAAATAATAATAATAAAAACAAAACATATTTACATCATGTTCATCAGTGAAAGAAAATGAGTCTTTGTTACAAAGCAAGAGGAAACCTCCAGAAAGAGAGGCATGCAGATAGGTACCCACATCCAACCTGATATGTAGAGTATTTCAAACCCCATGGAAATGTCAAACACTGTAAAACAATATTTAAAAGAATGATAGGGGTGGAGGGGCAGATGTAAAATGTCACTTTGTGTTTAGAAGAAATTAGCCTGTGATCTAGTGATCAGCACAGTCCAGGCTTACTGATAAAAGTCCCTGTGGAGCTGGCTTTTACTATTTTCCTTTTCCACTCTGTAATTGAAGAAACTCCAGGAGGAAAGAGTCAGAGATGTAGACTCTGATTTCTGAAATCTGGGCTTTTATAGTTTCACCGGAGGCATCAGCAGTGGAACTATAGAGTTCAAAATGTGTGGCAAACTGTTATTTCATCACCTTAGAGGCATTTAAACGACCTTTTACATAAGAGTACACTGGTATCAGATCATGAATCTCTCAGGTATACCTGAGGAGCTAGTAGGAGAAAAGTCAAGAAACCCAGAGAGAAAAAAGAGCCAGAGAATGATAGAGAGAAGTGAGAGTGTGTATTCTGGCTCATAGCCAGTCACTTAGCCTGTGGCATCAATACATGAGCTGGTACGCCAGCCGACACACCCTTTTTTGATGAATCACAATGTGGGCGATGTATACATACAGTGGACATACACACGCACACTTGTGCATAAACACACATGCACACATGGACACCAGTACAAAAGCAGTCACTTAAAACCTATGTGTGATTTTAATAAAAATAGGTGCATACGCCCATTAATGTCCATAATGCCCATAAATGAATAGAAAGACCGCTGGATGTGAGGATAAACATAGCACTGAGTAAATCATGTCGGTTGTGGGGCACACAGTGGGTCTTCTCATTGGCTTATGCTTTAATCCTGCATGAGTGTGAGGTGATATTATAAAGCTGAATCACTTTCCTGTTTTTTACTTTGCCATCTGACAGACAGAGCTAGAGAAAGAGAAGGAGTAAGGAGAGAGAGAGAAAGAGAGAGAGAGAGAAACATCCATTTAGGAGTGAACTAATGCAGGCCCATCATCTCCAGTGCCCCAGGTCACGCTTCAGTGAAGGCAGCCCTCCTGAAACAAAGGTACATGTTCAAAAGCTCCCTGTCAGTCCACATCTCTTCAAACACATAAGCAGGAGTGCTTTGGCCCAAACGGAATAAAAGCCTCTCAGGTTTCATCACCTGCATGGGTCTGGTTAGAACCGTGCTCAGGGGCCTTTGGCAAGTGGCCGGCACAGTGACGGGGGAAACATTACCAACTCGCTTAACCCTCTCCTGCCTGTATTTCAAAAACACAGGAGAGAGGAAATCAAAACAATACAAAATGAGAATGAAGAAATATGTGTGGTAGTTGAGTGGGTGTGTTTGATGCACATCCAAGTTATTAAGCACAAACATGTCCTATCATTGAAAAAAAAGAACCTAAATGGCAATCAGGGGGGGAAAAACTGGGTGTTTTATTCATTTTGAAAAAATGACTTCATCATTTCTGTCATCACAAAAATGAATTTATACTTAATCTTTGGGGATTCTGCAAGACCTTCAGCTCCACCTGTCAAAATATCCGGCTGTAGTGAATGTTCTGACAAAATAACGGCGTAATGCAGCAATCAATCACCTTACGAGTTGAGACTTCTGTATTTTGCTTATGTGTGAAGAGCTGCACTAAGAAAAGCCTCCACCCAAAAACAGAGTCTGATCCAGAGATTATCAAGGTCATTAGAGTTTTGAGCCTGGAGGAGTTACTGGAAATAAAAAAATGACTCTATGATCTGCATGGCCCTGAGGCTCAAGCAAACAGCTTTCTATTTAATGCCCTCTAAAGTGATCAAAAAGAAACCTAATTATTTATGAAGCAAAGTCTATTTTATCTGCTGTAGGTAACTATTTTAATCTTGCCAGATCAAATTCTTTGAACTGACGACAACACTTTAATTAAGATTTGAGATGAATACTGTAGTATCTGTATTTTTACCTAGTGGGAAGTGCATCTTCTGAATGTATTTCAAATGTTTGTGCGGCTGATTCTGAGTCACTTGCTTTAAAAACTATTGCTATGATGCTTCATTTTCATTATACTGTTTCTTAGGGGCAATGGTAGCTCAAGTAGTTAAGACTCTGGGCTGTTGATTGGAAGGTCTGGGTTCAAGCCCCAGTGCTTCCACTGCAATAGGCCATTAACCCTCTCTGCTCTAGGGGAGCTGTGTCATTGCTGCCCCTGTGCATTGACCCCAACTTCTTCAACTGGGATCTGTGAAGAAAAGAATTCTGCTGTAATGTATGTGCCGTGGTAATACAGGCATGCGATAGATTTCTGACTAATGCATAGCTATGTTTTAGGGAAGTGGTAGCTTATAGGTTACGATAGTGGATATTTTAACTCTTTAACAACCTCATTATTTGTTAACTCACTGATATGATGAAACTCCAGTGCCAGTGATTAGTAATGATCTGGTAACAGCAAGAGAGAGAATAAAAGTGAGATTGCTTATAGCTGCTAACACTGGTCAGAACTGGAAGTAAAAGGTCATAACTGGATGTTCCACAACATTAGCCATAATTGCAAAAAACATGGTTAAAAAACTATATCCTATGTCATACCCCATATATATTTTTTATACTGTACCTTAATTAGCTAAATGATTGGGAATAGAATGGATGGATTACAGAAGAGATGTCTTAAAGCTTAATTTATGTTAGTGAACAACCTGCAAGATTAGGATTTAAATAAATAAGAGCAACAATTATGAACAGGCTTATTACCACTTATTTCTTTAACCTAAAATCAGGTTAAATATAACCTCTATTGTCACCTAGTGGGATTTGAGAAAAACCTGACATAAATAATCCACTGCTTTGTGATATCTTTCAGCAGAATGAGTATAATAGAATAGTTACCATAACAGTTATTATTTACATTATTTACATTATTTATTTTTAAAATTTAGTCACATAGACTAAACAGAACTCGTGTGGACAACCATCAGACAGGTGTGTTGTAACTTTCAGGCATGTTTGATTGAAAAGAAGACGACTTTGCTTCAAATTACACAATGTTGGTTTGAATACACTCCCTGACCTTTCATACAGGCTGCTTAGACTCGCTGTCTATTCTGCTTAGACTTGAATCTAACAATACATGTGGTTCTTTCATTGGGTCACCAAAGCAACAACTCTTCAGGAGAGGATAAAGATATTTTAATCCAGAAATCCCAAATCCTTGAAAGTCTGACTGGAAAGAGCACACATGACTTTTAACCTCCTCTATAACTACAACAAAATCCATGATAAGTCAACTTTAGTCATAATACAAGTGAGGCTTTCCAGCAGCTGTGATGGTTAAAGAGTAGAGTAGTAAAATGGATTATCCAAGTTGCCTGTGACTCACACACCCAGAAGTGATTCTCTTACTTTATAGCCAGACTTATTATGTTGAATAATGTGAATAATGGCTTCCTTTTCCAGTAAACGTGATAAGAACGAGGAGTTTCTCTATAAAACGCTTGGAGCTGCTCTTACTAAAGCCCAGTATTTCAGGTGAACACCGAAGAGACTTGAGATGGCTGACATAATGACAGTTAAGTCTTTCTGCCCTGTGCTCTTTATCAGAGTCCAGGGCATCCACAACATTTGCAAAAAAACTCAGCACATCAATTTTGTGAACAAATTGGTGGCAAGAGACTCAAAAGTCATACCAAATATGTAAACTCTGCTGCTTATTGGCACAGCACATTGGTCATGTTGAACATCCAGCCAGTCACTACTCTCCTATGGCTGAGCTGGGAGTGTGTGCATATATATATTTATATATATATATATATATATATATATATATATATATATATATATGTGTGTGTGTGTGTGTGTGTGTGTGTGTGTTTTAGTGTTTTTTCGGCCTCCACATTGCCTTGATTAGACGCTTAGTATGAGACAATGGTCTTTGTCAGTGGGAGTGATCTGGCTCTGCTCACACAGTGTTGGACAGCACAACCACCTAGCTGTCAAGCTTTTGGGCTGACCCAATAAGCTTTCAGAAATGTTTCATAACCTCTGTGTTTTTTAGACGTTTTTTTCCCCCTTTTCTTTTACATATAGTGGACTTTTTACATGTGATTTTCATTTTATTAATCTATTGCCATGTGTGCGTTTCTTTGTTTCTGTTTTCAGATGCAATGTAATAACATAGTTTTCATGTGATCACATTTTGATTTACACTATTTTAGTACACAAAATGCACCTTAACATATGTTTCATTTGAGAGAATGTTAGTCACATGATCATATGTGGAAAAAAAAAATCTTGAACACCCCCATTTCTGAACCCATAACACTTTAAATAATTGAAGGTGGTACCAATGCAATACACGATAGATAGATAGATAGATAGATAGATAGATAGATAGATAGATAGATAGATAGATAGATAGATAGATAGATTCACTCAGTGTGAGTCATCTGCTCAGGATATTTGCATTTGCACACTTGTCATGTACACTCATGTCTCACATACACAACAAAACACAGAGTTTGTTACTGATTTCTGTTAGCTCTGCAGCTCACAGCTGGACGAGGTTCAACACAGACTGACACAGTGAAATGTAATCACTGCTCGAGGTTTGTGGACCACTTAATGCAATTCACATGTCAAAATTACAGGCCTTTCTAAATGGGGGTTTGTCTAGAACACCGCCTGCCTGACAAAATCCTGTCTCCACAGAAGAGCTGATGATAATTAATGGATTAACTTCCATGCCCATAAATATTCCTTTAGGCAAAATTGAAAGATGTTTGCATCATTGTTATTTGCTTCTTGTGCAATAGTGCTGTTGAAATTCCAAATCTGACTGATTAGAAGTTTTTGAATAATTTTCTACAGAAGCTCTGATAACCGTTCCAACCAAAATTCTAATGACTGAGTACCAGTTCAGTCACAAGGACTTGTATGGTGGACACTTCACATAATCTAAAGTTAATAATAAATGTATTAAAACAGTAAAACAGGGTAGGGGTTTGATTCCACCTCCTCATCCGTGTGTGAAGTTTGCATGGGAGTTTCCTCTGGGTACTCCTGTTTCCTCCCCAAGTCAAAAAACATTTGTCTTAGACTGATTAGTATCTCAGAAATGTGTGTGTGTGTGTGTGTGTGTGTGTGATTGTAACCTATAGTGGGTTGGCACCCTGTCCATTGTGTCTACTGTCTTGTGCCCCATGACCCTGAGATAGGCTCCAGGTTTCCTGCCACCCTGTGTAGGAGAAGCAGTACAGAAAATGGATAGACGGATAGTTAAGATTTCGGTAAGGAAATGTTTATTTAACATTTATGGACTCTTGGAGCCTTGGATGATTTGTAATGGTTGATAGGATTTCTGGATATAGGACTGTATGCATTCTTCAAGATAGAGGACTGTATGCATTCTGGTTTCTTGGTAACATGATAAGCTGCATTTTTAGTCTTATTAACTTCAAGAGAAAAAAAGGCAGGGCTGGTGAGGGGGAAAACTCTTTATTGCAGCAATAACCTGATGAAAACAGGAACTACCTGGTTTAACATAGCTGTAAACAGTTGAAAAGTAGGACATGCTATTAATTAATTCAATAAATGTCATAATTATTGGTCAACTGTTGTGGCATAAAAGGAATATAACCCCCTTCGGGAGGCATTGTTATGGAAAAAAAAAAATAACATCAGAATGATAACTTAAGCATTTTCCCCCTCCTGATTTATTCCTTTCATATCACCCCATCACTATTTGTCTTATAATAATATCACATATTGCTGGCTTTATCTTTGTCTATTATTAGGCTATTTGTGGTAGAGCCATTTACGAAGGTTCTCCAGAAGATAAATTGCTTTTGGACAGCAAGGCCCCTCTAAATGACACAATTCTCCACACAAGGGAAAAACATATTTTTGGTAGTCTCACTGAGTAAGCCCTTTGGTTGAAAAAAAGAAAGAAAACTAAGAAAAGCAAAAAACTTTCTGACACAACTTGAGTTTATATTTAGGGGAACTCATCTTCATTTTCAGGTTTTACTTGTCTGTCTGTATGGATCACAGAGTCGTGTTACAGTTAGAAATAATTAGACTCCGTAATTACACAGCAGTTCGTGACAGCGTTGTGTTTAGGGGTATAATGACACAGTAAACAGTTAGACGAATGTCTTTGTTGTTTGACAATTGGCCATATCTCTGCTCCCCTGTTGCCTAAAGTGCTCCTCAGCTTAGGGTAATGTGTCACGACGTGCACTCTTGGCTCCCTAACAGCTCCCTAATTGCAGTTATTTTCCCAGCGCCGGCTCAGTAGAGGTGTGGGAGATGCTGCGTGTTGGGACTGCAGGGCACGGCAGGGTCAGCCACAAAGCACCATCACCCACTTTTCATCCATTAGAGAGATCTCTGTCTCGCTTTCTCTCTTTCTCTCTCTCTCTCTCTCTCTCTCTCTCTCTCTCACACACACACACACACACGCACACACACACTAAACTCTGTTCTCACACAGATCTGCACGCACTTGGGGAACGCTTGGGTTTCTTTTGGCAAGTGCATGAAGCTAGAGTTCGAAATGTGATCACGATTGAGGATGTGCGTGCAGATTAGTCCTCTCTGACACTCTTCAGCTTGAACTCAACTTGACGCCACGAAGCAGGATTCCTGAAAAGTCCACAAGATTGCTCGCATAACCACATTTAACGGCTGACAACGTTTTAGCATTCCATTATGGTTATCTGCCTGACTTTTAACAGCATTTTTTTTTTTAATTACCAGTAACTGTGTGCATCATCTTTGTCTAAATATAGAGTGACACGAGCAAGTTAAAGTGGAAAAGAAAATGCAGCATGTGCCTTTCTGCTTCAATTTGGGGAGCCAAACATGCACCAGAGGTTATGGGAGGGGGGGGGGGGGGGGTTTGGTTGGCGATATGGGAGCTTGCTGATGTCTTGAATCATGCAATGAAATGAAATGTGCCATGTAATGAGAGGAGAATTTTCTTGCATTGGCTCCTATGTCTTGTTGACAGGATCACTTTAGAAAAAGCCTGAGAAGATGTGACCTGGCTCTTTACCATAGGGCAAGCAACAAATATACACTTACATGAGAAGATGCAGAAGCAGTTTTAAGGCAAAGGGGTTTTTTGTGCTCATAAAATCAGAATATATATATATATATATATATATATATATATATATATATATATATATATATATATATATATTCATTGAATTCATTTCCTTTAATTAATAATTAATTAATAATTCCCATTTAAATAATTTCTTTATTTTCCAGAAAGGAAAGGTTCCAGAAACATACAGAAAAGGTGTCGGTTTGAGGGATGGATTACACTCATTAAACACTGTTACATAATTTACCCCCTCAGGAAAAACTGTGACAGAAAAAAAGACTAAAAACAAGTGTACTAGCATGTTTGTTGTTTTCTCCAGCTATTAGTGTGCTGCTACCCTGCTCACCCTTTTTCTGTCCTTATTTATTTTATATATTTTTTTTTTATTTCTCACTACACATCTCACATTATTTCACATCTCATGCAATGAAGTGTATAAATCTGTTTAAGCTTTAAGTGGATCCTGGGACGCGTTCCCAATTGTGCTCTTTCCTAACTTTGCTGCTGCTCCACAGGATTTATGAACGCCTGAGCGATCATTCATCAGAGGGACAAACTCACTGTGAGAACTTTCTGTCCTTATTTATGAAATTTCCCAATGAAACATGTTGATTAGAATTTATAAACACGTCTCTCCACACTTCACAGCCTGAAAATTTATGCTTAAATATGTGTCAACTGGCTACAAATATGAAAAATTTTGGGTGCTGATTTAAGGTTCGTGTATAAAAAACACATGCAAAACTTGATGACAACCATAAAAAGCTAAATGACCATTTTTATTTTTATTTTTTTCTCAAAGGAATATGAAATTAAATAAATTACTGATTGATTACTGGGTGTCTATGCAAATACATACATACACCACTAGCAGTTTAGACAAAAGTTTAGACAAAACAGTGAGAATATATGACAAATTTGGCCTTAATATTAAAGGTAAATTTGGGTTTATATAGGATATTTGATAGTAGATAGGAGATTTGATTTTGTAATATTCAAAGATTGCCTAAGAAATACAACTGTTTGTAAATTTATAACTTTGTATATTATACAGGTTTAGAAAGTTTCAGATTTTCAGAAAATGTAGAAAATCTGTACTTAAATTAACAGTTTTCTTTGGGATCTTAGTAATACAGGGCCTAATAAGTAAGAATACTAAATTCTAGAAGTTAATCTATTTGCCATTAGAGTACAAAGGGACATTAAGTGTCTTTTAAGTATGTTGCATATAGAGCTGTCTAAAAAAAAAAAAAAAGCAGTTGGCAAAGTACTGTTATTATAACCTATCATTTAGAGCACCTTTAAGTTCAGCATTTCGTATTTAATAGGGCCTTGTTAATAGGCTGAAGTTTACGAGCCTGGATCTCAGTGTTGAACTGTCTCCCAAAGCTCCTGTTTTAACAGTCATGTCTATGCCAGAACCTTTTACATGGTTATATATGCCATGTCTAATCTGGTTCTTTCCTGAGTTAAGCTGAAACAAGACCAGTGCCTAAAAAAACTATAGCATTGGTACGAAATGTACAGAGATGTTTGACATCTGGGTTCTTTAAAATGTTTATACACTGCCAGACAGTGGTGTCAAATCCATGTAGATAAAGTGAGAGATGATGTGTGTGTGTGTGTGTGTGTGTGTGTACAGACAGTGATTAATGACTCCACTCTACCTGCATCCAATCCCAGCACTGGGGATTAGGCTTTATTTGTTTAGATTAGACAACATTTTCATAATATTTGAACTTGGCTGTGTACCCAGTGGCATAATGTGTATTCATCATCAACGTATGTGTGATCACTTTCACAAGCTTCGTCATCCAATAGTTTAGTCATTCTGTCATTCGTATGCTTACAGCTTTCAGGCTGAGAAATGGATTTTATGGCGGCGAGCAGAGATTATTAGCTGACCTCTGTTTAAAGTTCAGCTCTGAAAGCAACTAATGCAAACCTTGCCTCTCTGAATGCCAGGTGTGTATGCAGGAGAAAATCTTGAAGCATGCACATGTTGCTGAAAGTCCATTTGCACCTCAAAGATAAGATGTGTTGTCGTTTGCATACTTCTAGATACATGTCCCAGAGCACATGCTAGCATGCATGTACCACATTCGATACTTCACACAAGTTCATGTTGCAGAATTAATGTAGTTCTACAGCTGACAGACTGCAAGTCAAGAAGAGTCTCTTCTTTACCATTATTAGAGCTCAACTCTCCAGTGAGTGCACATTGGTGGCTGTGCTCTGGCTTTTAACCAAGCATGGAAAAGTTGAGGGAGTAGCTTCTCATGTTACACCACACACAAACACACACACACAAACACACAAACATATTTACTATACTGCTTGAATTCTTGATTAATGTCTATCTTTTGGTTACTTTTTTCACATTTCAAAACCGAAAATTGGGCATTGATTTTTCATAAACTCAATTGTAGAAATCTCAACAATAACAAACAAAAAAAAAAGTTAAAATGTATGTTTTGAGGACATAACATATTTCTCTATCTGTGGCAATACTCTATGGAGCTCATGACACATTTCTCTTGTCCTCGTTTTCTTTAGCCTGTGTCCCGTACCAGGCCCAGGTAGTGTGAAATAATATCACTGTGCAGGCCTAGTCACCAATGTAATGCATTTCACCAAACAGGATTACTGTATATTCACAACTACAGCATACTGTATGTGTTTTTGTACCACATTTAAATTGTAACAGTAACTCTTATTCTATTTACAACTCCAAGTGTCTTGCCAATCAAGGCAAGTGGGATTTTATTGGCATTCCTCTACATAGCTTGTATACATTAGAACGATTTCTCCAGGAACAAGCTGCATATATAACATAAGAGTTAGACTACATAAAGTATGAATACACAACAAGATGTGTGAGATGAGTGCAGGACAAAAACTACAAAACTGTAGGGTTTTTTTGTAGTTTATCAGCAATAATTATATCTGTAGCAGCAATATGAAGCATTAATAGAAAGTGTCGGCTTTGTAAAGCGTGGTTTGCAGTGGTGTTGAGTCATACTAGGTTAGGTGTTTGACTAGCCCAGGTGAGCGCTGGGAGGCAGCAGGGTGTTGAGTAATCTGACTGCCTCAGGGAAGAAACTGTTGCAGAGTCTGCTGCTGGTTGGCACTGATGATCCTGTACCTTCTGCCAGATGGCAGGAGTGTGAAGATGTACAGTATTATCAACTGAAAGTTCTATTTGCTATGATATTTATCCCTGTTTTTACAAGCTAGAAACAATTCAATAATTAAATTGCTAAAAAAAAACAAAAAAAATCTTATCACTGATGATTACGGACAAATATTTCCCAGGGGGGAGTAAAAAACTGTGTACTCTCATTGCAGTGCATGACTATATGGATTAATGTAATGATACTTTAAGTATAATTAAATCATAGTCATATTTTTTACTTGAATTAAAAAAAAATCACTTCACTAAAATTCATATTTTTGTTCACTATTACAGTTAAAAATAACAATGTACATAACCCCAGAAGACCGTAAACCTATTACAATTCAATATGTACCCACAGCAAATGACTGAGAAAGCAGAGACAGATAAGATTTGTGGCCCGATTTATCAGCTACCTTTAGTTTAAGTGCATCAAAAGAAACAGTGTGTTAATGATCTGCAAAATTTTGTGATCCAAAACCTGTGAAGATATCAGCATTTTATAGCTCAACATCCACCGTGCAGAAACATGTGCAAGTAAGCCATTACCAAGTTCAGTGAGCGAGGCTAACAAAGCCAGATTATTTGTTTGTTTGTTTGTTTATGTTTTACAGTATTACACTTAAGATTCCACTTCGATGTTCAGTACTGATTGATTGTTGTGTAGAATCAGAATAATGTGTGAGAAGAAACATGTAGAAATTTGCAAGAGTTAGCTATGGTAGTGAGCTAGCAAGCTCCCGAAACACCAAGCTAGCTAGTGAGCTAATAATACCTTTCTTTAAATACTTTTGATATTTTACTTGATTATGATAACATAAAATAAAATAAAACATGCTCACATTTGGCCCTGTGATGGACTGGCGACCTGTCCAGGGTGTACCCCTGCCTTTCGCCCTATGTGTGCTGGGATAGGCTCCAGCAGACCCCCGTGACCCTAATTAGGAATAAGCGAGTATAGACAATGGATGGATGGATGGATGGATGTTCACATTAGTTTTGTTCACTGTAGACAAATGAAAAAATAATGGGTACAATTTTAATATAATAATTATTAGTATATTTTCTCCAGATGAGTAATTTTCTTGATAACTACTCCCACTCCAGGGAATTATTACTGTAGTAACAGTATTTTACTTGTCAGCATGTTTTTTTTTTTTACTTTCTTTTTCCACATAAAAAACACATTTATTACATTTAAATTCTTCTTGATAGAACCCCAAATTTGCATATTTTCACAGCTTGCTTTTAGCGAGAAATAATATAAAACTACAACATCCATCTTGTCACCAGCAACAACAGCCAACTTGAAGTGTTAAAAGATGCACATACAGGTTTTTTTTTTAAATATCTAAAACATAGCATTGTGTATTTGAATCATTTGTAGCTTAGCTGATTTAACACTGCTTAAAAAAGGAAGCTTAGTAAATATTTACAAGTCTGCAGTGCCTCAGACCTAAAACATATTGACCTGGCCGTTTTGTTTGCAGTGTGTTTATGTGAGCTGGGGTTCACTTCAGGCTTTGTTTACCTCCTAAGGTGAGGTCAGTCACATTGTAAATAACCTGATTTTGGAGACCAGCAGTGATTGACATAAAAGATTGTTACCAGGTGACTGAACGAGTATGGAATGGAGCTGCTCGTTGCGTGCTTCCTCGGCTCGGGTTTGCTAAATGCATTAGGTCTGTTAAGGTTTGCTGGCTCTGTGATTGACACACACAAACAAGCTTCTTTTCTACCTTGGGCGATTGTGCTGTTGTGACTGGTTGACTCTCACTACACAAGCTACAGCTACATCAGCTAAACAGGGCATAAGACTTGATAATGTAGTAAGTATCCTAGCTAAAAATTTATTTGAATTAAGCCAACCAACTAGTAGGAAGAGGTAATGTCAGGAAGCCAGGTTAGCAATTATCTTATGACATCTTTTACATAAAATCTAGCAGAACTTTTCTACCATGTTAGGATTCCTATGCACTTTGTTTGTAACTGGGTTGAGCAAACATGAGACAGCATGGGACTTCTGTGGACTGTGGAAGACATGCTGTTAACTCTCTCTTGCTCTCTGCCTCTATAATTACAATTATGTCTGGTGCCAGCAGGAGTCATAGTGCCCGTCTGTGACCTTTGCTTTGGGTAGGAGGGGGCTCCAAGTCTAGATTCTGAGCACAGCAAAACAAGAGGAGATTCAGCCTTTACAGTCTACAGTTCCACGTGCACGATAAAATGAAATCCATTTCCATACATATGTTAGCTTGTTATTTTGTTCATTTTAAAATATAATTTAGCATTCTCATTAATTGTTTTTCCAATGGAAAATGAAAGTTGAAATGTAAATCAAGACAAGATACTAGATTTGTTGATTTTTAAGTATTGGAAAGAAACTTGCTGGCAGGGAAAATAAATAATAGTGTGATTTTTTAAAGTGGAAACGACTTTGCCTTTTCTTTTAGGAGTCATGTAGTTTTAAAGGGCACAATTATCTGGTGCAACTTTATGATATAAATATGGATAAAGAAACTATTTACATATGTATATGCAAGTATAACACTTATAAGTACAATTTACAAACCTAGCATAAAGCTGGCATATACAAAGTTTAAGATCTGGCTTATAGCCAGAGTCAGAGTTGGTCTGTGGTAGCTCAGTGAAGGGATCAGACTATGTTATGGAAGGTGATGTGATCAAATCACAGCCCCCCTAAGCTGTCCCTGCTGGACCCTTGAGCAAGGCCTTTAACCCTCAACTACTCTGTTGCATAAATGAAATAAATATAATATAATTTCTCTTCTGTAGATCACTCTGAATGGGGGCAACTGCCAAATGTCATAAATAAATGTATAGCTGAAATTCAAGTACAAAAGCTAGCAAGTTCAAACTAGAGCTCGAATTCTAGAAGACTAGAATAAAGCTGGGATACACAAAAATGGGTGTTGGCTGGTAACTCAGAGTGATGTGATGGGCTCAAACGTGTCACCATTGTTGCCTGCGGTGTCCCTTTTATATTCTGCTAATGTGATGATGTCATTAACAATGTGTCTAACATGCTGGTTCTCTTCTGGTATATCATAAAGAGCGGGAGGCACGGAGACAAACACAAAGCTATCCAGGGATGTTAGATTTGGAAGGACCTGGGTTAAAAGTAAAAGGTCAGCCAGAGAGTATTAACTGTCCTGCTGAAAGACCAAACAATAACTTGTTGGTACTGGGATTTGAACTCTCAGCCTTCTGATCCACCCAGAAATATAACAAGCACTGCCCACTCTATTTGAAGCTTGAAATTATACTGCATTGTTGTTTTGTGGGTGGGAGACACTGTGGGCATCTCTACTTCCTAATTAAATTGCAAAGGATTCTGGTCATGAAGGACATTTCTGGATAAGGAAAAATGGCAAAAGGGTCCCTCCTGCAGTGTGTTGTCTGGGTTAAATGGTGATTAACACTGCATGTGTGGCAGAAACCATCGTATCCTAATGACGGGGCTTTTAATACACCATTTTGGATGGTAGGGTTTACACATGCCACCACTCAGTTAAACAAATGCATGCTCTAATATTCACTCTCTTATATAGTGGTAAAGTATATTTGCTGTATGTAAACAACTTTTTCTTTTTGTAGTATTTCAGTTTTCTTCCTTTAATTTTTAATGTTTACTTTACTAAACCTTCAAATGCAAATTATTGCTTTTACTTATATCCAGATACTTCTTTACTTTTCCAGAATAAAATAAATACATGTAAAATAGTATTACATTACACTTTATGTTTGTTTGCAGCACCATGTCTACATCTTGCTCCAAAATCTCACTGACACTTGTTACAAAGTTTATTCAAGTTTATTGCAAACAAGCCCACAGAAAAGTCTGAAGAGCCAAACTAAAACTGATGGCCAGAAACGTGGACAAAAGATAATAGGTGCTCTGTGGTTCTGAGGGAGCACTGAGGCTGAGACTAGGTATAGACTGACAACTTTTATTATCACTTACGCTAACTATCTAACTGTCTCCTAAAAACTATCATTGTGGCATTTGAAACTGTATATATTCATTGTTTACATAAAACCAATGACTGAACCATTTCTTTAAGTTAAGGCTGATGAATCATGTGTTTAATGTTATCTGCTATTGGAGTGATGCTTGGAGTGACTGAAGTGTACTACAAGTGTATAACATTTTAAGCTCTATTCTATTGCAGACACATTGCTGCTGCCTAGACTGTGTGAGACTCAGTTAATTTGTGACCTCTAATTCTGGAATTTCTCCATTAATTCTTGAATGACTATAAAAGGTCTAACATCTGAATAAAGTCTATTAAAACAGAACCATGAAAATACTCTAGTTTTGAACAGCTGTCTATCCAGACTATGAGGGAATCTCAAAATAACATTTGGTTTAACAGGTACATACACTTACTGACCACTTTAGGGATAACTGTTCATTCATACAATTATTCAATCAGCTATCATCTGGCAGTGCTACAATACATAAAATCATGCAGATATGGGCCTGCAGCTTCAGGTAACATTCACATCAACCATCAGAATGGGGAAAAATGTCGTCTCTGTGATTGTGACTGTCACATGACTATAGAACTGCTGATCTCCTGGGATTTTCACACACAGCAGTCTGTAGAGTTTACTCAGAATGGTGCAAAAAAGAAAAAAACATCTACTGAGATGGAAAAGCTTTGCTGTTCCAAAATTTCTATGGAGAATCTCCAGATGGGTTTGAGCTACAGGTATTCAAATAACCACTTTGTACAATTTTGGTAAGCAGAAAAGCATCTCAGAATGCACAACATGTCAAACTATGAGGCTACAACAGCAGAAGTACACATCAGGGTTACAAGTCGGTCAGCCAAAAACAGACAGCTGAGGCTGCAGTGGGTACAGTCTCACAAAACTGGACATTTGGAGACTGGAAAAATGTGGACTGGTACAATACATCTTGATTTCTGCTTGAATTTATGGACCCAACCTGTCTTGTGTCAACAGCCCAGGCTGATGGAGGTGGTGTCATGATGTGAGGAATGGCACACTTTGGGCACATTAATACAAATCAACATTATCATTTGAATGTCACAGCATATCTGAGTATTATTGCTGACCATGTGGATCCGTTCATGACTGCAATGTATCTAACTTTTACTGACTGCCTCCAGCATGATAATGCACCATGTGACAAAGCAAAAGTCACTGACAATTCATGAACATGATAATTAGTTCAGTGTTTTTTCAGTGGCCTTCCCAGTCTGAATCCAATAGAACACCTTTGGGATATGGTAAAAGCATGAAAGAGCTTAAACAATCTGCAGGAATTGCATGATGCAGTTATCTCAGCCTGGACTACAATCTAGGGAATAATAACTTGTGGAGTTTATGCCACGAAAAACTTTTATGCCACTTTTAAGAAGGCTGTACTTGGTATTAGTATAGTGTTCCTAATAAAGTATTTGGTGAGAGTAGAAAAGCATGCACTATAGTATCGCTACTATAACAACAATTAATCCACAGAAAGAAGCTATTTTGTTGTGTTTGTTCAGCTTTACAGTATAAACAGTAAAGGATCCAACCACTATTTTCCATAATATATGCATTGTAAGTTATTTAACTTCTCCCAGTATCATTTACTTTTAATAAGGTAAGACTGTTGGGAATTTGCTTGAAAGTCTCTCTCTCTCTCTCTCTCTCTCTCTGTCTCTCTCTCTCTCACACACACACACACACCCTCTTTCACACACATACACACATGCATACATACACGTACACATGTACTCTCTCTCTCTCTCTCTTTCTCTCTCTCTCTCTCATACACACACCCACACACACACACACTTTCCCCCAAGGCTATACTTCATTATGGTCCCAGTGTCTGACTGATACCAGCTGTCATGTTTAAACCCTCCATGCACGCTATTGCATTATTAGAATTACAGGGAGGTTCTCAGTAGTGAAATAAGAGATTGTTTTTTTTTTTCTTTTATTATTATTGTGCTGTCAGAACTTTCGGTTGCAGTGGATAAACGATGGCTCCTCCAATAAGGTCAGAGATATCTCAGTCTGCCTAGGGAGCCATTAGTGTCGTACACTGCAGAGTCAATTGGTTTTATTCACATATACGAGGCAACTAAATCAAAAGTATTTGTTTGTAATAATTTAATCATCACTGGTGTGTTTAGGGACATTTTTAAATTCTGATGATTCAAAGTGATTGAATAAATGAAAGCTGTATGACCTCTTTTATTGTTATTCCTATTTCTTTTGATTCTCTTTGAAACAACGGCCTAATTCTGCTCTTATTCGTTTTCTCACGCTTGCAGACTAGTTCATATTATTATTATTATTATTATTATTGTTGTTGTTGTTGTTGCTGCTGTTGTACTGAGACATTATAAACCCTATGTGGCTTTACTGAAGAGTCTGCGCTTGTAAGTGAGCTAATTTCTTCTTGGAGACTTTAAATTGCATAAAATGAAGAATAAAAAGCGATTGCAAACCACAAAAAGTACATGTGGTGTATGACTATTTCACCCAAATTTGTGGTTTGCATCCAGCATCACATCCACAGTGATGGATTCACTTTGACCTTTCCACCACCCCAAAACCCCCTGTAGTCATTATGGAGGACTTCACATTTCATAGTATTGTTAGTATTGAGTCTGGCACTGTAACTGCACTTTAATGTGATGCGCTCAGTTTATTTAAATGAGTAATGACAAGTTATTGTCCTTACAACCATCTTTGCACGCTTGTATCCATAACTGTAAATTACAATGACCAAATAAAAATGTTTCAGACAGAAAAGATTCTTTCCTCTTTTATGGTGTACAAAGAGGTTCCCAGATGTGCATATTATGGCATTTGAATCCACTTATTTGCTTAGGTGTCACTGTAGGTTAACATGAAAAGGAAACTGCCTAACAGATTTACCTGGACATCATTCAACTATCATCTTACTGGAAATAAAGGAGACTATCTGGCCAGAACTGTGACTTATAGTTTAACCACCTGTGGGCAAATCATAATTTCATTAGCTAGCACACAAGGGAAGTAAAGGTTCCAGTGTGTTGCCCAGTCCTATGTTTTGGTTAAACAGAAACTTAGCTAAAGTGCTTTAGCTAATATAATATTGTTGATTGGGTTGTTGATAGGGAGGTTGGGGTTCAAGGCCCAGCACCACCAAGCTGCTGCTGTTGGGCTCTTGAGCAGGGTCCTTAACCATTTCTTTCTTTCTTTCTTTCTTTCTTTCTTTCTTTCTTTCTTTCTTTCTTTCTTTCTTTCTTTTTCTTTCTTTCTTTCTTTCTTTCTTTCTTTCTTTCTTTTTCTTTCTTTCTTTCTTTCTTTCTTTCTAATATAGAATAAGGGAAACAAACAGGGATAATGTTGATAATGTAGCATATCATGTTTGCACCATGAACACAAGGTGAACTTTTCAGCTCTAGGCTGTAAATGAGGTTCATACTTTACAGAAGATATTCAGGTTAGCTTAATATGTTTCTTTTTTTCCTATATGTTTAACTCTGACACAGCTGTGCTTTATAGCGGAAAAGTCTATAGTATTTTATAATTTTTACTGTCACCTGATCGTCTGTCATCTGGGAATCCACTTTGTAGAAGCCAGATCATGCCTCAGCTGATGTGTAGTGCAGCAGTAGGTGAAAGTTACCAGGAGCAGTATGCAGTACAGTTACAGCATTATGGTCCAGCACACTGCAGTGTAAATGCATAGCTACAACTAAGCAAAAACTTCAAAAATCATTCTTTTTTACTGTTTTTGGTTGAAAAAATAAACCAAAAACAAAGCAAAACTACTTGCCTGAATATGAAATTTGCTATCTGGTGATTGTCCACTGTGACAATGAACTAATCTGGAAACACACACACACACACACACACACAGCATTTGTTAAACTTTGCTAGAAAACTGGCTTATGCATATTAATGACAACTTTATCCTTTTTCCACCTACTTAAAATGCGTGCATAAAAGAGAGAGGAACTTGCTGCCAAAGACCTTCTCTTTGCTGTAAGATTAGTGTGTCGGAGAGAAGAAAAAAAAACATGTATCACCATTCATCCTTCACTGTCTCCAGTTGCCAACATACACACAGACTTAACTGAACCAGCTGTTTTCCACAACTGCTGATATCTGCTCTGATGGAGTTTAAGGGAACCATGGCGCTTTTTCGATGTACATTTTGAAGATGCTATAAAAGATTATGGCTAGATGAGGTAGTTACACAAATAATGATACCAGCAGGTGGGTGCTTATCCTGTGCAACATGCAGGCTCTACTTTTAACTCTCAAGATGACTAAGCATGCAGAAATCCATGGCTCTCTGAAGCTGCTTCAATAGATACGAGATAGTGAGAGATATTGTATTGTGTGTGCTTTGTAAACGAAACAGACAGCAAGAAAGAGGGAGATAAAGAGATAGTGATAGTGAGAGAGAAACAAGATCTTTCATTCTTTTGCCAAAGCAGATGTTTAGCAGACTATTAGCAGCTCTGAATGTGCGGGTACGCTCCAAAGGAGGAAAGCAGTACAGTATGGTGGTGTGGAGTGAAGAAATAACCCATACACCACAGGAATTTCTATTAATATCATCCAATGAGATGGCAAATGAAGGGTAACACAAGTGCATCATTGTCCCACCTGAGATTGCCTCTGTTCTGGGAATGCACTGTTATGCTTTCTTTGCTGTCAGTTTTTGTTTTTTTAAGCTCCATCACGAATACTTCACATGCTGTCTCACTGCGATGACAAGCCCGATACCAGGTGAAATCTGAGTAGTCTGTCTTATTGAGAAATAGTCACCCTTTTTACCCTAATCTCATACAGTTAAAACGTAAACAGACCCGAGTTATTGCGATACCGGAAGTCTTAAACTAAGAGACATATCTGTCTAAGCATACAAATCACTTGAGTTGATAAATAAATTTTAAACATTTGGATTGTAAGCTTCAGTGCAAATCGTGTGTCAAATTGCATAGTCACCTAACAGCACATTGATCTAGGTTTCTTTTTCGCTAGCAAATCAAGTGACGTAAATGCCCCAGTTCTTGTAGTCTTGGACTCACTTGAGTGTTTAATGAACCTCACAGAGCCATTAGTCATGCTGCAAACGTATCCTACTTTCTACAGTTCTATCTTTAGTACAGTGCCTATTTTTACCTGTCGGGGGGATTTTAGGATTTGACGCACTTTTGGTGCTCAGGTTTCTAGGGATGGCATCTCAAAAGATTGCTTATACTGTATATGTTTATCTGGTCATCAGACTGTGAAATAGATTGCCTTAAATAAAGGACAGCGTGCGCCGGGTGCGGCTAGAATAACATTAGATCCCAGTGCAGGATTAGGGAGTTTTCACGGCTAGGTTTGGCCACCCACACTCTCTGCACATTTTTCTTTGAATATCTCTTCTCCCACTCATTTTTGTCCCAAAAAAATTGAGTAATCAAATCATGAGGTGTGAAAGAGAACAAAGTAAGGGCTCGGCTATGTGTCTCCGCTATGCTCTGGTACACATTTGGAGGTGTTAATGGTCTCTCCAGAGGTGGACATGTGCCACATATGCGCCTAACCAAAGCCACAATCCTGACCACTCCTGCCTCTTTAATTACCACGTACTTCAATTTGCCAATCAAGACAAAGACATTTCAAAGAATGTGTGTATACAAATACACAAGGGGCACCAAATATAAAAAGTTGAATACTCCTTTCTATCTGACATTTATTTAGCAAATCTAATGCATTTACAGTTGTATAACCACACATTGATATTTACACTAAACAAATAAGATTTAAAGTTTATCTTTTATTTTTGATACTTACATTTATTTCATTCATTTTATTCCATGTTCATTCT
The DNA here is from genome assembly GCF_019097595.1 of Hemibagrus wyckioides. Lineage (NCBI taxonomy): Eukaryota > Metazoa > Chordata > Actinopteri > Siluriformes > Bagridae > Hemibagrus > Hemibagrus wyckioides. Next base: position 11,542,097 of record NC_080715.1, on the reverse strand, counting down.
GTATCATGGTTGTATTGATTGGATATTTGAGTTACTGTAGCCTTCCTGTCAGCTTGACCATTCTCTTCATGCCTTTTTCATCAAAAGGGTGTTTTCACCCACAGAACTGCATATTTTCTGGTTTGTTTTTCACACTATTCATAAACTCTTGAAACTGTTGTGTGTGAAAATCCAAGATCAGCAGTTTCTAAAATATGCAAACCAACCTGTCTGGATGCAACAACCATACCATGGTGAAAGCTTTACTTTTTTCCTATAGTATTGTTTGAAGTGAACAAAAACTAAGGTCCTTGACCTGTATCTAATTTTAAGAATCGCATATGGCCTCCATGGATCAGACTTGTTTGTCCAGCACATCCTACAGATGCTCGATAGGTTTGAGATCTGTGGAATATGGAGGCAAATATAATACATTGAATACTTTGTCATGTTCCTCAAACCATTCCTGAACAATTTTCAAATTGTGGCTGGGTTCATTAGGAATATCCCAGCTATTATGGTCTATATTTAGTTTGGTGTCAAGATAACATCCATATGAAACCCCAGGTTTTCCAGCACAACACTGCCCAGACTTGACTTCTTCCCATAGAGCATCCTGGCATCCTGCTATCTTTATCCCAGTTAAGCAATGCACAAGCACCCAGCAATCCATATCATGTAAAAGAAAACAAGATTAATCAGACCAAGCCACCTCCTTTCATTGAGCGGTTCTGATACTAACAAACCCATTGGTGTGTTTGGTGGTGGACAGCAGTCAGAATGGGCATTCTCACTGCACAGAGGGGATGCAGCCCCATATGCCTTGTGTGTTCTGACCCCCCTTTTTTATCATAGCCAGCATTGTTTTTCAGCAGTTTCTGCTACAGTGGCTCTTCTGTAGAAATGGTCAAGACTGGCTAGCCTTGGGTGCCCATGGCCCTGTCATCCTTGGACCACTTTTGGTAGGTACATGCCAGTATAGTGGGAACACCCCACAAGATCTGCTGTTTTGGAGATAATCTGACCTAGTAGTCTAGACATCACAATTTGGCCCTTGTAAAAAGTCATACAGTATTAGACTATCTCTCTCTCTCTCTCTCTCTCTCTGACTGTCTGTCTGTCTTTCTCTCTCTCACACACTATCAGTCTGTTTCCATTTCTGTCGCCTGCCACAGTGAAAGCAAAACAAAAGTATGTGGCTGGCCATATGTTAAGTCTGGGCATAGCATTTATCCAACCACAAGAAACCTGAGACACAGTGAAAGCATGTATTAAAAGTCAACAGACGGTGTGTTAAATTGAACACGGAATGCAGGCGTTTGTATTTTATATATGTAAGCTGTAGTCAGACACTAAAAGCAAGGTAGATATATACACATAAACCTCCTGCTTTAAACTGAGTAAGGCTTTCTCTCCTGGAAACAATGTTTGATTTCATATGTATCTGATTTTCTGGTATTAACTTTATGTTGGCTTCTAAAAAAAGCTTAGAGAAAAAAAGCCCCATCCATGTTGGTAATCAACTCCAAATGCCTGCCAGAATGTAAATTTTCCTTCCAGAGGGCAAGGATGATGAAACTGTGAAACAGCCAAGATTGGCATCTGGTGCTGTTGGTTATGCATTTGAGAATTGGATGCAGGACTGGGTTAACTGTGTACCAGAGAGAGTTATGTGTGTGTGTGTGTGTTTTGATGAAGAGATTGAGAAAGTATGTATGGGTTCAAGGAAAAAGGAGAAAGAGTGTCTGGGTGTGTTTCAAGTGATAGTGTGTGCACGTCTCTTTAAGAGACAGCAAGAGAGTGTAAATATTATTCCTTGTGCCTGGAGGTGCTGCTGTGTGTGCATTGTTACTGCATGTCAGTCATGCAGTTCAGCACGTTCTCGGCCCAAGGGGTGCTCGCATGGAAAGCTAGAATCTGTTTGGCATCCTGCCCGCCTGCTCTCGTCATCACTGCATGGGGCTGCGTGCTGCCCTACCTGTAGGAGCTTTGTGCCCACAAAAACAATGCTGTCTTGCATGCCAGAAACCAAAAACCACAGCTGACATGCAAGCTAGCTCAATTTATGGAAAGCCATAAGCCTAGGTGCTTTCGCCCACTAACAGATGTATTTCTGGATTATTTCTGTATGACCTTGTGAAAGGCTCAAGTTACTCTCCAAGATAATACATTTAATTCAATCATCTCTCAAATGGGGTCACACCAACCCCCATGGATCAAGGAACCGTAGCCAGAGGATCCACACATTGTAAAAATGTATTTATTGTTGCTTATCATCACCCACAGTTATCATATTTGTTATATTTATTATTGAGTTCTTTCTTGATTGCTAATACAGGTTTAATCTGAATTTCAGTAACACAAAAACAAGTAAGTATACTGACAAATTTAGTAAAATGTGTTTTCTGAAGTTCAAGAAACATAAAGATTTAAATTTTAATTATTTAGATAATGTAACTTTAATGGATTATGTTAATAGACTATATCTGGTTGTAAAAACTGTTGTCTTCGATACATTTCTTCTTCCACACAAGAGATGCTAAACTTTTTATGCACTAAAACAACCAAAAGGGTGTTTGGATAAGGGAGAAACCCACAGATGAATATTATTCAATAGGGTGGCTATTACATTTTGAGCTAATGGGGAGGCCATTTTTTCCCTGACTAGTGAAACACATACTTTATAGGATTTAATATCCTGAGACACTCAGATGTTATTTTTAAACACATGCATGATTCATGCTGGACATTTTAATACATATTCACCCAATAGCTGACTCATCTAACACTCTCTGTGTCACTACTTTATATTTAAGCAAGTGATTCCACTATTTCAATGCTATTTATTGATTGTAAATAAAAAATAATATTACTTTTAAATGAATTACTTTTAAAGATTTAATCAAAAAAGACATTTGCTTTATATGTGCAATATGTTGCTTTTTACAAGATTCCTTTCTGAGAAAATGTCAACATTTTGCTCTCAAATGAGTAATAAGAGTTGAAAGTAACAGAGTTTTGCAAATACACAAAAGCTGCTTATCTAGCATCCATGCTTAAGGTATAAGGACATTAAGAACATTGTTGGGCATATATCAATATCTCAAATAAAGAGAAAGATGGATAGAATTTAAATATCTTCTTCAACTTTATTTTAAGGAATTTCGCAACTTGACATGATGCAACTTTGTTTTGAAAAAATGTAAAATGTGGAATATTTCAAGTATTTCATAGTCTTCATGTAACAGCTAAAAAGCTTTGTGACAGCCATCATGTAAATTTTTCAGTAAGCCATAATTTCAGTTCATCCACTGAACTCACTCATTAGTGTCTGTTAAATTGCTAAACTTTGGCCTGAACGTGTGCTGGCATTTTTGTTTCTTTTTGTATCACTGCAAACAAATCTGTCCTTAGATGTTTTTTTTTGTTTTGTTTTGTTTTAACAGCTTCTCAAGTTGCCTCAAGACATTTCAGTTACAGCTCTGCCTATGTTTATTTAGTGCTTAGGAACATGATTCAGTAAATTTGCTGGATTGAAAAAGGTAGGTCGATGACTGAAAGCACTGGCGTGGAATATTTGCTAGGATTAATCTCTGCTGAGTTTCAGCAACTTCTCTGAGCGATTTGAACTCTCCTGACATGGATGAGTTCATCATCTGTTGCTGACACACGTGTAACTAATGCACCACATGCTTCATCAATAACAATGATTAGCTGAAAATTAATGAAGAAAATTAATTGTGGAAAGTCCACAAACTAATCTCCATATTCAGCCTCTCTTTTTTTCTCCGTCTTGAGGACCCCCCCTCCCCCCCTCCACACACACACACACACACACACAAAGACAGACAGGCAGACACACACAAGCATAATAAAATTCTTTATCATGGTGGAACACATACTGACTGTAAAAAAAGATGACTTTCATTAGATGTTAAATTAATTTTACCACATTGATGAGCTGCTATATATGATTCTCTCTATTATTTATTTATTTATTTATTTATTTATTTATTTATTTATTTATTATTATTATTATTATTATTATTATTATTATTATTATTTATTTATTTTTTATTTTTTTTATTTATTTTTTTTTATTCATCAGATTATTGTGGAATTTCCACCACTGATGTAAATGAACTGTTACTATAGAAATGATATCACATTATAAGAGTGCATTAACATACACCTGTGATTTGCTTTGCTGACAAAAGAGCTGTTTTTCGGGGGAAAAAATGTGTTGATGAAAATCAACATCTTCTGACCAATCCAAATAGAGAATTAGTATGCATGCATGCATAAAGTCCTACTGACCATAAGACAATCCACTGAGGCTAACTGAAAGGAATTGCACCTCTGATGTCCCTGCTAGTTTCCAAAGAGTACTACTCCCTCTGTTGACAAAGCTCAAATCACACTGTGGAGAATTGACTCGAGTCCCACAGCAGATTTTTAGGTCCCATGTGCAGAACAAATAAGTAATCAGACTCTAAATGACCTCGCTCCTGTCCATGTTTTTTCAGCTGGACAGCTGTATTGTAACTTAAACCCAATGCACCTGTGGAGAGAAATAAGCAACAGAACACAACCATATTGTCTAAACGTAATAGCAAGTCCAATGGTTACATATGGCACAAATCTTCATGTGGAAGTACTCCTGGAAGGGATATGCATAACAGTTTGCTCCACTGAGGCTAATTTTACTTTATTTATAGAAGAAGAATCAGCATGGACATAAAACAATAAGTCCGAAGGGTTAATGGACTGCTCTGTACATATGAAAAGAAACCTCCTTGGGCATAATGAAAGAGTGTGAGGGAGGGAGGGAGGGAGGGAGCAAGAGGGAGAAAAAGAAAGAAAGAGATGGTATCAAGGATGAATTATGATATTAAGCAGCAGTGAAAGCTGCCTGTTCAGGTGTGCAGTGCCTCCCACGTTGCTCCCATTTATCTTTAGCTGACACAAGCATTCTGACACACTCTCCTGGTCCTGGTTTTGCTTTAAGTCATACCAAAAAAGGAGAACAGTCACTGTTTATATGAGGATCATATAATAATAATAATAATACAATTTGAATTGACCTGGCTAGTCATGGCTCAATATAATCACAGAAAAGTTAACTGGAAATAAGTTCTCTGCTAGTAGCTGCCTAGCATATTCAAATAAATAAATAACTAAATAAATATCACCGGAAAGAGGAAATAGAATTTCATGATATTTATAAGCTCTGGAAGTGGGGAAACTGAGTGGTACACATATAAGGTCATCTTTCAAGTGAACTAGCATTTAGTGTAGGCTTTCTGGATTAGATTTAAAGCTACAATCTACATAGTTTAACCATAGTTTAAAGAGGGCTGATTACTCAGGAAAATTTGTTTATTTCCATGGAAAAGTGAGGGGGCAAGAGGACGGGAGTGGCGGGTAAGAGAGGGTAGAAGAGTGCAAGAGAGAGCGAGAGAGAGAGAGAGAGAATACAAACCATGGACATTTTTTAAGGCCTAAGTTTAAATTACGTTTCATTTTGTAGTGCTAAACACATTTTTGAGTCTACGTGTCCATAGAAAAGCAGGCCTGCGCTGCAATTTAGGCAACACTTGTTTTTCAAGATGATATTACCATTCTCAGAGTGTGCACCTTTTGTGTCAGAGGTCAGGTCAAAGTTCAACCCCAGACCATAACAGGTGCAGAGTTGATGGCTTGAAGCTAACTGTAATGAAACTGAGCAACTTGCAGTTTTACATGGGATTAGATTACGCCAACTGTGGTATTGATGGAAAAGGAGCATCAGTTTACATACAGTCCTGTCTGAGAGCACTGGGACTGCTTTGTTTAACACATCTAGATGTAAATATCAGGAAATGAAAGCTGACGAAAAGATCAGGAAATAGAAATATCAGGAGATATCAGGAAATAAAAGCAGAATCCTCTCGTATTCATCCTTTGATCTTAAACTTGAATGTTTCCAGTGGAAAATAATAATAATAAGAAGAAGAAGAAGAAGAAAAAGAAGAAGAAGAAATGAACTGGCCTTGCCTTTCAAATACATTACTGTTTACCATCCTAAATAATTTTTAAGCCATTTCCATAAAAGATGGAATCACACGTGTAGTAATACGTTCATGCTTTGATTGATTGATTAATTGTCTATCTCTTTTTATACATACTGAGTGATTAGAGCATAATATGTACCTAACTGAGCAGCCAGGGTTAAATGTAATTCAACCCTGACCACTGGAATTACACTGGAAAAAAAAGCTCATTATGTATAAAACTGGCACACACAACACACACACAACACACACACACACACACACACAAAACAAAAAGCAAAGTACATTTCAACCCCTCATGCATTAAGGATCACACAAAAAGTGGAACTGAAGACTCCATGGCTTGTTTTGTTTATGCCCTTCATTATAGGAAATAAGAGGAGGAGCCACATTAATATCCATCAGCAGAGTTTGACATTGTTTAAACAAAGAACAGTGCATCTCTTTCTCTTTTCACTTGGAGTCAGGAATGTAATAGCATTTCAGTAAGATAAGTGTGTGGGGGGAGGTGGGTGAAATGGGAAGTATGAGTGATAACATATTTCATTTAACGTACTTTGGGCAACAAGCAGTGGCCAGTTTTGCATGTTAGTGAACAAAAGCTCAAAAAATGTGTTCATTGCCTAAACGTTTCACATATTGAAAACATATGTTAGCATGTTGTCCCTTCTGCCTAAGCTTGGTGTATATTGCAAAGATGGAACTAGGAATTATCAAAGCTACATTTGGGATAAAATTGGCTTAGAGAAAAAAAAAACATACTCTCAAATACGATACTCCAAACTGACCTTATACGCTATGGCTGTGTGACAAATTGATAATAAATGTCTAAACAAACAGTGAGTATATCTAGGAGAAAGAGCAGCACATTCCCATGTGTCCTGGGGTGTAATTGTGGGGTTCAGTTGCAAGCCTTTTTGGCTCAGGCCAGCCAGCGTGCATAGCAAATCTCTAGGTTTGTGTGTCCAAATGACACACTCTAGTGCTCATTTGCTTCAGTGTCTGTTTTTCAAATTGTGGGACCTTTGGGGTCTTTTTCAAGGAAAGCATGAACTCAAGATCTGGTCCAGAAATGGGAATTGTATGCGGTTCAGTTCCACTTTTAGAACTTGGAGCATTATAACAAGAAGTCAATCAGTGTCAGCTGGCTGTATACATGGACTTTCCCCAAAGCTTAAGAAGATCTCTGCACTAGACCAGAAGAGACAAAGCTCTTTTGGGATATGTTTAATTTAAAATACACCCGGTTTCCACATTATTCATAGACACACAGTTAAAGGTTTAAAATTTTTATTTCTTTTATTTTGTAACCCAGTTCTTGAGTTTTTATCTTAGACGATAATGAAAGTTGAATTCATGGTGATAGTGTTGACTTTTCCACCTCTGTTTTTTTTTCAGTGTTTTCCAGTGTTTCCTGAAACTAAGAGGTACGTTGTATATATTTGTAATTTAGTGATAGAATTCTGTCATTAATGATAGAATTCTGTCATTAATGTTTACTGTGACCTGACTAAATAAAAAATTAATTATTAGTATATTTGCTTAGAAAATGTTGGTATAGAGAACTGACGACAGTTAGATTTCTTAAGGCAGATATACCGTACAAACTTGTGAAACCTACTGTTTTTAACTCTGTGTCCCTCAGTAGAGTTACTACACTTACTGCCTCAGTAATGTAAAATTACATCCCCAAAAATAAAATCCACTCTGTCCACACTCACTAAGCAGGACAGTTCAGGTGAAAATGCTACTGTATGCTCCTTTGCTAACCAGCTTGTCCTGTAGGACCTTATTTGATTGTTACAATTTTATTAGCACTCTACTTGTATTTAATTGGAAACAATGCCTTGTTATTAAAAAGTTACCAAGGGTGCTTTGAGTGTAAAATCCATACTGATTTTTTCTATTTCTATTGTTAAAAATGATTTTGATATGTATACAGTATGTATTCAATCATCAATCAATGTAGGTACTTTATATAAGAAACAACCTATGTTGCTGACTGGTTAACTGTCTAACCAACCGTCAGTTGTTAGCAACTGACAATGAATCATTACTACATATGACAAAAATTAGCAGCACACACAGTTTTTGCCTGTTCCTCAATACGACACAATGCATGTTACTTAAATATAAAAAACTCTGTAGCCAAATTCTTCCCATCTTTGGAAAAGTTTTAAATTCTATGGCAGAGCATGCATGAGTCAGAGAGTTCATGTCTGCAGCCAGATCCCTCTCATGTTTCTCGTGCCCCCAAATACAAGCTATACATTTATGCACAATGAAAATTAGAGGTTCTATTTACGTAAGGGAATAGCAGCTACTCTAGAAGCCTATATGCAAACCAAAGAAGATAGTTGCAAGAACCAGGCTCTGGTTGTTTCATTCAGTGGATATAAACAAATATCATGTGTCTGAATAAAAACAATATACAAAAATATAACATATAGCTGCAATTGGCAATCAAAGAGGCCTTTGACCTAATAAAATAGGTATCAATTTGCACTTGGTTGCTATTTGGTGATCAGTTTTCTTTTAACACTTATTGTGTCAACTGTTTCGGCCTCAGGCCTCAAGATTTGATCCTAAGCTTGGGTTACCATCTGTGAAGAGTTTTACAGGTTCTCCCCATGTCCTTGTAGGTTTCTTGCAGGTTCTTTGGTTTCCTCCCACCTCCCAAGAACATGTCTACTCTAAATTGTTCCTTACATTAAATGTGCATGCATGCTGCCCTGCAATCTACTGTCATCCCATTCAGGTTGTATTCCCACCTCATAACTAGCATTCCCAGGACAGGCTCCAGTTCCAATGTAAGCTTCACCAGCAAGATAATGAATAACCATATCCTCTCTGCATTAGTGAGTCACATCCTACTGTAAGGATACCCGAGAGACTTCACTTCCTTCTTGCACTAGAGACTTGCACTTCCCAGAAACCTTATTTTTAAACTTTCCTGCTGCAGTACATTCTCACCTTGATAGTTTAACTTTTATTGGCTATGATCATAGCTAAAGGATCTCAAAGGATACTGCTGCAGTTAGGCTTGCATCCTAACTTCAGCAGTACACAATTTTCAACTTAATAGGTCAAATCCAGAAATTTATGAAAGGTGCAGATATTTGCATGTTATGTTATCTAGGTATAAACGATCATAGAAATTAATTAAAAGATCCAATCTAGACTGAATGTGACAGCTGAGATTAAATTCGCACTTTCAATCTTCACTGAGTTAAAACTGTGTAGAAAAAATGGGGTCACTGTTGAAGTAGAAGTTTGAGATCCTTGTCATTAAGTATTACTCTAAAACTCCACATTTTAAATTGCTTAAACATTGATGTTTCTTGTATTAAATCTTTCTTGTAGTTTTGAGGACCATTTTTAAAAGAATACACAGTGGTAGTGCTTGGGAGGGATGCTAGGAGATTTACTCTTTCGAGCAGATGGCCGCAGTGGGAGAAGAGTAAGAATGGACTACATTGACTCTAAAACGCTGAATCAGAAGTATCGTGTTTGTGTTCACTTGAAGGAAACCCCGACTGGTGAATACCTCCATTGTTCTGGGGCTTTATGACACCAGCCATTTAATTTCACCCCAATCTGAGTCCCAGGAGTCATGCGGGTGTTATGTGGGATGTGATTGGAAACAATCTCTTCTGTGGCGAACTCTGCACACTTGCTGGCATTCAGTTACCTCTATCCCCCAGACTGTGCCCACATAGACATACCACCAGAGGTGCAACCTGCTTGTGCAAGCTGAACAGTTATCTTTAATCTCAACCCTAAGAAAAGAAAGAATGCTGGGGACCTGTACGCAAAGTATAATCAGCATGTTCAGCTGCAGTGGGAAGTGTAACTCTATACTTGATTATGTAATGCTTATGGATCTCCAATGGTCTGTGCCCATCTGTAGAAGTAAGAGAACAAGAAAGAGAGTCTGTCCAGCTGTCTATGATATAAGAGCAACCTTTCAGTCTGTCTCTGTGTCTGTTTCTCTCTTTCTCCTCTTTCTCTCTTTCTCAGAGTGTGATATGAGCCCTAACCATGTTTTGTGCACACCCATGACCTCAAACTGAACTCGTGCGCCAGTATGGTGCTGCGGCTTTGCTATTGGAAACACCCCTCTGATACTTCCATTAAAAAGGCTTGTTCTCTGTTTTGAAATGCGGTTCCAAAAGCAGGTCACGATTCTCTGGTATTGTGATGAGGTTGCAGAAAGAAGATCAGACTTCAAGAACCGAAGCCTGCATGGAACCCCTGGAATGGATTGGATTTTGAACTAACACTGCAAATGAAATTGTTCTAAAGACCACCAGGAACGTATGCGATGAGACATTTAAGTCTTTGATCATCCTCCGCAGGCTGCCACATGCTGCCTATTTGATCTGCAAGCCACGGAGTGGGAGGAGAACTGTGTTATTCCCCTCCCCTTACTGTAACAGGCCCTTACAGGTGGGGTTCCCGCTATACTACATTCAGGAGTGAGTAATGATCCGAAATGAAAAAGAAACTCTGTGACTGATTGCTGTTTACACAATTACATACCAGCACCAGTATGGAGGGGCATGACATCATTGTCACTAATCAAGTATAAGACAACTTAAATGTATTTATTCATTGTTTCATACTGACTGTAAAACCTTTAGAATTTCACCACAGAAAATGTATTTAGAACTGACTTTTCTAACATAATTAGCAAAACTACAGCTGTATTTACATTTCCTTACAGTTGTCTTAGTTATTACAGGAAATTAACAGCATTTATGGTGGGAGGTATAATAAGAGACAGGGAGCAAGGGAGATTCAGTTTTATTCAAGATTTTTACTTTCAAAGTACTGTTGCTGCAATCATAAATACTATCCTGTGCTCATCACAGTATTCACAGTATTTATCATATGCTTGTACCAAACAATGTTTACATTTACTTATACATTTCTGGCATTTTAGCAGACAACCTTTAAACATATGCTGTATTATACCATTTGTCTTGTACACTGTACACTGGAATGATTTATAATTTCACTGTCTGGTGTTGTTTCTGTTTCCACTCAGTGTTTCTTCCCTCCTGTTGCCTCGCTCATTTCTATAGAGGTCATGTGTGACAATGTCAACTGTGAAAAGTTGTGCTATAAAAATAAAACTGAATTGAGCATTTCGGATACAGGATTTCTAACTTCCTCACTGTTATTAGTTCAGTAATGAGAATAAATGAGATCATTCATTACCATGTTTTGTTTGACCTTCTCATGTTTTCTTAGATGGGGTGCAGTGATATTTCCAAACTAGACAGGCAAATAGTAGGTGTTGATTCATAGAGTGTGTTCACCAAGTCATCACTTCCTTTCCTGCTATTTGCTCCCACTCTTCCTTTCCTTTTTTGTGTAGGATGTTCGCAAATGTGAGGTATTGTTATAAAGTCATTCTGATGCTTTTGGGACTCTTTCATCTCCTTTTTCATATATAATCCTAGCCTTGTTTTGACAGGACATATGAATCAGACAGACACTAGACATTACAATGTTTTTTTTTTTTTTCACTGCCTAAGCCAAAAGGCGTTAGATATCATCTTTGGAACAAACATTTAAATTTATTTGGATCATATGTATGATTTGTGCTTGGCTTTTCATCTTCTCTTTAATAAGAAACACATTTACCACTTTTGAGAAATTATATACATAGTGCTGTTTTCCTTTGCCAGTGGGAAACTGGGCATTGGCTAATTTGATTCTTACAGATACTTTAGAATCCTGTCTACATCAAGAACCTGAGAACACCCACTATTCGCCAACTTCTTGCTGTTGCAGTCTGATGTAAACTGCCAGGCAGAGATCATGAAATAAGATCTTAGCAATGAAGTCTTTAGAGACATTTTGGTTGTATATCATGGCCAGAGTAAACAAAGACTGCTAAACCAAATATAATTACATTGTCAGTGTGATTATTATTTTTATGATGGCAATTTAAAAGGCTGACATTTAACATTGGAAATGATGGCATGGTGGAAATTGTATTATTAGACAGAAAAACACGGGAACTTCCAAACACTTTACAGAGCAAAGGCACATCTACAATCCATTATTATCGTATCCTTTTCATTCATTCATTAATTTTCAGTAAGCATTTCAAGTATCCGAGTCAGGGTCATGGTCGATCCAATACCTAACCTGGGAACACTGGGCAGAAAGCGAGACGGCAACTTGGATGGGATGCCAGTCCATCACGTTGCACCATGCACACACACTCATTCATACGCTCATTTATACCATGGGGCAGTTTTCAGATACCAGTTCAACTATGCATAATTTTGGGAAGTGGGAAGAAACCGCAAGAAACCTACAGTACACAGACACTTAGAGAATCTGCAGAGCTCAGCAACCCAAGCTCAGGATCAAACCAGTGACTCTTTAGCTTTAATACAGCAAAATTACAATGCACCATGCTGCCTTTTTAACTTTTAGGTCCAATACAAATTTGTGTGCCAACATTTAGCAAAGCCAGACATACCATGGGAAAGCATCTTTAGTGAGAAGTTGCCAGGAGCAGGGTTAAACAGAGGTGGAAGCTGCAGGACATTGAAACACAAACCAGTAGCAGCTGGGAAAGGAACTGTAAGGTCATGGCATTTGATGCTCAGTGGCAGCGGAACCCTGGTCATTAGGCAAAAAGGGTATGAGGAGAGTTAATGCTAATTTCATGCTATCAGTTGGAAGAGTTGGAACAGAACTCTCATGTGCACTTACTGAGCCACACTGAAGACATGTCTGGCAATTAGGAAACAACTTTCCCAATATTTGCCATACACCCTGACTGAGGTCCATAGATTTTTTCTTGTGGTTACAAACCACAATGAAAACTGTTAAGCAGAATATCTCCACTTTGTATGGGCTAATAAATATTTCCAGTAATTACTTAATATATTAAATTTGCATACTGACTGAAGGGAAAAACGTTAATGTATTCTCTGTCTAAAGGCAGAAAGAGAGCAAGCAAGAGTTTTTATTTTAATCATATACGGTGCAAATGTTCTCTTACACTAAAATGATTAAAAACAAAGAAGTATCTCTAGTTGTTTTCTATTTTAATATTTCTATTTTTTATTGATGTCTTATTATTTTAGCAGTTTTCTCAATGCAACTGACTCTTAACTTGACTTCTCACTGAAAAGTTTGAACCTGTTCAAACATTTTATTCCTTGTACCAAAGACAAGCTCTAATCAAATGCAGTACCTTGTTAGCTCATGGCTTATGTCAGATTATGCACGATTAATCTGAACTAATAACTTAAAAGCCACACTTCTTTTCTTTGTCTTTTCTTTTTCTTTCTTTGTCTCTTAAAGTGTGATGAAATGTTCCACCTCTAAACAGCCTTTCTGTCAACATTACTCTGAAATTCTTGGATGGGATAAAATAATCATCAAAGACACAAATTTTGGCCTCACATTCAAGTCATTGCCTCCAGGTTCAAATACATATGGCATCGCTCCTGTGTGAAATTCTCAACTTCTTGGAATAGCAAGATTTTGTCCTGTTGCACTGATTACATGTATCAACCTCTGACTACAAGCTTGTTTTAAAATGTCCTCTTTTCTTAAACCATTCACATTCTAATGAACAGAGGTCCCATTTTTCATGTGCAACGCATTTAAACTTTCTGTTGTCTTTAATGAAGCAAATGCATATACACAGCTACTTACTTACTATATAGCTAAAGTATGTTCCTAGGCATTTTGGAACTGTGGTGCAGCTCCAGCATCCACAGTTCAATCCTGAGCTTGGGTTACTGTCTGTGTGAAGTTTCTGTGCATGTTCTTAACTTGTCTATGTGGGTTTTCTCCTGGTACTCTGGATTCCTCCCATCTCCCAAAACCCCTACTGGTAGGTGGATTAGCTGTGTTAAATTGCCCCTAGATGTGAGGGAGTGCCTGAATGTGTGTGCATGGTATCAGGTGATAAGCTGCTGTCAGGACCCACACTGCTGTCTAATTCAAGCTGTCCACAATAACTGTATCAGGATCCACAATAACTGTATAAAGCAATTAGTAATGAATGAATGAATAAACGTCAATAGCAAATCTTGAAGATTTCTAATAAAGGTAACTGATGACTTTGATTAGGTTGCTGTAATATGTAGATGATAACACACCAGGAAAACATCTTGTTGTTGATAAATTGTAAACAACTCTTTTAGAGGCACCCAGAATCCAAGAAGATTTGAATAATTTAACATTGTATTCAGTGCTCAACATACAAGTGAACATATGCATGGAATGGAATAGGAATGATTAAACAGTGGATCTCTTTCAGCTGTCACAAAATTACTTGGCAACAATAGCAGTGATAACAAAAATGGAATGCCAGGCACTACATAGCTGACTCCTTGAACTATGCTCCATCATTCACCCTCTGTGTATGTTATACAAGACCAGATAGCTATTTGTGGAATTGCAAATGCTATCCCCTCAAGTTCAAGCTTGGTATTATTCATTAAGCACATATGAGGCCACTGACAACATCTTTTCCCTAACGGTTGCCCAATATGTACCAAATCGTGTGCCTGCAGCATGCCAATGCGACTCAACATGCAGGTGCAATAACTTGAATGTGGAGCTATTCCTGCATGCTCTCAGGGCATGGAGTCAAGTATGCCACTAAATATCCAAGCACATGTCATCGCAGAGAACAGTGAACAATGCGAGTGTTTTAGGATGCTCTCCAGAACATTCCACATACACAATTTGTCTTTGTACAGAGATCTGGCAAAGACTCCTGGTAAATGACATGAGAGACAAAACACCACCCAGTATGGGTGTCTGTTACATGTTCATAGCCATTCCTCACATGTCTGAGACAATATTTAAGAGCCTTCGGAATCTTCTAGACTTTGTTTTATTCTTATTCTGCTTATTCTGTAAAAAAGACTTAACGTGCTGCATTTTGAAAGATCTTCTGCATTGTACAAAGAGCGCTATTTAAACAGGAATACAGCCCTTGATAAACATAGCGAAAAAAGAAAAAAATTAACAAAACATTCAAAACATCACCAGCGGGTTTACTTGAGTCTCAGCCAGAGAGTGCATGGATAAAGGATGTGTGGAATGGAGCAGTCTGCAGACTGGATAGGATATACAAAGGGTTGTGACAGGAAGACATAGCCTTTCAAAGCGTCTTGCCTGTGCTCCGCGTCAGCAAGATAAAGGAAGCAAAATCCGATTATTTCCTCCCTGGATCCCTGTCTTCCACAAACTGAGCAAGGGTGCCTGGGAACGATTTGCTGAACCATTATCCTCGTACATTTAAGATTCTGATTGCAGCCTACGCTTCAAGCCTTGCTTCATCACCATGAGGGAAAAAAGAACACTCATGTGTGTGTCTCCTTTTCTCAGCCTTTACTGCCCTTCTTCCTCCCGCTGTCTGTCTACTCTGTCTCTTTCTTTCCCACTCTACTGCTTGGATTCTTGCCTGGCCTGTTTGCTGTAACAATCGCTCCATACTCTCTTCACTGAATGCTGTCCCTCAGTAATACTCTAGTAAAGTCAGTTCAACTAGTTTGCTGGATTTTGACACCAAAATGTAGTTTATGCGTTTTCAATTAAGTTTACATCTAGCATCCAGGCTTTGTGGCCCAAGTAGTGCTCTGTTTAGTGCTCTGTATTTTTATCTGTATTTGGATTATACTTGAAATAGAAGTCGCCTAAACCTTTTTTTTTTTTTTTGTACTATTGTGCATTTTCTCAGTCACATATATTTTACTGTTTTTAACTTTTTCTTGTTCTGTTGCTCAGATCTGATCTTCCCTCTGCTGTGTTCAGATCTGCTGCAGTCGTCTCTGGGCTTTCCTTGTCCTAGAGCACAGGCAGCCATCCGGACAAGACTGCTTGTTTTTCCACATGTAAGGATTTGGCAAATTACATGCCAAGGACATGACAGGGATACTGAGCTGCTGCAAATGTATTCTCTGGCTGCAGACCTCAGAAATCAGTATAATTTTGTGATGGAAATGTTGGAGATACAAGCAGCTGTTCATATAGTATGAAATATCAAACCTATTCTAGACTTAGAGTAATGTATTATATAAGGGGGAAGAAAACAAGACATAGGACTTAGGAATATGATAGTGGGATAGTGTGAGCCTTTTAAATGTGAGTATTTTGCAATTTTCCCATTATATCACCCAATTTGCTAGCAATTAAAATGCTGGATTTATTAAAGCATGTTTCATGTGTCTTACTTTACAGTTAACATCATGAAATGTTCATATCTCGTGTTATCATTTATGTTCAAGTAGCTGTCAGGTGTTTCTTTACCAGCGTTTCTTTTTTCTCTCTCCTGAAGTGAATATAAAAAAAAAAAAAAAAAAAAAAAAAAAAACAGCTTGTCATTTTGCCAAGGAACCATAGAGGAAAACTTACTGACTGTTTTAGAGTATTGACTCTGGAGACTCATTCGAAAATGTTATATAATCTCCTTAGAGTAAGCTGCATCATATTAAAGATTTTACATTTTAGTTTGTTAAATTACTTACTGTCAGATTATGTTGAGCATCTGCCATACAAGTCACTGTTACTACCCAAATTATAATATTCAAATGAGTGCTTTAATATAAATCCGCAATTTGACTGCTTTATAGAAAACAAATCAACATCTTCTGGCCAATCAGAAACAAGAAGAGGAACAGAGCTGTGGCAGAAATGCCCATATCTCAGAGATACCGTACGGTATTCAACTGCAATTCAACTGCAGTTAATGTACAAAGCAAAAATCAAGCCAAATGTGTCCAAGTAGTGTTCCAGTTATGTACTGGAGTGCATTTGAAAACAAATTTCTGTTACATTTCCTATGAGAATGCATTTAATGTCTCTGTAGTCTGATTCTGAAAGTACAAAGGCATCAAATGATGAAAAGTTTCTGTACTTGTATTCGCCTTGACCTCTGTTTACGACTTCATAAATTCGTCCCAGCAGGCTGAGGATTGGATTGTCAACACTTAGTGGTGAAAAAGCAAGTGGTGAAAAGGCAGAGATCTACTTCATATTCCAATAAAACTACAGACGTCTAAGGCATGTGTGGCTGGTTATACTCAAGACTGCTGTCTCCACAAGCTCAATAAGTATGTAAAGCCAAGTTTGCTCATGTCTATTAAACTTTGTTCATCAATTCATAAGTGACGAAATCATAAAACAGACCATGATCAGTAGGTCCAGAATGACCCACAGTTAACTTTAGTATGACCTAAAATGGATTTAAACGAATATCATTTATTCACTGTTTTAGCTGTACTTGAATGCCTATGATTAGGATTTTTTGTTTGTTTGTTTAAATAAGTCTGATTAGTTCTCTGACCATGCATCTCTGCACACTGAGATACAAAGAACTGACCAGCTTTCCATTTTGTTCAATGACCCCATCATTAGTGTGATCTGTAGTCCTGGAAAAGATACTATCAGCAGAGCAGTCATGGGGTTTAATGGTGCTTCAGCAGAAATCTCCCCCAAAAAAGACAGCATTTTCCTTTTAACGTTACCAGTGGTGCTTTAATCATCCTTAAAGGCAACCAAAAAATGTAGCACGGTCATCAGCTTAAAGTTCTGGACTCCTATTTCTAAAATGCTCTATTTTTACTTTGTTCTGAGGTAGAGAATAGTCTGCCGGCAGAGTATTGTTTTGTGTTATGTGCTTGTTTGTGGCAAAATGAGGATTTGTAATACAAGTGGCTAGCTTCAGTGCCATTTTACTGCCTTTAGTTTATTGCTTACAGGCTGTATAATGAATTGAAGCTCAGTGATGTCATAGCTCCTGAAATAGTTTATGAGCTACAAAAGGCTGCAGTTGATGATTTATGAGCCTTGCATACAATTGCTATAATGTGCCACGGACCCTCTTTATTAAATGCATTTTAGCTTCACTGGAATTGATTTATTTAGTGTTGCGGTCTTGCCATGGCTGCATATTTTACTGGCCATGATTCGGCAAGGCCAGAACTGCTATGAAGCATCTATCACCCCTCATCTGCTTTCCAGGAAAGCTCTATGTCCATCCAAGCTTTATTCAACTGTTATTCACCTATATGCTGTATTTACTTACTCAGGCCAAAATTATTTGGATATAATACAGCATAAATACTCAAAAGTACACAAATGGCATATAACATGACATTTAGGGGTTTTTTTTTGAGGGGGTTGGGAGACTTTCATCACTATTGGAAGAAGTCAGAGTGCAAAAGAAGGGCCATTTCATTTCCTTGTGTACTTTGCCTCTAATTTTGAAATGTCACCAGTAAGATGGAAATATTCTCTTCTTCTGACTAATATGTTCGTTCCACAGAGCTGTCCTCATTCCCCCTTGATTTTCAAATTACAATAAATGCCTTCCTCTTCCACAGAAAGCCTCATGTGTCACCAAATTTGACAGGAAGAACAGCACCACTTCAAATAATTGGCTCAAATCAATCTGGCTATCAATTAATCATGGGTTTTCATGTTTTCGCGGTAACGTACAAGACGTCATGTTTCTTGGGTGATCTGGAATTTCCATTACTACACTGAAAGGGCCATTTTCAATATGTGTGTTTCCATGAAAGACTCATAGGATACGATTTCAATAAAGAAGTTGTCAAGCAAGATGCATGCATAGGTTTGGACACAAATACACAGATCCATTTCCACAAGGAACCAGGCCTTAGAACACGGCTGGAAAAGCATTACACATAGCGAATGAGGCAATGAATAATATAAAACCACACAAAACCAACATACAAAACCAGTACACAAATGCAGGAAGTATTTATATGCTTGATAATGTCAGGAGTAATTGAAAACACGTGTCATTGTTAATGAGGGTTAGGGTTGGGGTTAGACGAGGACGTGGCTTTAACACCAGTTGAGATTAGTCATCTACTACAGTGATTTTCAGTGGAATGTTCCCATTTGTTGTGTCACTTAGCCCAAAGCTAAGTTTAAACACTGTCGAGATGTATAATGCATGCGGAAACCTGTAAATACAGTAGTCAATAACAGTTAATATAGAGTACCCTTCATGCAACTCTGATGTACATTAAATACTCTTTTGCCACGCAACCAAACACTGGCTTCTTTAATGAAAATAAGTTAAATCAATAACCACTCAGTAATAGACTTTGTGCTTGAATTGTGATTAAAACCATGGGCTAATTACTGCAACGTTAGAGTACTATGGCTAAATTGAGCATCCTGTGCCATGCTTTTTCCCAGAATAAGGAATGTCAGTGATCTCCTGTCTCTCCTGGTTTAATGCTGCCGTAACTCCCTGGTTCCCTCCTCTCTTACTGGAACACCAGGCTATAACCTTACACAAGTGTTAAACTATGTTCTGTCAAAATCAACAACCGTGAGAGGAGATGGTGAGTAAAAACCCAAAATAAGCAGCACTTCAGCACATTTGCCTTCATTCTAACAAACAGAGCTAAAGATAGATTTTGCCATAACCAAAATATGGCAGCTGCAACGTTTGTCACCGAGTATGTGGTTTCCCTAATCAGTGGTGTGTAGCTCCTGTGGAGGATTGCCAGGTCTAAGCTCACTGGAAAAGCACTCACTTTCCTGGCCTGTCTACATTCTCCTGACACAATGACCCTATGGCCTGGTTTATCCTTCTATAGGTGTCTGTCTTCATATTGTGGAATAGTGTGAATGTTCTAGGGGCAGAAAATTAGAAATGAAATGAATGTCTTTGATAGCGCAGTGTGATGATGTGGTGAGTAGTGTTGCCACTTCACAGCTCCAAGGTTTCTGCTTCAAAGTTGATCATGACTGATCACTTCCTATATGCACATGATAGACCACTGAGACATGATAGATCCACTGAGACTTACCTTGATAAAACGATTACTGAGATGAATGAAGGTCTTGAGTTTCACCACAGAATAAATCGAAAAGAAGCAAGGTAATGAAAAATCATTATATACTTCAAGGTTATTTATTTATACATTATATATTTCCACATTCTAATGCCCTAACATTATGTTATTAGGTATTGGGATTTTCCCGATTTTCTACACAGAAAAACCCCAAGTCAAAAATTCGACTTTTGCATACCATCTTTGAAACTTCTTTCTTCATTATCTGCCTGCACATCAGCACTTCCCTTACGCTTTGTTCTCATTGTAGTGCTGCACCAAAGTGATGCCAATAAAATTAAATAATTATATTGGCAATATTACTTTAAAACCCTTGATAAAAACTCAAGAAAAAAAGTGTCATCATATCTCATCACAATGCTGCCAGGTATGCAACTTGAACACATTTATGCTTCAGAAAATCAGACTGATTTATGCACAACACTGTAGATATACACAACACACTTTGCTACTTTCAGCCTTCTCATACAAACTTCTTGTGCTTTGTGAAGTGTATCTAGTAGAATGTTGAAGAAATATTATGAATAACAATCCAGGATACCATGATGAGTTCTGTGTAGTGTGAAAGGTGGCCAAGGACAACGTTTTTA
This sequence comes from Hemibagrus wyckioides, assembly GCF_019097595.1. Classification (NCBI taxonomy): domain Eukaryota; kingdom Metazoa; phylum Chordata; class Actinopteri; order Siluriformes; family Bagridae; genus Hemibagrus; species Hemibagrus wyckioides. The sequence continues at coordinate 11,521,586 of NC_080715.1, read as the reverse complement.
GATTGTGTAATTATTAAATAAGTTTGTAATACTTATACTATGTGAATACTATGTGAATGGAGCATTTATATATATATATATATATATATATATATATATATATATATATATATATATATATATATATATATATATAAAAAGACTTCCATGTCTATCTGTATTAAGGGTTATACATGTTCAAATGATTGAGCCATCAACTCCAGTTTGTCTCTAGTAAAAAAAATATGAAACTGTAGTCATCATTTTACCTTTATAGCACTCTCATTTGCCTGTCCAATCTCTAGCACAGCCTATACTTTTAGGCCATCATCAAAACCTATTTAAGGCTCATATATAGATATAGGCAATACTCTGTATAACATGTGGCTTTTTTGCCCCCTGATATTTATATATCACAGATTTACTTTCTTCTTGTCGTCGACCACTGGTCCGGTTGCGTGCTCCGCTGCTGTGTTATTATTCCCCAGCAAATGGAGCATGTGGCAGCCACACTACATTGTCCATGTGTAATCCATGTGATGGAATGAGTGTGTGCTCACCACAACTCCCTATCCACAGCACGCTCAAGCCTGCCACTGACTCCACCACCATCAGTCGCCAGCGCCAACGGGTTGACACAGGCTAGCTCACAAATGCTACTGCTCCCATAAATTAGGTCTTAAGTCAGGCATGCAGTTGCAGTCTGCCTCTGAAAGACAAGGGTTCTGGAGAATTTAACAAGGTGTGGCATACATGAAAGCCTTTTTCTGTCACTCTTTTAAAAGGAGCAAAGAGGAAAACACAGTCATTCCTGACAATGCAAAATTAAAAAGAATTGTCACATATTGCAGTTTGCATATTTTGTGCTGATGTAACAGATCTATCTATTTATTAACCACATGCATCCATTTCATTACTACACAACACACAGTGATTGAGTTATGCAGACCTGCTGGTCCTGACTGAGGTCAAATGGCCTCAAATGGTAAACCGAAACCTTGCAAATAGACTTTGCTGAAGGATGTACGGGTGAATATTCTAGTGTATTCAAGTGTATTTGGTGACCATGCTCTGGAACTTATCAGGATCATGAAATCAGTCGATGTTTTCCCATGGCAAGCCCCAGCTGTTGCGTTTTTTACTCATCAGTGTGTTTGTGGTCTCCAGGCAACACAGCCTGCCACCATCTTCATCTGTTTGCTATTCAGCTGGCTCAACAAAGCATGGCTGTGGGTGATTCTGAGGGCATAATAACATGATTACATTTGCACCATGCACCACTCAGTCTAAGCAATCATGTTTCTGTGTCCGCAAGATCAATACGATAACAGCTTACAAAACCAACTGCGTGCATATAAGCAGCGGATACAAACAAGTCAAGACTGGGCAATTTTTTATTTATTTATTTTTATGCATGTGTTAGCAGCTCTCTGTAGCTATACTTATACTAATCTAAAAATAAGAAATCCTAATTTACTCTGTAACCCAGAAAAAAAGTCATATTATAAAATAAAATGATTGAAATTGAAAATGTTGAAGTTCTATTCACAAGAGGAGGAAATAGTGTTGTATTAAATAAAAGAACAACCAAGCCAAAAAATACATTTTCTTTACATACAAACATATACTGTACGTCATGATTCATATCCCATATACTTGTACTGTGTGCCAATAGAGATTATGGTACACAAGGTAAACTATTCATCTGGAATCTACATACAAAATGAATTTATTCAGACTGACAACAATTGACACTGTTAACCCTTTTTACCAGTACACTAGGAAATCAACTTATCAGACATTTTATAAATTATATCATCACTGCCAGTCTGATCTAAAATAAGTCAGGACACTCATTGTGAGATGTTTTGACCTCAATTCAGATAACCTTATATACAGGCCGACCAAAAAAAAGTCACACACGTTGGACCACCTTTAGCTTTGATTACGGCACCCATTTGCCATGGCATCGTTTCAATATTCCCATCCAGAGTTGCATTAATTTTCCGCCAAGATCTTGTATTGATGATGGGAGAGATTCTCAATGGGGTTAAGGTCTGGACTCTGTGGTGGCCAATCCATGTGTGAAAATGATGCCTCATGCTCCCTGAACCACTCTTTGACTATTTGAGCCAGATGAATCCTGGCATTGTCATCTTGGAATATGCCTGTGCCATCAGGGAAGAAAAAATCCATTGATGGAATAACTTGGTCAGTATATTCAGGTAGTCAGCTGACCTCATTCTTTGGGCACATATTGTTGCTGAACCTCGACCTGACCAACTGTAGCAACCCCAGATCATAGCACTGCCCCCACAGCCTTGTACGATAGGCACTAGGCATGATGGGTGCATCACTTCATCCGCCTCTCTTCTTACCTTGATGCGCTCATCACTCTGGAACAGGGTAAATCTGGACTCATCAGACCACATGACCTTCTTCCATTGTTCCAGAGTCCAATCTTTATGCTCCCTAGCAAATTAAAGCCTTTTTTCCGATTAGTTGCACTGATAAGTGGTTTTCTTAAGGCTACACAGCTGTTTAGTCCCAATCCCTTCGCATTGTGTGTGTGGAAATGGTCTTATTTTCACTATTAAACATAGCCGTGAGTTCTACTGTTGATTTCACCAAACGTTTAAGTGATCTCCGATCGCGATCATTCGAAATTTTTTTCCGATCACATTTCTTCCTTGAAGATGATGGTTCCCCACTATCCTTCTAGTTTTTAATAATGCGTTGGACAGTTCTTAACCCAATTTTAGTAGTTTCAGCAATCTCCTTAGATGTTTTCTTTGCTTGATGCATGCCAATAATTTGACCCTTCTGAAACAGATTAACAACTTTTCCACGACCACAAAATGAGTCTTCCGACATAGTTGTTTAAGCTACTCCTAACATCAGTTAGGGTTAAATAACTTGTTGCCAGCTCAAACATAATCATCCATGCAGTAATTCAATGGCTCTTACCTATTTGCTTAGTTAAATCCAGGTGGTGGATTCTGGACAGGCAGTGTATCAGCTAAAATAACTTTGGGGCAGAAATGGTTTTGATATCACCACATACTTTGAAGATCTATACATTTGTGTGAAAAAAATGGAAAAAAAAACTATTGCACATAAAAACCGAAATGGTTTTTACTTTTATATGAGCCATTAAACATCACCGTAGAGTGTTACATGAGAAAGAAATACAATGCTGAACATGGACACCCCAAAACAGGCAGAAATTCCATTTTTTTGGCCTCTGGTAAAAAGAGTTAATGTTTAGTTTCAGTGTATTGGGATGTTGCCCCTGACTGAGTATAAGAGTGAAATGTTAATGCCTGTTGTATTTACTTTTCCCTTAACATCTTAACATCTGAAAGTTATACAAGTATTTTGAAGCATAAATAAAAGTAATGCCAAAATGTAGAATCAGAAGTCTTTCTCAGAGGACCTACCAATGATGTTTGAAAGGATCTGTGTACAAAAATGAGTGATGAAAAATGGTAGTGGTTTTGGAAACCTGACAGAGTTTGTATGGTTGTATCTGTTTATGGTTAGCTTCTATGGTTCCAATTTGACCTTGGTTCTATTTTTATCCTTAAGGAAGAGTTACACGGATTGAATAACTGTGAGCAAAAGGACATAATCCAAGGAAACAAAACAAAATCTATAATTTAAATAGGCTTTACAAAGTGGAAAGGGCAAAATGACATTATGATAAATCACTTGTAGAAAAGAATGCACATTATGTTCCGCTCATGAGCTAGAGGAATATTGAGGCAGTCAGTGTTTTGAAAAATAACCAGTGCTATTTCAAATTCCAGCAGACTGCATCAGCATGAAAAGACTAATGGTCTTTTTTCTACAGCTGGCAGATTTCAGCCTTTATTATTGTTCTCTGATCTCTGTGTATGGCCTTTGACATGCCAGAGAATGACTGAGATCAAACCCTGAGAAAATAGAAGAGAAATGGTAGCCAATAAAGTGTGTGGGTGGCACAAATCATAAGGAAAGTAGAAAAATCCTCAAAACATTTCACTGTCACTCAAGTGATTCCAGCAGACGTCATCACATCCACACGTTTTCGCTCTAATCCTTTTAGAGAAAAACTCTCTTTCAATCAGCACCTTGTTATTAATAGATATAGGTCAAGAGTCAAAATCCCTTTGAAAGGAACATCTCAACCTTACATGACTATTTAAAGGCTTGTGGCAAAAAGGCAACTTACTAAAAAGTGTCTCAAGTTGCATAATAAGATATTTTTGTGTAAAATTATTTACTGTGTAGTAAACTAAAAGGGTAGTACAAAGAATTTTAAGTACACTTATTTGTGAGAGGTTTACTAGGGACATGATACTTTGTTATGATGATATAAACAAGGGTGATACAAACAAGAGTTCTACCATTATTATGCTGTACCATTAGTCTCATTTTCAATAGCGGACTGTACACTGGAGTCAGGTGCAAGCTGATGAACTTGTATTGATAAATGGCAAATTGTATGTTTTATTCATTTTGTGGTTTTGTCTTAATTAATTAATATGCAGTTTGAAAGGTTCCAACTAGTGCAAAATGCAAACTACTTACTATCTATAATTCAAATCAGATCATTTTGTAGCCACATTGAGAAACAAAATGAAAGTCTGTTGAAAGTGACATTTTTCGTATGCAAAAATAATGCAGGTATTAAATTTGATAAACCAATTTACTATGTAATGAGTAAGTTTGCCGAAATAATGCCTTGCAAAATAATCAAAAAGTTAACTTGTAGTTCATATACATGTGCTGTAAGCTGATTGGCATCTCTGTATTGTCCATAGTGTATGAGTGTGTGTGCAATTTTGCCATGGGATGGGTTGGCATTCCATCTAGGGTTTCCACTCCAGGTTCGCTGTGACCCTGTGTAGGATAAATGGTGCAGAAAATGGATGGAAGAATGACTTATTACCTCCGTACAATTGGTTTCATATTAGATATACACCACATGTATTAGCTTATTATACTAACAACATTTTAAAAAATAGCATTTAAAAAGATTTCACTTTATGACCTCCATATACTAGGTTCATATTGTTTATTGAATAGATTTCTAGGACCGTTTGACTACCTTTAATCAGTGCTATACTTGATTCTGAGTTTCGCTTCACTCTTCTGGGAGTGTATTTGAGACCTGTACTCAACTGCTGTCAAGAACAATTACCGCACGAAATTCTCATATACATACTGTTTCCTCGACCTACTTTACATGTGACATCATTAATACTTTTTTAAAATCACCAACACCACACCACTAATTGCATACACAAGTTATACCATTACTCATAGCAGTTAGTACTTGTCATTCTGGATATCGGTAAATGATGTCAGAAACTTATAAGTGTACGATTTATGCAAAAAGACAAATAATAGAAGCATATACACAATATTGTATTTTTTTTTTTTACCTTGAATAAGAAGGCTAGTTCATAGTTGGAGTTTCATCACTTGGAGAGCACCTCCACTGGTGCTGCGGAGGTAGAAGGAATTCAGAAATTATTCAGATGCTCATACTTATATGTTGCTCACAGCTCCTGGTTACACAATTCTACTTAAGTATATACAGTTATTTTTAATGATACTATCTGGTATCACCCAAAAGAGGATGGCTTCCCTTTTAAGTCTGGTTCCACTCAAGGTTTTTTCCTCATATCATCTTAGGGAGTTTTTCCTTGCTACCTTTGCCTTGCTAATTGGAGGAGACATAGCAAAAACAGGACTACAGCACCCATCAGCCACTGCACACCACATGTTCATGTCACACACCAAATCACATGATCAGGAACACCTCAATCACATTTATACACAATGCACACTAGTATTTAAGTCACATTTGTACAGCATGCTTTGTCTCAATCAACTCCTTAATTCAGTAGTCAGGGCACTGATTAGGGACTTGGCTATTTTGTCTTAATTGCAAAATCTTTCCAGTGCACTGGAATGTTTGATCCCTAAAAAAAATCCCACAGTGCTCCACAAAAACCATAGAGCAATGAGGTTCACTATGCTTACTGGAAAATGCATCATATTTACTGAAGACTCTCAGCTCAAAAAAATGCTGGACAAAATCTCAGCCAACTTTGTCTACAGTAGCTTGTTACTGTTGTTACACTGTAGCTATCAAATGATTACTTACATTAGCCACTATTAACTGTATCTGATGTTCTGTACAGGGTTTGTTTGAGTCTAATGACTGTTTTAATGATTTTTTTTTAATCCACTAGCTAGCTTACAATCCAGCTTGACAGATGAGGAAATTAGAATGTCACTGGAAATTGAGTCATCAGCGTCTCAACGTGTTGTGAGCCAGGATCTTTAGCAGTGCCCAAACTCGTGTACACAATATACTGATTCACAACCTAGGGAGCAAGAGAGCTGATTAAGACACATCCTTTGTCTGGTCTTGTGAGTAGCAGAGTTGTTTGTTGTTGTATCCATGCTATGTTCATGTATATTTCATGCTTGTCTAGTTTGCTCCTAGTCTTTGACAGCGTATGTGTTTCACTTTATATAAAACACTCCACAATTACATCTGTCTCCAACTGATCCCTGACAACATTTCCTGTTATCACTTACATTACAACAGCTATTAATAGTCCTTTCCCTACCAGCTTCTCTTTCTTTTTTTCTCTTGAAGTTAATAAAACAAAAAAATGCAGGTTACCCAGAAACGTCAAAGATCACCATAATGAAGACTTTTCCACGTCAGAAAACGTATTTACAGATTTACTTCTGACACTTATAAACCACTGACACTAGGTGCATTTACATGGACACTTGTAATCCGATCATAACAGGACTAGAAGCACAATCAGATTAAAAAATGTAGTCATGTAAACGCGCATAACAATCTGATTACTTTATACTGCGTTCATGTAAATGCTGTGATCGGATTCGTCAATCTGATTGAATTCAGTCCGATCTGATTAAAAAGTGTTCATGTAAACGCACCTACTGAAGTCTCCTTCTAAAAGGCTGTACATTTTTTCCCTTATAAAACATTTTAAATAAATTTATTACGTTTTTTTTTTTTATTATTCAAATCATCTACCATAAAGATTCATGTTTAATGTTGTTTCTATAATGTAGATAACATTAGAGCATGTTCATTAAAATCATTTATACCTATTTTAAAATTGATTTAATTATAAAAATAACTTCTGACCAATAGGATTTGATAGCACAGTAGTACATTAAATAATAATAATAATAATAATAATAATAATAATAATAATCCAGCTGTCATTGCAGTATATATTCCTGGTTTACACTACTCTACTATGCAATTTATTTGTTTATGCTATCCCCAGTTATAGGAACTTAAAAAATTGTACAGAACAGCATGTAAGAATATAATCTGAAACACAAGTTTGGACATATACAAACCAGTGACAAGAGAATGCATGGGAGTTAATTGCTATCAGGACCATGTCAGTGGCTACGGAGTAATATAGCAGTGCTAATTTAGGTGCTGTATCTTTTTAGGCCTTGCTGGTGAGCTTGTGGGAGGAGGTTAAATGGCACTACGGCCTCCAGATGGGAGCTAATGGGCCGCACCTGGGCTTGTAATTCTGTGCCTGTGGGCTCAAAACCTGACTCAGCCAAACACACACACCACAAGCTCTTCAATCTGTGGTCTGCAGTTTGGCCGGTCAGCGCAATGCTTAGGCTTCAGACTCAGTTTGGCCCAACCGTCACTGCAGCAGATAAGTGCTTTCTTTAGCTTTTTTATTGTCACCATTTCCAGAAACAAACAGCAAGAAGCACTCTTCTGCAATGCGCAATTCTTAATTTGCATGATGCCTTTTAGTTGCATAGTACCACACTAGTATAGACATTTACTACATGTAAACATGGACAAAAGTATCCTAACTCCGTGTGTGTGTGTATGTGTGCATACGTGCACACATACATACAGTTTTTCTCCCCTATTTTCTACTCCAGCAAAGTTTTAGAACATTGAGTCTTCAATTATTGCCATAAGTTTTAGTGCATTATGCATTTAGGAAATTTTCTTTCAAAAAAGACGCATTAAGCAGAATTTTCTGTATTTTTATGTGTGTATGGTTATGCATGTTACAGCAGATTGTTAACTAAAAATATAGGGTGCCATCTAATATGTTAATTAACAATTTAACAAGAAAAGAAGGTAACCTGGGGTAGGTTGTGCCTATTCTTAACTAGTTTCTATTTCTTCTGAACAGGTAATCATATACTTGTAGTATTAATGTACTTATGTCCTTAGCCTCATGTCCTAGCTGTCCTAAGCATGCTTGGTTTAGCCAGAGCCAGCTGTGAAAGCTGCTTATTAGAATCACTGTTACTCCTTCTATTATCCCTTGTATTATTCATCTACTAAACCATAAACTTACTGGCTACTAGTTTGCTACCTAACCTTTGTTAAATTGTTAATGTGCTGAACTGGTTAAATATAATGGAATGACTATTAATTCAAATGGATATAATGTTAACTGCATCGGACTTTGAGGAGCTCAATGTGGGCTAATTGCCATCACATTCTGTGGTGTTTGAAAAGCACCTAGAGGTGATCATATGTTGTTGCTTAGTATAGATTGGCATGATGAAATGTTAGTGTTGTCTGCTCTGAGCTTGACAATTTCTGACTAACTTCATGCTGCCTTCCACCTCCATGCAGGTGTCTCTCATTTTTCCCAGACCTCCACACTGAGGTGCCATGGTTGTGGAATAATCCTTATTCTTCATGTTTGCTCTCCTCAGCTACTGCTGACTATTTAGCCACTGTGGGCCTTGATGAACATGGATATGCTGCGATGCCTAGGTTTGAAGAGACGCTTGCAGGCTCTCTCCCCTTCATTGGCTGCATGGAGTAAGTCTACGTTCCCACTGGGGCCCTGTCAGGCCACATCAGCCTTATAGGGAAGGCCTACAATCCTGCAGGTTAAGCCAGTGCGGTGCTGCACATAATAGCAGTTTTGCAGTCATACCAAGCTGACCTACTAAAGGAGCTTGCCTGGGGGAAGGGGCTCATCAATGAGGTCTGAACTCAGCCAGGCCACAGATTTAGCCCTCAAAAGCCACAAAGGCTGCAAAGCAGACTGCCAGTGCCATCGGCCATTTCATGACTACATTTGGTTGCCACAGAGAGGCAATCTGACAGAGATAAAAGAAAGGGACAAAATTTCTTTTAGATGCCCTGATGTCTCCTAAGGGCCTGTTATTCCTTTGCCACAGGGAGGATCTAGGGTTCTCAACCAGTAGCCACCAGCCCCAGCCTCGCCTGCTGAGGCAGGAAAAGAAGTCTTGCATTGCAGCCTGAGCACCCCGGGTAAAATCTGGGTGGCTGGCCAGTGATTAGGGGCAGGTCCTGCATGTGAGAGATGACCATCTCTGCCAGGTGGGCCAGAAAGGAATCCTAATGCCCAAGGGCTAGGGTTTTCAGGGATGCCCCTTTAGGGCCATTTCCACTGCTGCCTACCCTGCCACCTCCAATACTTCAGGGGTCAGCCATGACCACCCATGCTCCCACTCCTTATTTGTTGCCACCTCCTGGATTAGCCCCTGCCAGCTTGCTGTTTCAGGGCACTATGCAAGATGAGAACAGCAAGAGGTGTGTCACAATAGGTTCTGTGGGAAAAGGTGGAAGAAATGGCTAAAGAACCCAGTTTGCCTTCTGTTCTTATTCTTTCAGAGTGTGCTGCCCACTATTGTTGGCACGGACCAAACCTTGTTCCTTCAGAAGGAACTTCTCTTGCATCTGAGAGCAGAGCCAAATAGAGCATTCTCCTCCCAGGTCTAACCTCTGGCTTTATATCCGGCAATCCTTGATTCACAAGAAGGAAGTAGACTACGCCCAATTTTAGAACTGTGTGCTCCGAATTATATGCTGAAACATACAACTTCGAGATGTTAACCCTCAAGGTCATAGTGTCGCAGATCAAGTCCAAGGACAATCCAATTTGCGACGATCTGCAACAATAATCCTGAAAGGTGCTTATCTTCACATAGACATCTTGCCAGAACACAGGAGATTACCCTGGTTTGCGTTCGGGATGTGACGTACTGGTGTCGGGTTCTCCCTTTAGGCCTAGTCTTATTGCTCACCCTCACAAAGTGCATGGAGGCTGCTCCTGCATCAATGCACCCTGGGACATCCATCTACTCAATTATCCAGATAACCTGCCATGCTTGCCCACATGAGGTCCCTAGGCCTCAACCCAGCAACGTGTGTGATTTCTCCCTCTCTAAGAACCACCTTCTTGGGGATAGTTAGGGATTCAGCCATGATGCAGGCACGTCTGTCTCCTGCTCAGGGGGATTCCATCCTTTCTGCCATAAAGGACATCTGACTAGGCCAATACCTCTCTGCCTCCCAGGCATAGAGGGTGCTCGCCTCATGGCTGTAGCGGCCAAAGCTATTCCTTTGGGTCTGCTACACATGAGACTGTTTCAACTCATGTTCAGGTTCAGGGGTTTTCACCCCTGCAGACACCCTTTTCAGGGTCACAAGGGTTATGGGTCACAATCTTTGTACCCTTCTTATGTGGACAGACCCCAGTTTCTTATCTTGGGTCCCACTCTTAGAATGTGTCTTCGTCACAAGACTATTTCAACAAACGCCCCCCTTGCGGGTTCAGAAGTGGTCCTAGGCGGCAGCCCCATCCATGGCATTTAGGAAGGCTCCTGTCTCTCAGGATCAGGGAATGGCTTCTCCACCCATAGGTGGTGGAATGCATATGTCAATTTTTGGCTGGGTGGAAGTGGCTATGTTCACCTCTACGGAGTTGACCCACTGTCCCCTGTGGCTTTCTCTTTTCCCTTCTGGATGGTGCTCCTTGGGAGCCTCCTCTCTCAAGTGCAGGGGGCAATTCTCCACCTCGAGGTTTGGAACCTTTGGTCCAGCTGCTAGACTTCATTCACCCAACCAAGGTTGTGGACACTGTTAAAGTTTCGCCTCTGGTATAATCAGCGTTGTCAGGATCTAGTTTACTGCCCTGTTGACATGCTTCTTTGAGGGCCTATCACCCTCTAAATTGAGGTATCACGTGCCTGTTCTGTGGGGTCTCACCTTTTGAGCAGTGCCAGGTGGCTGAGGCTTTCCTGCAGACTGAGTTTCCCCTCCTGGGAACACTCAGTGGTCCTAGAGGGGCTTCTCCAAGCTTCCTTTGGCTCAATGGAGTCAGCGTCTGAGGAGATTCTGACCCTGGAAACAACTGCCCAGTTCGGGTTCTCAGCAGTTACGCCCCTTGCTCAAGTGCATGCATCTTCTCCCTTTTTGTCTGCTTTGGCAGCCACAACAAAAGCTATCCGGTCTCCAAGCAGCACCTTGTGCTGGGTAGTGGTATCTATCTCCTAGGCCTATGAAGTACGCTGTGTGGCTTTGCCTCTAGTGATTACAATTCACTCCACTAGGTGTATAGCCTTGTCCAGCACCTGGGCCTGCACCCCACTCCTGGGTCCTGGGTCTTACAGGGCTAATGATGCTCTGCTCCCAGCTCTTTTGTGCCCTTTCATGACCTTCAGGACAGACATCCCCAAGGTGTTGTTATTGGCATTCCCATATAGCCAAGTTCTCTCGAAAGGGAACTACACCAGGTTACATTTGTTTCTGTTCACATATTCCGTGAATAAAATATTCTGATTCATATAAACAAAATCTCAGACTATAAAATAGAACAGTTGAAAGCATTTACTGTACTATGGATATTGGCTTCTACAAAATTATTTTATTTGCTGAAAAGGTGGCCATCAAAACCAACTTGGCCATCCAAAAATGTTTAAGATTATCAAATGGCACTTTAATTCAGATCCCATAAACTAGCATTTTCAGCAAATATACTGTACATTTTTTATCAGGTTAATATACATGCTAGTCAAGAATGAAAATTACATCAGGTTACATATGTAACCTGGTTCCCTGAGAAGGGAACGAGAAGCTGCATTGCTAGCCACACCCCAGGCGTCCACTCACACCTTCATAAGATAAGTAGAAGCTGGAGTAATGTGACACAGATGCCCTTTTATGGTCTTCCTGGCATGCTCCTTCGATTTAAACTGATTTTATGCAGAGCTTCAGACACAACTTTCACATAGTTCCCATAGTACCAGAAACCATGATTCACACAATATACACTGCACACTATACGAGTATGAATATGAATGGACACTGGATTTCTCGTACGGTCCAAAGACATGTGTCAAAGGCAGATCGGCATCTCTGAAGTGTGTGTGTGTGTGTGTATGTGTGTGTAGGGGGAGTGATTGTGCCCTGGGGGACATTCTGTCCAAGGTATCCACTGTCTTGTGCTTTGAGTCCTGTGTGATTGGCTCCAGGTTCTCCATAAGCCTCTGTAGGATAAATGTTACAGAAAATGAATGAATGGACAGATAAAATGAATGGCAAGACCAGGTAATGTGACAAGTCTTCATCCATGATTTTAGGCAAAGTTTTGGTGAAGATCCAATACTAAAACTAAATTCATTTAAGCTGAAAAACAACATTATTCAAGTGAGGTTATTTCTCTTGGTTTGGAGTGGGTGAATGAAAAGCATGCAGCTGGACTGGACTGGATCATGGCTGTTCCAAATTCTCATTGAGGAAGAATGGGTTACCATGGTGACTTCTGCTTCAGGGAGTCTTGGTCTCAAACCAACTTGCATTAAAAACAAAAATTGAAAATGGACTGCATTCAAGCATTTGCAAAATTTACTGCAAGATTTGTCAGAAAAGTAAGTGTATACATACAGAGGTACTAAACCCTATACTATAACCATTTTCTATAAATAATAACTTATAGCACACCACATACAGTGATGGCAGCCATTTGGAGGGTTGTTCAAAACTGAAGTGATGAAAATAACTTCAAAATGGACTTGAATCAATAATTGAGTTATTATATCCTAATATATTATGTTAAGTTATGAAGATTATTATTATATAATTAATTGTAAAATAATGTGATAGCAAGTAAGCTCTTTGTATGTTTGATGGTATATCTTTACATTGCATAGCTCCTGCATTTATATTTTTTGCACCCACACGGACGCACATCCTCTCTCTATGTCCACAAGGGTTTTTACCAGCTTCTTTGGTTTCCTCCCACCTCCTATAAACATGCCAGTAGGAAGATTGGTGAGACTAAGCAGGCTCTCACACTGGCAGTTTAGTCCGAAACAGAGCATGGTTCGCATGAAAAATTGGTAATGTGTGAAAGTTATTATGTGGCTCCGGAAGCACACTGTGGCACCAAACCCCAGACTACCACTAGGAGTGAGAGTTCTGGAATTTCACTGTGATTCATTTGAATGTGAATGCAACTCATATTTAGCCCGAACTTGTTCAGGAAGTAAAGTAATCTGTGCATGTGATTTAGTTGATGACCTCATTAGTTTCTACAACACGCATATTCCATGAGAGGCAGGGAAATGTTCTGGGGTTAAGAAGAGATGAGGTACCTTCCTGCGCATGATAGCACCAAAATAATAATACAAAACAAAAATATGGTGCATAATGTTGTGTTCCCCATGTGCGCTCGTGATTATATAAGACGCAAAGAATGCAAAAGCAACATGAGCCTGAAACCAGTCCAATGCTGTGGGGATGCCAGGAATAAACGCATACGGATTTGGACCACAGCATATGTGCCCAGTATGAAAGCCACCTAAATTACCCTAGTGGTGTTAATAAAATAAATAAATAAATGGTGAGAATCCTATATAGCAGCCTTTCAATGTGGTGAAGTTTTCTGTAAGGTGATGCATATTTAAGTCATCTTTTTTTCAGTTAGTCAGTAAGTGTTCCACCATGAGGAAGAAAAAGGATTTTTTTTAAATTTGTGTGTGTGGTGTCAATTTAAGCATATATTCCCACCTCACACTGAGAGTTCCCGGGACCACTGGGACCCTGACTAGGATAAAGTGGTTACTGAAGATGAATAAATTTAAATGTTCAAAATCAGAACAGCTGCTTCTAAATATAACTGGTGGCAGCATGGGAAAGTTTTTTTTGTTGTTGTTGCTGGTGTTGCTTATTCCATCTGTTCAGTATTAAACTGTGATAATTGTTCTTGTTTACAGAAGTGTCAGTGATAGTGCCACAACAAACCACCAGTTTCAGCATTTTAAATAATTTATCTGTGTTCCAAATGGCTGTTAATTTTGACCTCTACAGAGGGGGGACCCTTCTGTGTTTTTGCTGTGGAGAGTGGATCTTTCACAGGGATGAGGGCAAGATCCCTGAATAAACCACAGCCATAGTTTAATAGAAACCATTTTATTGACCACTACGTCTGAGTTGCTCAGTCACATTTTATAATCTTGTTGTTTGTTTCTTTTTTTGTGGATGTGAAATAGTTCCTCCTTGTGTTCTCATGAACTACAGCTGAACCGCATCATCAGTCATCCAAAACACTTAGAGGATTTGAAAGAGTGGAGTTTTAAGCAATTCACAGGAGGTGTGCACACATGGTTATAATGACAATTTAACTGTTCAGTGGCATTCACCATGAATTAGTACACCACTAATTTGCAATTCTAACCAGATGAAACCATTAGAAGTGTTGTAAAATGTTTTGAGCTGACACACCAGATATTTTGCTACTAAGCATTTTGCCCATTTGATTCATTGCAGTATGTTAGACATTCTCCCTTTATAGGGTTATTTTCTTATTTCCTAAGATCTTTTTTGGCCTCTCTCAGGAACTCCTGCAATAAAGTTTGTTACTCCTGAAAACCTGGCAATATCATCCTCTCAGCCATGTCAGGAAAATAATCAGACATGTCTGCAGTTTGTTCTGCAGAGAGCAAGAAGATTGATGACTCATCCTTTCCCTTTTACCTTTTCTTGTTTTTCCCTCTTAAGTGTTACAGCCTTGTTTGAGTGACAGTACACCACTTTGTTGTTCCACTCCATAAAAAATAAGGTGCATGAAGTGTTCCAGTCCCAAAGTGATAAGCCCAGAGGTGGTTGAGTGGTTCAGTGGTTCAGGTCTAGGCTGCTGAACTCAAGAGGGATAGAGTTAAATTCCCAGCCACACTGTTGTTCCCTTGAGCAAAGCTGTTAACCCTCAGCTGCTCCAGGTGTGTTGTACAATGGCTGGCCATGTGATCTGACCACATATTCTTTCCAAGCTGAGATATGTCAAGCCAAGAATGCTGTATGTGTATAACATTAATAAAGGCTGTCTTTCTTCATCAGGCAAAACCAAATGACAATAAAAAGCAGGAATCTGGTGAATATTATGGACATTGAAATGAGGTCTGGTGTCTGTTTCTGGATAGACATAATCTGATTCAAGTAGGACATACTTGTGATTTGAGCCAGTCTGACCTGATCGACATGACCAATTAATAGATGTTTATCATACAAACCAATACCAATATTTCACTCAAAGGAAGTGCATTTAAATAATAAATTCAAAGACACTTTACCGTATCATTTGTCTGTTCCCAACCACTAGCTAGCAGGTGTTTCCTCAGAGACAAATGATGCCAGTGAACGGAACCATTTCTACGTTACAGTAAAGATGTACATTCTTGATGAAGAAAGCTAACACCACTCTTTTGCATACCTGCCTACAGACATCCATAATTGGTTAGTTTTGCTTTGATTGGCAGATGAGACTGTAATGCAGTAATTCCTCCCATCCAGAGATGGGAGGAATCTTTGTCTGTGGATATCGTCAAGATCTCCAAACTATAGTGTGAAATATTTGGCCAAACTCAGACAGTTTTGGATTGATATGTTGCATTATCAGATAAACATTAATAGCAATAGTGTAGTAATAGCAGTGTGGCAGCAGTGGAATAATCTTAATAATGTTTGGGTAATGAGTCTAAAAAAATATTCTTGGTTCTAAGAATCTCGCTATTATGTAATTTTCTGCATTGCATGCCAAGCTGTCATATAAAAAAATTTCCCAGTGATGTATGATTTATCCAGTACATCAAAACAATTTCCTCCAATGTTGCTTTAACTCACATCAAGAATTAAAACTTTGAATTAACTGACGTTATACTTCTTAGGTCTGAGATCAGCCTTTGTGCTAATGTTAATGCACTAGTTTTTGCTAAATGGCCCTGACTGATGGTAATGGGTTGAAATAGTCAAGCAATGCCATATACATCAGGCCATTCTTCTGTTTCAACCCCTCCCAAGAAATCTATTGAAACTTCAAAGAAGTCCTCTAAGACTAGTCGGTGTGCTGTCATGATACACGGCACACATGGAAGTCATTCAGGCAGTACTAAAATGGGATGGTCTTTTGGGTTCCACATGAAAGGAGATCCTGCCTAAACGTGAGACAATGTGTCTTGAAAGAAACAGCAACAATTTGCTAAGACATAGTGACTTGAAAGGAATGTCAAATCTACTGATCTTACATGTAAACAGATGTTTAAGTGTGTGGAGACTTAAACAGTTGGTCTTGGTTTTGTATGTGTAGGGCATAGCAGTGTAGGCTTCATCTGGTATCATATTTCCTTAACTGAAACAATTGCATGCTCACCATATTCTTGCACTGATACTTGATTGGGATGAACACCATTTGGCAATTTTTTTTTTCTGAAGGTAAAGTAGTTTGGATATATTTTGTTTGGTAAAATCTCAAATCTCGTCCATCATGACACAAAAAGTTGCCTTCAACATGTGTGCATGACGCAAGTCTCAACTCCACCTTTATAATAATAAGTCTAATTTGAAACGTTAAAATGTGTTCGGTGTGTTTTCTACAGAAATGTCATAACAGTCTGACATCATTATGCCTACAAAGCATAGAGATAACCATTGGAACCAATCTAAATCCTTAGAACCTAAATCCAAAGACAAATTTGTGTTTGCTCACTTTAAATGTAGTTTAAGAAAGTGGCATTCTTTTTACGTTAGCGTGGTTATGCTGAGGTCGGAGACAGTGAAATGTGAATACAGAGAGCTGAACTCTTGGTGTCATGGTGAGTGTTGCATGTTTCCCTAAGAGGACCTGGGAACAAAGACCGTCTGTTGTTAGTTTGCTGCATAAGACTGAGCCTGAAATGCATAAAGACATCTGCCTGGCAACAGTATTCTTACACAACAGGGAAAGGAAGAGAGATAGAAAGGGAGGAGAGCAGAAAAAAGTTAGAATGAAGAAATGTGTGGGGTTTGTTTTTTTTTTTTCCTCTCCAGAGTAGTGGAGAAATTAAAGCACTACAGCTTTAATGTGTCAGGAATTGGAAGCAATCTCCTTTTATTGTAGTGCACTTTGTAAAAAAAAAAAAAAAAAATCTGCTTAGTCTTATGGTTTTTAGCAAATTTAGAGTCACACTGTAGATCCGCAGATGTTTTCACACAGGAATTAAACGAACATCTGTGGATATGTATCCATCTTGTAATTCTTAACAACTGTACTCCAGACTGTAAATGTCAAAACTATAGAACGTTTGCGTGATATTTCTGTTGTATGGCGTCTACCATGGTATTTGTAACTCATAACAAGGCCATCTGCAAAACTGGAAAAGAAACGTTACAACTTGCTATAGAAAGCCATTGTGCTTCATCTATTAATCTTTAAGTTTTATGCGTAAATATATTTTCGTGGACCAATGAAGGTTTAGATTATTATGTAAATTTCCACAAACTCAGGAACACTCTCCTTGGTTGCAACCATTTATTGCAAGCTAACTGGATTTTCTTCAGCACCACATTTCTGGTGCAAATGTGAATGATTTATGAATAAATTCATTCACATCCTGCTGGAAATGTGATGCCCATTGTAACCAAGACGAAATGGATCTGAAGCGCTTGAATGCTACTGTTAAGGACATTTTTAATAATGCAGCAATGGCTTTCTTTTTCATTTTCATTCTCATTCAAAAATGATGCCCAACACTAACAGAAAGTTTCATAATGGTGTGACATATCCCAGCTTCTATGGTTTTAAGAACACTCAACCATGAGTAACTTGAGTGCAGCAGGAGGTTAAGAAAGCAGGTCCTGCCCATACCTCTGTACTCAACCCTCAACCCCACCCCCATCAAAAAAAAAACTGTAAATGCTTAGTAACCCTTAGAAATGACATCATGCTTCAGTGTCTGCAGCCAGGAATTCTGGGACTGGGCTGAGTCACTTCCCTTCACATGAAACTTGCTCTCAGTTTAAAATTGCGCGGACATCAGATCTCCCCTAGCACCAAACCCCAGTAAGGAACAGCTCATAGAGAGAGAGAGAGAGAGCGAGCATTGGAAGAACAATAAAGCAATGCAGAACATTTAAAAAAAACAAAGAGATTATTTTCAAAACATTTGTTTTTAAAGAATACAGAGTATTTCTCTGGGAATCTTTGAAAGTGTGTTCATTTTGGCCAGCTGCAGCATATGTGTCTTTGTGGTCAGGGCCATTGACCTAGAGAATACAGATATTGCTGTGGTTGTGGGATGGGGATGTTGTGTAAAAACAAAACATGGGCCTCATTACATTTTGGATATTCCAGTTTTGACATTTGGCCTAGTGTCAGGTCAGCTCAGGTACTGTCAACAAACTCGGTTTTCCAGAATAGACCACAGGTCTGCAAACATGGCTGTTACAGACCACTTTGGGTGCATCTCAATCAGCTCCCTAGGTCATGAAGCAATATATCAAGTACATGATTTAGGGCAATGGTAGGACCCTAAAAGACTACGTTCTCACTTTATAAATCATCACCACTGGCATTTACCAGTAACCAGAAGGTCCAATACAGTTTTTACATGATTTGTTGCTTAAAGTGCATTATGATTGTTCTGTTTTATATCCTTGATTTGTATAATGAATACACCTTGATTTTTCTGTTCTGTTACATTGATTGTTGTTATATATCTGTGTAACATTTCTAGCTAGTGGATTTTTTACAATCTTTAAATGCCAAAGTCATTAGAAGCACTAAAGTAAGTAATTATTTAAGAGCTATAACAATTACATGCTACTTACATTTCAGTGGCTTCAGTAAATATGATGTTATTTCCAGTTAGGGAACATAGTGAGCATTGATTCTCTATTTGCAGTACATTGTGGGATTATTTTTAAGGGATCAAATGTTCCAGCGACTTGACTATTGAACTAGGGTACTGATTGAGATGCATCCTCTGTCACATTCCCAGTCAGTGGATGTCTAATCACACAACCTGTCACCAATCACACCCAGCACTATAGTACTAAGGACTCACATTCACTTTATGCAAAGTAATGCTCAGTGGGCCATTTTCTGACCTTATAGAGCCATTTTTTTGTTTTTCCAGTTCTTTTAATAAACTCTGAACTGCACTTGCATCTTCTTCAGCCTTCCTTTCATGACACCTAGACATGTTCTTTTTGAAGGATTTTTACATTGAATTGAATTATTTTGCTTGGTTTTGCAACTGTGCATTTCTATTCAATGTGACTTGACTGCAAAAACACTTGCCATGTCCAGAAATGTACCAGATATCAGATTGCTTTGTGGTCATATTTCTTTGTGGTCTGTTCAATTGCTAGTTTCTAACTTCTGGATAAATATGGTTATAGATGAAGAACATGAAATGTACACTCCAAAGCAAAACTTGTTTATACTGGATTAGTACAAAGTTCAATATGAAATCGCTGACAGTATAAGATATTCACTGGTGTCCAAATGTCTGAGGCCACTAGTGAAAATGCTTTTATTTTCCATTACTTTCTAATTTAATACAACATTTTATATTATAGAGCAGATTATTGCCAATAACCATTTTTGCCAAAAAATGAAAAGTTTAGAAATATTTCATGGATTTCAGAATTTTATAGTATTTGGATTGTCCTCAGTTTGCTTTAATGCTAGGGACCTGGGGGCCCCAGGATTGTTAAATTTCTAAATAAATAAATAAATTACAGCCTCTGACTGAGGCACTGCATCCCAGAATTCATATTACACCCAGTATTGTAGATGGTACCCACCTCAAAAGTCTAGGATTATCATACACATACACTTTCCTAAAAGTTCAAATTCAGGTCACCACTCACATGCTGATTAGACATTAGTGAGGTGGCATTCAACACACTTTGCAAATTGAATAGAATTAAATAAACCCCACCTTTTGATTAGAGTGTAATGTTACCCTGAATATTCAAGAAAATACCTAAAGCCATCAGTTTTCCATGGGGAAAAAAATATTATTTAAGATATTAGATGCCAAAGCTCTTGTAAAGTGAAATTAATGGACAATTAAAGATTATGCAATACACACATTACCAACTACTGTTGCCTTCAACTACATTTACAGTCATTAAAGAAAAGAAAATATGAAATGGAAACAAGATGTTTATTAGTGTGTAATTTCTATGCAATTTTGTTGCATTTAACAATAAATTGGGGTTCCTGTGGTTTATTGTTACACCTCTCACAAGGTCATGGGGTTTACAAAAAGTGTGCGTGTGTATGTTTGTGAAGGTGCATGACTGTGTGTGGGGCACAATTACAAACCCATTCTCACCTCACCCTGTAATCCAAACCCAAAGTTAACAAAGGGAAACACAAACCAGGCACAAACAAATGATCCACTCCAGTCAGGCTGTGAACCGCAAACCGTGCCTTCTAAACAATTCTTCTGCCTTGTACCTGACTACACCCCTGCTCCTCACCCTGCAAACAAGCCCAGCAGTCACAGGCCTCCATTATTCACAAGCAGAGTAATTTACAGCCAGGCTGAGATAGACATCAACCTCGAAGTCTAATCTGAGGCTAGAATCACACAGGCATTCAGGCCCGCATAGCCCCTATTACAGTCAGCTGCTAAAATAAAATAATGTATATAGTGTTTCACCACTGAGTCTATTGTGTGGAGAGATGAGTATCTCTTTGCTTTAGGTAATCTAAGCCTTGAATTAGTGGTCTTCTTATATTCAAAGTTTACCCATGCAAGGTTCACCTTAGAGGCAAGCCTAAGGGCAGAGTGTTTCATATAAATTTGTTGTCATGATTTACAACCAGGGTTTAAGAGCATTAAATTGGCATGAATTTTTGTAAGACTTATCCCATCAGCTCAGGTGTTTGATTGGTATGTCTGCCATCTCTGAAGTTAATACAAAGCCTAATGACTATTCAATTACAGTATTTTTTTGTACATCACTTTGCTTTGCATAAACCCTAGTGACCAAACCAAAGGATGCATTGACAAGGAAAAGCCCCAAGAGATGGCATTAGGAAGAAAATTTGACTCAGAAAGCTAGGATTATAAAACTTTACTCATTTTAAAGTGTATACATTATTTACAAAACAGTACTAAGTGTGTTTAGAAAATATCCAGTAAAGAACCAGCATGAATTAAAACATGGTGTTTTTTTAGCTAGTTTTGCTATAATTACTGGTTTCGGTCTTAAAAATCTAACACTTTATGAAGTGCTCTCTAGAGTTAAATCATTTGAAGGGGTGGCTGTAGTGATGGGATTTCTTACTGTAATTTCCTTATGAGATCAGTGAGATCATAGTTTCCCAAAAGCATTGTGAAATTATGATCATCCAAATGGTTACACAGAATGATGAGTATGCCAATACTACTATGATTTAATGATTTACTGATGATGTTTCTTCTGCAGTGCTTTTGGGAACTTGAGCCCAGGTTGAGTTTCAAAATAATTAAATTTTTTGTCTGAGTCAGTAAGCATCCAGCATCTACCGGTGGATCACCAAGATACAGTAGCTGCATCATAAAGACACCAAAAGTTGGACTCTACCATTTCAACCCACATTTATGAAATATAGATGTGAGCTCATGAGAAATCCTAACAAACTGCTACACAGAAGACATAGTTTACCGTTTCTCTTTCTGGAAGTGCTACTAATGAGCTGATTATTTAAATTTGGTGTTTAGAGTAAGGAAAACACTAAAATATGCAGGATGGGGTACCCCAGAACAAGGGTTGGGAACATGTAGCCTAAGGGATCAGAACATCTGACGAAGATGCATAAATCAAAGCGTTCCTCCCCCTGATTCTTTTTTTTTTTCAATTATTTGTTTATTGATTTTAACATACATAAGAGTCATAAAGCAGAAATAGGAATGGGAACATTCAGTGACAAAAATCAGTAAAAAACAGTATAATAATAAAATAATAAGAGCAACAGTGTTTAAAAGTAAATAAATAAAAGAGATGGGAATAAAAATAAATAAATAAATAAATAAATAAAATAAAATAAATTAATTAATTAAAAAAAACACATGTATGTTGAGCTGTAGTTTTAAATATGGTCATACATTTTGTTAAGTACTTCTAAGGTGGCCAAAAGGTCAGAGGTCTATGAGAGGCATCCATATTCTTCTAAAAGCATCATCCCCGTTTCTTAAGTTGTAGGTATACTGCTCCAGTCGTAATGTCTCATTCAGAAGTTGTTGAAACAGTTCAAATGTTGGAGGCCTTGGTTGATTCCAGTTGAGCAAGATGCATTTTTTTGCTAAATATGATATTATGCTAAGCCTCCTTACAGATCCCGTGATTCTTTGACCTTTGATTAATTTCACTAATAATTAGCTTAATGAATGCCATGAAAAACAATGGCCATTGTGTGGGGACTAATTAATGATAAGTAAAAATAGCAGAATTCTCTATTTCATTTAGTAAAAATTGGACATATCCATGAGCCTGATCAGAGACCAAAGATGCTTTTCTGTGTTAGATTGGTGTCAGCTGTACTGCAGTAACTTGCTGCCACAAAATTGAGACCACACTTGCTCAGCTCAAAAGCTGCTTTAACTTAACATGACAGTTGAACAGGAGCAGAGCCGGACAAGGAGTGTTTGTTTGTATCCGCAGATGCAATGTGTAATGTGGCTGACCTTCAAATAACAAGAAACCCAGTCTGGACATGAGCAGTAGTTGAAAGTACATCTGGCCCACATACTTCCATCGATCTTTCGTTGTCTCTCTTGCTTTCCCTTCTCTGAGCAGCCAAGAGCTTTGCTTGAGAGAGAGAGGGAGAGAGAGAGAGAGAGAGAGAGAGAGAGAGAGAGAGGGAGGGAGAGATTGAGAGAGAGAGGGAGGGATCTCAAGCTGAGCTTGACATTTGGATGGCTTCTCCTGTAGCCTCAGTACAAAACGCTGGGTAAGGGTGCAGCACAAGTTCCCCCCTAGCCAAAACCCAATGGCAGATATCAATGACAGGCCACTCAGCCAGCAATCTCCCATTTAATGCAAGGGCTGGAATGTGTGTCTCAAGTGAGACTACTTTAAAAGTCATTTTCCCATTCCTGCATCACTGGGAGAACTCTGCTTTTTTCTGTTTCCTAGTAACCACCATGATCGTGCAATGGGAACTTTCATGTTTGCTCCAAAAAGGCTAAAAACATTGTGTTCATATGCAGTCACTAAAGGCTCATCCCTGTGGCTTTCTTTTTTCTTAAACTTTTAATGCCTTAAATTGTTCATTCAAGTGCAGTCATTGTTTTAAAAAAAAAAAAAAATCACTGGAATTTATTAATTTATTTGAAAATCATTGGACTTCCAGGTCTTACTAGAAGCGATTAATCATACATTTTAAAGCCATACGAATTGACCTACAGTTCAATATCTACACTCACTAACCAGTTAGTGTACATATCCATACATTCTATATTTTGCTTATCTGGCTGGGTTGCTGGGACCTTGGAGAGTCAATCACAGGAGACTTGGAACACACCCTGACCAGGGTGCCAGTCTAGCACAGACTGAATGTGCCATTCACCCACACTACAGTCAATTTAGAGATGCCAATCAGTGTATGACACATGGCCTGGAGGAGGAAACCAAAGTACCTGCAGGAAACCTCTGGAGCACAGGGAGAACATCCAAACTACTCACACACAGTGATAAAAGGCAGGGATAAAATACCCCAACCTTGGAGGTATGAGGCAAACATGCTCCAAACTTACTGACCAAAAAAAAAAAATAAAAAATCATCCAGACAGCTACATTTCTGCGGGAGGAGAATAGCCAGGCTGGGTCAAGTTAATGTTAGGTCTATGGTAATTCAAAATCACTCTTTACATGAGTGGTTAGCAGAAAAGCATGTCAGAATGTGCAACACATAGAATCCTGACACAGATGGGCTGATATAGCCAACGACCATATTAGGGTCCAGTCCGGTCAGCCAAGAACAAGAATCTGAGGCTACAATGGTTACACGTCCACCAAAACAGGAAAAGTGAAGATGAACACTAGGTGATGTTTTTCCAATCTTCAACTGAGCCTTGAAAATGGATTTGTTTCTATTCAGAGTTTCTGGCTTTGCAGGCTTGTGCTGAGCTTTCTGCTTGACTGGAAGCCCTGCCCCCAATCTCTCTGGACATGGACTGCATACTGTGTGGGTGTGGAAAATATGGTGAAGCACCCCCACTTTGAATCTAAGTGAACAAAGACCTCATAGCATAAGTTCCAGCAAACTATGCAACCTCCAAACTCATCAAATCCTATGCTCTTAATCTTGGGTTTGTCTCTAAGCATGATCCACATATGTCAATGTGTCATGAGACAACGTCTGACTAATACCCGAGAGGACTTTTTCCCCTTGAAAGCACTGGATATTCCTTTCCCCTCCTAATGACTTTTTCTCTTCACTTAACACCATGGTTCAGTACTGGCCCCAGCTGGTTATGTGATCATGTTAACAAAGGTGCCATGTTAGAGATTGAGCACTTGTGGATATTTTGACACAGCGCTCACGCTTAAAAGTGTTGGCGAGTTTTTCATAGCTGGGGTTTTTGTGGACTTTGAAATATATCATTGGTAATCCAGTCTCAATTCTCACATCTGACCAGTCACTTGGCCCCTCAGTGCCAAAGGTCAGTTCACACAGAGAATGTAAACTAAATATTCATTTCATATATTTTCTAATTCTCATAACATCTGTGTGCACAAAAGGATTACAATGACACAAAATGAGTCTCAGGAATGATGTTGAAGCTTGACCTTTGCTTTTCTTTGTATCTCTATGATCCTGTTCTAACCACAAGTTCAGCAGGCAGATCCACACTTATGCTGATAAGCTTTTTTGCTCTATTTGCAGGGTTGATTTATGATACCTGGTTATAGGATCAAAAGATCTTCTGATCATCAAACTAGAGCAGTGCAGTGCATTGTGATTCGATCGTTGTGTTTCACTGTTGTACAATTGTAGATTTTTTGGACTTTCACATATTCAATCCAAGTCCATATGGGTGTCTTCTGGGGCCTGAAGTTTCTTCATACCTTCAAGAAACATGACGGGAAGTAAATTTGGCTACTTTGAATTGACCCTAGATGCAAATATGTGTATGCCTTGTGCCCTGCGATTGACTGGGGTACCACCTTTATTTACTTGCAGTTACAGAATTGTAGGCATGATCAGTGATCCCAAAAGCACTAACTGATGGATAATTCAGCTGTTTTTCTTATACATTTTAGACCAATGCATTCTGAGGAATTTTACTTGACCTCTTACAGCATGACCTTATATATCAAATTCATTTTGACATATTTATTTTTCCACTATGATGGAAATGAAAGATGAGAGTGAATGAGTGAAAGATACTCATGGGTAGACATGTCATTCAGGCAAACGCCTGTTCAGAATAATTTCCAAATTTGCTGAAGCAGAAAGTTTATTGGAACATGATAGAACAAGCGTGACTTAACTTTTTCTCTAAAAACTAAGAATAGATGGGAAGCAGGCCCATAACTTCAAACTTTTTTTCTGTTAGGACTAAGTTCTCCTCTGGAA
This sequence comes from Hemibagrus wyckioides, assembly GCF_019097595.1. Classification (NCBI taxonomy): domain Eukaryota; kingdom Metazoa; phylum Chordata; class Actinopteri; order Siluriformes; family Bagridae; genus Hemibagrus; species Hemibagrus wyckioides. The sequence goes on along the minus strand of NC_080715.1, from coordinate 11,495,913 downwards.
CATTTCTTTCTCTCTGCACTCTAAATAGTGGATATTTGTTTGTGCACATAATCTTCCTATCAAATTACGTGGTAAAAACTATTCACATATCTGGGACTCACACTACAACAAGAGTGAATAAAGGGGGCATATAAAAAATATATATGCTGTTTGTGGCAATAGAAAGGCCAATTGCTGGGTTTATACTTGTTTATCCTTTGTAATTGTGAGATCTGCAATGTTCCTAGTAATACGTCTGTTGTGCTCATTGTTTTTGCTTTTCCACTTCAACCCACTTGTTTTCATTGTTTTTCAAACTCTGTGTCTGGGTTCCATGTGAAACAAATTGTTTTCTTGGCATCTCCTTAGTGATTTCCTTGGAATTAGGGGGTTAGGACCTCACTACAACTAGTACTTTCACTGGTAGCCCTTTAATATTGACAAGGTGCAGATGCTGGTACTGGAATTAGTAGCAAGCTCATTTTGACACCGTAAAAAGACCTTAAGCAACCAAAGGTTATTTTGACAGCTGCTAATAAAATAAGATGTGAACTGTGTAGGAGAGTTTTGAGATTAATGGGCTTCATTTATCAAAGTGGATACAAATTTATTTGTACATTGTATGCACAAGAAATGTGGTAGTAATAAAAATCCAATTAGCTCAGAAAATCTACTAGAGTTAATCAGTTTGTGTGTAAGGAGACTCATTAATATAATCCACAGTTAAAAGTTTGAAATTGTATAATTCATATGAGTTACTATGCATGGATTGTAATGTCAAGTTTAAATTTATTTCAACTCTACACAAAGTCAATGATAATTTGGCAAAACTCAAATTGAAAGAAAGCAATCAAAATAAGATTAATTAAGTCTCATAAGACTAGCCATTCAATTAGAACAAAATAAATGGCAGATTGTAAAAGAAGGTGGAGTTCATTCATGCTGCATTTGGTGAGCTGCATTACAGGAAAGCAATTGTATATATCTTACTTAGAATGTGATCTTTTTAGAGATCCTTTAGTCATCTTTTGGCTGTTTTAGCTCTGTGTGCTTTGCCATAAATGGTTTGGATAATTTACAAGTGATTGACATTTATCATTATATTTAAATACAAGAAAAATGTGTTACTTTTGTAAATCTGGAAAAAAAAGAACAATTCAGTTTTACTTGTATAGCACTTTGTAAATTATAAACATTTGTAATTTAGACCTAATGAGCAAGCTGAGCAGTGAAGGTGGCAAGGAAAAACTCCCTGTGATAATATTAGTACAAAACCTAGAGAGGAAGAAGACTCAAAATGGAAAACGTCCTCATCTAAGTTACACTAAATAGTGTGATTATAAATAATTCCCCTTCTGTAACTGTGTACTATATGGTAAAGTGCAAATATGAAAACTCAAGAAATTCATTCTAGTTTTAAAATGAAGTCTATTTTGTTATCAAGTTATCAGTTGTTCAGTCATGGAGACTTGAGTGAAAAACTGTTCATTTCAATTGTAGTCCTAAGCCATCATAGCAAAATATTCTTATCAAATGCAGTCCACAGCCATATTCCTGGTTTCTAATTAATCTTGTTTTCTTGTTTGGTTTTGAAAACATTTACAGAGATCTTTATTAATTAATAAATAAGGCCCAACAAGATGGCAGAATGAAATATTTCAGCAGTTCTGTGGTGGACTGGCATTTCATCCAGGACAGGTGAAATGGACTGGATTCCCACCTTAAACACATAATAAAAAAAGGAACAGCAATAAAAACATGTCCAGCATTGTGAGAGTTGTATATTACAATTTTTCTAAATTGTGTATAGATTTGACTTTGGATATTTCATGTGATGTGCAAACTCCCACATTTTAAATGATGGAAATATAAACACTATGCTGGCTCTCTGAGGCAGGACAGGTTCCAGCACCAGTGTTGGCACTGGAGGTAAAGAAGTATGGGATCACCTCCTTCAGAACATAACATCTACACTTGGCAAGCTTCCTGCAGGTTCCCTAGGATTCATACTCCTGCATGACAGCCGCCCAAATTCCTCCTCCAGTCAGCAGTGGGTGCTGGCCCAACCGTCCATTAAGGAAGGGCGTGGGTCCTTTTGATAGAAGTCAAGCAGTGTCAAAACACTGCCCTGCCCTGTGTGCAAGTATCTTTTTTTTTTTTTAATGGGAGTGCTGGAATGAGTTAAAGTGTCAAAGAAGCTCAGTGCTCTAACTCTAACTCAGTATTCAATTTTACATCTGTTTTCAAGGTTTACTTGAGTATTATATGAAAAATGTATATTAGAACATTCTATTAAAACATCAGGGTTAAACAATAGAAGTCTTGTTTATCCCACAAAATACACATGCTCATAATTGGTATGCATTTTACAAACAGGAGTGTGCTACATTTTATTTTTATTTTATTTACACTGGATAGTATGTGTGTTATTTCAGGTTGTTCACACTACCAGGTTGAAGCAAAACAAATCAGCACAAATCAGGTTTTCTACCTTAATGTGACACAGATCTGTTTTTTTACGATTTTGTGGACACATCAATCCAGCCTCTTTAAATCAGACCTGACCAACTTTTGTATGTGGTCCTAGGTTGGATCTATATTCATTAAAGTGAATTTAAAAATTAGTGTGAGTGAAACACTTGTCCAAGAAATCAGTGATCTACAATGTGTGATGTTTTGGGGGACATGGATGTTCTTATTTAAGATAGAGATGGATTGTTTGTGGTTATGAGTATTGATTTGTATGAATATGTAGCATTGCACAAACAATTTCACACACTTTCCCAAGAGTCCTAGCTTAACAAATTTATTACATCCATTTAGATGCTGTAGTTCCAGTGCTCCAGATTTCTAATCACAATCACATGTTCCAAATTAGCACACCTCCCATAAATACACCAGACTTCCAGTGCAAATCAGCATTCTAGTGGTGTTACTGAGTCTTTTTTTGTTTACACACTTTCCCAGTACTGACCACCCTAGTTTGTCTGCTGATTGACCGGTACTTTGCCTGTTTGTCAGCTTTAATTTGACCTTTTGGATTTGTCTACTCAATTCAATATGACCCTGCACTTGTCTACAAACTGGAGCTGTGAGGTGAAAATGCTACTTGCTGTGCCATTATGCCACCATGATTTTAAGGTGGAACAGAAATGAGGCTGTGATTGTTCAAGGATTGGAACAGAAGCTGGTGTAAATAATTTTGTATGTCAGTGAGTATCTCTGTCCTCTGACAGCATGACTGAGATGGACTGAGTAGGTCGACGTGTAGGAGTTGGACAAAGTCTGTTTCTTTTTCCATTTCTGTCTGTTTCCCGAATTGTAGATTTAAAACAGGTGCATATTCTAACCGCTCCTGTGACTTTCCAGATGAAATACTTTTAGCCTTTTTATGAAACAGGTTCTCCATAGTTTTGTAACAAACTGCTAAGTTATTGGAATGCCTGGTCTTTCTTTTAATGGGTGGCTATTTTACCCACTTTTCTTGGCAGGCTGTTTGACTGGCTTTGGACATTTGAATCCCACTACTCTAGCAATCCCAGCCGCTACACCTTGTGGAAAAAATCCATGACACATAGCAATCTGCTGCACCCACATCAAATCTGAACATATCTGGCCCTGAGCTGCTCATTCTTTTCAGTACATTTCAGAACCTTCAGTGTTTTGGGTTTTGAAAAGGCCTTCCAAGTAAAACAGAGGTTTGGAGACCAAACAGGAAAGCACTGGATTGGTACCACGTTCTATGGAAGTTGACTCAGAGAGGAAGAATTTACCTTATGGGCAGCCCTGCAGATCCCAGATTTCAGTCAGACATGGGAAGGGGACTGCACCCATCCCAAATTCCACTACGCTACATCAATTTTCAGGAGAGAGCTCATATCTACAAAGTTCATAGCTACTAGTTCAAAGCCTGATGGAAAATTTATCATTTATATCTGGAGATAACTGAATGACTTGGTGAGGACTGAGAGAAGCCAGTGACAGGCAGGCCATGGTAATACACAAACAGTTTCTGCTTCAGGTTTAAATTATTTTGTCTAACGTACTCTGCTGCACTTTATATATGAATATTTACAAGATTAACATGGGCATGAAACAGTATTCTCATTGCAGTAAAGTTGATAGAATGTGGAAAAAGTGATTCATTTAAAAAATAGGATAGAAAAAGGAAGTGCATTTTCAACCTTCAATTTAGTATATTTATATTCATTTATCATTCTTTTTCTTTTGTTTTATTCATGCCAGGTTGGAAGGTAGGTAGAAATATACTCAGGATGGGATGCCAGTCCATCAGAACCTATCATGCACACATACATTTAATCCAATTGCAGCTTCATTGGGCATTGTCTAAAGACAGGTATATTTATACCACAATGCAAAATTCACAAAAAAAATGTATCTAAGGTTACAATGGATTTCATACAATTTAGCCCTCTAATACCCCAGCTGCCCCATCCCCCATTTGCTGAATAGACTCTTACCTGGATAAAGCATTTAATGCAGAAGAACTTCAGAAAGACTTTGAAGACCGGAAGAAATTTCAGTGTTAAGTCTATACTGAACTCAGAAATTATGCTGACTTATTAGTTCCTCAGGAGCTATTGGTTACACAAAGGAAACAAAGGTTTCTTCCTCATATAATCTCAGGGATTTTTTCCTTGCCACAGTCACCTCAAGCTTGCTCATTAGGGATCGAAGTTAGTGATAAATAGTAAATTTCGAACAAAATTTATTCTGTTTCTATATTCTGTATAGTTCTTAGACACAATCTCAGTTGTTAAAAGCGCTGTAAAAATGAATTGAATTGAAAGAATGTATAGAGCTTGTCTAGACATAAATTTCTTACTCTTGTAACTAGACCGCTCTTATTAGTTTCCCTGTTGTTACTGAATAATTCCTGGCAGTTACTGAACAATACGCTTTAGAATGGATGACTGAATAACAAGCCAGGGCTTATTATTGTGACCACTTAATCATAGCTCTTGCTTAGCCATGCAAGAATTCTCATGTTAACCTTATTATGCAAATACTCAGCGTATATAATTTTATATACTGTACAAGCACAGTAAATGAGCAGCAAATTGATATTCGGGAGATTATAAGGTATGGACCTGGCATCATTGTATAACGTCACTTGACAACTTTGAAATAATTACCTTATAAGGATTATGGTGGCTAAAAGCGAGCTTTCTTTTTCAAGACAGTCTTAGTAATTAAACCATACACAGTATATTCTTTTTAAAATAAAGCTTATAATTTTGTCACAGAGCAACTTTACAGAGATCTGGATGTCAATTTCTATCTCTAATGAGCAAGCCAGAGACAAGGACAAACTTGCTGAGACAACAGGAAGAAGAAACCTTTGAGAGGACTCGCAAGGAAACACATGCTCTTCTGGGTGACAGGATAGCAGGATTATAAATTGCCATGAACTGCAAATCTTTAGGATATCCATAAGGGACCATTCACAGAAGCAGAAGGTGAAACACAAGCGCAGAAGCTCCGAGCAGAAACAGAGAAACAGATTTGGAAACTAAGAGGAGCCACAGCAGTAGAAGTGTGTCAAGATCTGGCACTGGCTTAATGTACAGTAAGGCAGAAAGAGAGAACAGATCTGTATAACTATAGGCAAACCAACAGGAGTGAGGAATGGTGAATGCGTGGGCCAAGAGCTCTCGATCAGCATGAGTAAGGGAGAGAGACAGGAGAGAAGAACAGGTGGCAAACAGATAGAGGAAGCCTAGAAGGCAAGCACAAGCTGATAACATCCTTCTGCTCTGAGCTTTACTTCTCACTTTAACTTCAACTACTGTTGGTGCAAATGGAGAGAACACCAAAAGGGAAGGTATATCCAAAATTCTAGTTAAATTTAAACCAATTAAACAGAACCTATTAGAAATAAGTACATAGAAATATGTTAGTTGATAGTATATAATTATATATTGAATTGGAGAGGGAGGATTGGAGAGAGAGAGAGGCAGTCAAAAGCAATCAAATCTCTGAAAACAAAAACCATAAACAAAAACTGTGTAAAGTAAAAAAAAAAAAAAAAAAATACAGTAAACAATTCAGTTGTACTTGTATAGTGCTTATAAAAATAGACAATGTCACAAAGCAGCTTTAAACAGATATTAAGATTCAGAATAAAATGATAAAGTTTAACATTTGAATTTATATTTATCCCTAATGAGTAATCCAGAGGTGATGGAGGAAAGGGAAAAAAACCTCCCTGGGACAGTATCAGGAAGAAACCTTGACAAGAACAAGACTCAAAAGGGAACCTATCCTAATCTGTTTGAAACCGCATAGTGCTATACTGTGGCACACGCAGCAACAAATGACAATTACAACAGAATCTTGACAGTGAGACACTATAAAAAGCTAGAGATGTGTCTCAACCAGCTCCAGTGCAGTAGTAAAGGCACTGATCAGGGAATCTACCATTTTAAGCGCTGTCTCTCTCTCTCTCAATCTCAAAATTCTTCCAGTGCACTGGAACATTTGCTCCCTAAAAAAATCCCAGAGTGCATCACAGAAGAACAGTTCCTCACTATGCATGTTCCCTTACTGGAAATGATGTCATATTTACTGAAGCCTCTCAGCTTGAAAAAAAAAAAACCTTATTGTTATACTGTAGCTCTCAAAGTATTACTTGAGTTAGTGCTTTTTAACTTTATGGACATTCTATATGCTTCTAATGGTTTTAAAGTATTTAATGATTTAAAAAAAATCCACCAGCTATTTACAATCCTGCTTCATGTGCAGCGTAGTGCTGCACCCTTTCACACTGCCATGTATAATAAAGCCAAATTTTGCAGTTCAGTTGCAGTGTACAGTAATGTACTAGTTAATCAAGGATGATGTTTTGTGTTTCGAAGCTTGATCCTGAGTTGCTCAATGCATTACATTTTATAAACCGTTCACATATCTGAACTGATAGAATGTGCTGAGTTAATATTATTTTAAATGACACTGTTGCATAAAACATCAGTAAATCTTTCAAAATTGTATTGCCTTCAGTGATGTACAAAGAAATATATAACCATTTGACAGCATTCCATTGATAGCACAACGGACAAGTCTTCACATTCTGCTCGAAATTGAAATCAGACAAAACTCAGATTGTGTTGGCTAGTTATGGTGGATATGCTGTACGTCTTTGTACTTGGCCTACATCAACAGTCACAGTGTGTTCGCTCAAAAGCTGGACAGGATGGCAAACATGCCGTTTTATACTTTCCCCTCCCGCACATTTCCTGATATGTGCTAGACCTCACACTTTGCAAATCTATATCTCCCACACATTCCATCAGCCTCCAGCATTCAGTCAACTTCAGAAAATGGTCAGATTATCACTAACTGCTCCTTGAAGAGTTTCACAAACCTGCATTTTATTTGGTACTTTTCTCTGTTATTGAAAAGGGGAAGTTAGTGTTTCCTTATTGTGTCATGAACTTTTTATGTGTCACATGCTAGTTTCATAAAGATGAAAACTGCAATTAAAAGGTGGTCGGCATTCAAGGAGAAGAAATGGCTTGGGCACAGCAAATGTTATCCAGCCCTTCCTCTGCTGCCAGATCCACACGTCTGACATGCAAATGGAGTTGGCTTCAGCAACCTCACGTTCCACTGAGGACTTTCATCTACACCCTGCAATATATTTTACAATTACAAACCTAAATATATAAATGAAAGGAGGGTGTGACCTGAAAGGAGTACTGCAGAACTGAGGAACCTTACAGTACTCTCAGATGTTGAATGAACACAACTTTCCATCTGACAGGCTTTTGATGTTGCAGAATTCTGAAATAATCTACAAAATTTTGTTTCTGAGAAAATCTGGTGATGAAAGGAATACTCAGTCCCAGTATTCAGTCAGGAATATTCAGTCCCAGCCCTGTATTGGGCTATTGATACAGATATTGATACAGACCTGGAAGTTTACCAAGACTTGGCTAGGAAGGTTACCTTTTTTTTTTTTTACAGCCAATCAACAGTTGTAGTATCCGAGTGGTTACAGAACTCAGCTTGTAACATAAACCAAAAGATCTGTGTGTTAGAGCTGGTTTACCATACTGGTAGAAACTATTATGCCCTTGAGCAAGACACTGTAGTCACTTTGTAATGATTTTTCTTTGTAGTTGCTTCAAAGAAACATATCAAACACCACCAGTTTACTTGAACAATCATAATGCTGTATATTCATTTTGTTTTTCATTTCCCCTTCATTCAATTACCTTTGGAAATGTAAACTAATCTATGTTAGCCAATTCACATAAAGGTTATGAATATGGACATGGGGTGGGGTAAACATTTGTAGCCTTTCTTATGACTTAATTCCACAAAATTGCTCATTAGAATTCCTATGAATTTTGTATGAGGTCAGTTTGTCCATCTAGGCCAGCACACCACCCAGACAAGCCTAATGGGATATTCTGTGACATGCCATAACATGACAAGATAATCATGCTTCTAGCGCCCAAAATGACAAAGGATAAGTTGACCATCAAATTTCACTTCCAGATTTTAAAATAATTCTATGCTGATCCCTGTAATGAACCTTCACTATAGACCCAAAGTATAGAAAAAGCAGTGATTTGTTAAATCACCAACAAGCAACACAAGATAAGTTTACTGAGATTAGGTCAAGGTGTGCTACACAAAGTGGTCTGGCTAATACATTCACCAGATCTCCTTCCAATCAAGAAAAAAACTTGATGAAAGGATGTTTGAAGTGTACCATGGCTACCATATACCATGGTACACTTGGTATACCATGGGTATTTATCCCTTTGAGCTTTACTATATTTTGTGTTTTCTGGAATGGAAATTGACTTATATATACATATATATGACCAGCACGTACACAAAATATCCCACATTATTGAGGGATAAAAGTAATGTAGTTTCCAAATATATTTTCAGTTATCATTGCATCAGCATTAACCTTCATTGCTGTGAAACCCCTAAATTAGTTCTGGTGTGGTATGGATATATCACCTATATATCCATCCTTTGATTAAGAAATGGAAGATTTTGGAAGAAAACAAAGGTTTTGCCACAACCATGAATTCAAATTCTATTCGCATACTTGTGTCTTTGTCTGTGACACATTTTATAATGAAAATTGAATTTATCTGTACTAATAGGAACGAGAAAAATATATAAAAAAGTATACAATTATAAAATGGGAATACTGCCTAAAGGCTGTCCACAAAAGGTCAGTGACATGGCAAGAAGGGCATTAGTCAGAGAAGCAACCAAGAAGCCAAAGAGTTGAAGGAGCTGGAGGCATCCAAAGTCCGCACCCAAGCATTGCTCATCACTCTGGGAACACCAGCACCACAGCAAAGCATGATGTTGGTAGCATCATGTTCTAGAGATGTTTTCAGAAAACAAGGTTGAGGGCAGCTCCAGAAAAAATAATGTTCCACCTGCAAAAGACAAATGGGCAAATGTTTACCTTTACCTACTACACTACTTCAGTGTAACTGCAGATACTGAACACCAAGAAAGTATTGAATAGCCCAGTCTAAGCCGAAACCTCACTGCAATCTATTATATATATATATATATATATATATATATATATATATATATATATATATATATATATATATATATATATATATATAAATAATACAATCAGTATAATACAATAATATAATACAATACAGATCAACTAGCACTGCTCGACTAGTCCCACCATCTCTTCTGGCACTGATGTGGTGGAATGAACTTTCCCTAGATGTCCAAACAGCTGTCTTTAAAGGACGGGTGAAGACCTACCTATTTGTGAAACTCTTCAACTAGCTCTTATTTCCCCTGTTTGTTTTATGTAGTAAAAAAAAGTGCTATAATTCCTCCCAACACAGTTTCATTCATTGATAGAGACTTTAAAGCACTTTTGTACCTTGCTCTGGATAAGCGCGTCAGCCAACTGCCAGAAATGTAAATAAAATGTAAATTATACATTCATAAATGGTTGTTTTCTTTATTATTTCAGTTGTCTTTCCTTTAGTAATGTATTTTATATTTTGTTCATGGACAAATCAAAAGGTGAATGTTACCACCATCATCTCCATACCAAAAACAATAAGCACAAATCTCTTTGACACATTTTCCCTAGAGCTTTCACAAAAATGTTATTAATGATGCCATAAAAATGATAGATCCCAGCTTTATAAAAATGTCATGTTCCCACACAGACTAGCCCTGGTTCTGTTACGGGTCGAAACACATATTTGAGTCATTTCCTGTTTGCTGAAGATGCCACAATTTTCTGGAAGTCTCCCAACTTCAAGAAATGTTATGTTTCAAGAAAACAGATATAATTGTTTATCAACATGAATCTGTGAAATTAGTAAAACAAATAGAAATTTAGTTGCAGTCTTGTAACATCATGGTTATTGTGAATAGATGCAAAGTGCACTTTTTTGTTCTCTTTGATATAAGTTGATAAAGACAGAGAATTAAGCAGTACCCCTGATAAAGAGAGGAAATAAAACAGCACCTCTGCCCACACTGATGGAAAATCAGCAGTATGTCTCCGGATGCCACCTCCACAGCATGTGATGCCAACAATGCCTGCTTTCTCACACACACTGATTCAAGGCTGCATTCCAGCAGCTGAAAAATTTCACCCATTTCCAAGCACCTGCTACCTTGGAGACTGTGTAACCAGGGAAACACACAGTGCATGGCACTGAAATACGCCACCCTCAGACATGGGCACACCTTCTGAGACGGAGTCTTCCGTTCTAGGTCTTATAAGAATTAATCACTTGGAATCTTTAATGGAGGTCCATTCGGCCACCCAGCCTACTACAAGCAGCTCTTTGTGCGCTGAATTTGTGAGTTTATACTTAACCCGTCTTAGCACACCAACAATAAAAAGTGTTACTGCAATTTTAAGTGTGTGGTGCTGATTTCTGGATCCATCTTTTCACTTGAAATTGAGTACTCCCTTGAGTCAAATTGCTGCAGTGAATCTAAGTTGATGTAGCTGTGTTTACTTTGTGTTCTGTTTTCAGGGCCTGGCTTCATTTAGTAGACACACTGAGTTGATTCTTTCGAAGAAATCTTGATGATATATTTGCAGCCAACACAGTAGAGAATGTGTAATGCATTCGAATGCTAAAAGGTGAGAATCTGCGTTGGAATTTTGTTTGCAACCATGTCTATGTCAGAGAAAACAATAGCAACATATACCGTAAGTCTGTGGTTGATTTGAAAATCTCTTCACATGGTTAAATTTTGATCTTTTCTAGTTTCTGTTCAGGCCCTATGAGTTCTTCCTCAAAATTTAAACATGGTCTCTTTAATCAATTAACACAAGCAGAAATGATTAATTCATCAGTTATTAATGTCTTCTTATTTGTCTGCTATCATCTGTACAAAGTCTGTAAAAAATGCACTTCTCTGTTTTCATAATGTGACAGTGGAGAGGCATCATAGACATTCTGACAGCCATACGTGCCATGGCTTATGTCCATTTCACTATCCAATAGCTTGTTCAAAGACTGACATTTATAGCTTAAGGAAATCACACCTAGCTAGCAAAGTTTTATATCTTTTAGGCAGACTGACTACATTGACCACTGTGTCTGTTAAACTGGCCCCCTACCCAATAGGATTGTGTAGAAGCAGAAAGCTTAGACAAGATTGTAAAAGTAAATAAATATATTTTCACATCATTTGGTGCAATTGAATGCTTTCTTTAAATAGAGATGTCAAGTTTATTATTGGTAGAAACACTAAAGCTTGAAAATGAAAGAAAAAGAACACTAAAGATGTGAAAATTTGTGTCTGCAGGGCTTTTTCTATCAGAAGAATTGAATCAAATTCAAATTACTGTTTTGGTGTGAAACTAAAACCATTAGTGACTTCAAGTCTTTATATATTGAGAAGGCACAACCAATCATTTGCCATTATTTGAAAAAGAAAGCTTAGGTGAGAAGTACAGTTTTAATAATAGCTGGTGAGGAATGGATGCTTATTCTAAAAGAATAGTCTAAGTTTATAGAGATGTACAGGAAACTAAAAACATCTAATTGGTCTCTTAAATGCTGTTCTTTGATGTGCACACTGCATTTTGTAAGTGCTGGTTGCATGTCAGACTGTGCTGCATCTTTAGAAAAATCAACACATTAAATCACAAGAGATTAATCACTCTCCACCCACCCATCACTTAACATTCCTTCCTTGCGTTCCTGTATTTAAAACTTCCCTCAAATACCACAGTAAAAACCCAGTCATTAAACAAAGACAGCCAAGTGCCTGGCTGCTCACTTCCACATTCTTTAGTCTGTATTTTAATTCCGTACATTTTTCTATTCACATTTATATAATGTGTCTGACAGGTGATTATCAGGGTGCCAAAACTATAAACAAGCCATCAAAGGGAGTTCAGTCTTTAATACTACTCTCATTCTTGATGCATTTCACACATTTGCTAATCGGCATATCAGTCACAAGGGCAAGGTGCAGAATATTGACTGTTCAAGCATGAACTGTTCAAGCAATTACCTTGAAAATTAATCTGATGACCCAATATATTAGCCTTTGGTTAATTGGTTTGACAGGAAAGAGGATCTCTGATTATTCAGAAGAAGAGATGATCTAGAAAGACAAAGGAATAAAGGAGCTCATTTGCAGAAGGAAAGGGGCATTTACATTTGCTTTATCAGTTTTCTGTTCTCTGCTCAAACGTACTGCTTCAGAATGTACAGACATTCTGGGAGTTTCTAGGTTAATCCCCTCATGCTTAGCTTTAAAATAATGTCGGAAGTTCTAGATTACTGGAGAAGTATAGACATGTAGGCGGACTGCTACAAACATCAGAGAAGAATCAGACGCATCCCACTTCCTCTGTTGCACCATTTTGCCTCTTCCTGGCTCTGCAGGCTTAAAGAAGTGACTTTAAACACAGGACATGTTTTACCTTGGAGAGGATTCTCACAGACCTCAGCTATCACTCACTGACAGAACAGACCACATCAAACATGGGGGGAAAAAGGAGGTGAGATGGTGCTGGATGCAAAGCCTGGGAGAGGAAAGCACTATGTGAGACTGGAGAGCAAAATTAGTGGGCGGTGTGGATTTGAAATGGATGAGGTGTTAGAGGAGAGGAGGGTTAGGCAAGATGGTGGGGTAAACAAGCTCAAAGAGCAGCTGGCTCCATTTGCAATTTTTTCAAATGATTTCTATATGACTTTAACTTTTTTCTGGCGTTTTCCTTTCTCTCTCTCTCTCTCTCTCTCTCTCTCTCTCTCTGTCACTTTCCCTCACTCTCTGTCACTTTCTGTCTCTCGTCCTTTTTTCTTCTCCAAGCTTATTCAGAATCCGCATGTATAAAGGAGGCTAATGCCTGCCTGCCTGTGTCACTCACCACCATAATTAGTCCACCCTGACAGCACTTATCTAAGGCTGAATGAGGGTGACGCAGATGCTCTGTGGAACAGCAAGAGGGGTGGGGCTGGAGTGAACAACATCAAGCAGGCTCCATCTGAAGCATCACTGATTCACGATGCCCTTGGCTTGGGCACTGCCCAAGTGACTCAGACCCAGCAGGGAGGGAGAAAACCCGGCCATGCATACAGACCTCTGTTACTGCTTAACAAGCTCAAGCTGTTGGGGGTCTACAGCCCATGTCTAAAATTTCACCCACCTCATTAGGCAGCGATTAATCTTGGCCAGTGATGAGGAAGAATCCTGGATGCAGAACACTGCAGAACCTTTATCCCAGTAGGTGAGAGTTGAGGGAATACAGAAATCAGTAAACAGTAATCGAAGAGGACTTTAGAGAGAGAATCAGTGGTGACCAAGGTGACTCAGGGTCATGTGGCAACTGCATGTACCCAACTCCATTTTTAGTTCCCCACCATACCCCAGTTCCATTTACAACAGAAGATGGATGAGAGTGACTGACGTCAATGTGTATCCTATCTCATTTATTTTACAAATGTTTCCTCACAGCATACAAAATGTATGGGGCTTGAATGAGTTGTAAGACCTCCAAGTCCTTTTTTGGTCAGTGCGTAGGTCACCAGAGACTAATCAAGCTGATCCTTGTTACACTTAATTAACCTCTTTTGTGCAGTTACTGACACTTAGCTAATGAGGTCAGAGAGTGCATTTGAGGCAATGAGCAGTAAAGTTACCAAGAGATCTGTGTCACACCAGGAATAGTGCCTATTATTGTCTTTAGTTTGTTGTGTCATACAAGGACATGCAAAGAAGCCAAAATGCCAGGAACAAATACAGCCAAGTTCCCAGAGGTTCTGACTGTGTGGTTTTTGAAATATTGTACATGTACAAATCTTCTAAAGAGAGCAGCTTTAGTGCCCACTGCAGACCTGTAAGTACTGCCATATCCCTTTCCTGCACAGTTTCAGTATTGAAATAAAACAGGAACTTGCTATATGTTGGTAATATCAAAAACATGGTTTGTTTTATAGTCCAAGCATCCTAAAAGTCACACAATACATCCTGTGTTGTGAATCCTTTAAACAGGAAGCAACATGTTCCAGTGTTCCTTTCCATCACTTTTGGCTTCAGTGACACGTGTTAAATATAGAGTGTTATAACCTAAGGGAGTGACTGAATGATGTAAGCTTTTAAGGCATAATTAAAATTTAGCCTAGTCAACGGAAATACCACCAGTACCAATTATTTGCAGGCTTTTATAGAAGCATTAATACAGTATTTTAAAAGAAGCTCTCACATTTGCATTTGTAATTAGTAACACAATCCATTAAATCCATTAATCATTAAAACAGCCATGATATGTACAAAAATAGTTGCCACCAACACCTGCATGATGAAGTTGTGTCATTTTTTTCCCCACTTATTTTTGGCAAAAGTGCTGGCTTGATATCTATTTTTGTTACATAAACAAATCATGATGATTATTTTCTGAATCTGATTTCCATTTATTTATTTATTTATTTATTTATTTATTTATTTATTTATTTATTAGAATTAGAAAAATAATTGTCAAGTCCTATTGGCTGGTTGCCAGACATTTTCAAAGTAAACATTTAAAAAGGGTTTTATACATAGAGAAAAAAGTAACTCCTATTTTTCTTTGCCTAAGACTTCTTAATCCTACCAAAAACCAAGAATAAAACATACATTGTAGGTCACATTATGCTGTTCTATAATTACATTCACTATCCAGCCACTTTGAATCATCCTAGCACTGCTCATTGGTTACTCAGACCTGAGTAATGATTCTTCAAAACCTGATTGACATCATTCACTTGGCCTTTGTTCATTTTGTCTTGAGTCAGTATCCCTTAGATATGTGTCACTGGGACCTCAGTCAACACAAATTTAGAACTCGGGTCTGTGTCACGATATTGTGTGTCACGAATGTGAAAAAAATAACTCTGTAAAGTGTATGTGTAACTTTGTTACTAGTTACAGTTCATAGCCTGATAACAAGGGTTACCATTACCTTTAATTATTTACTTCTAGTTTCTCTTCATAAGGAATTTTATTTATTTATTTATCTACCTATCTATTTCTTTATTTATATATTTTAATCAGTGATTTATGTTTCACACCTACTGTTTCACACCACACTGTTATGCTTCACATAAACTTTGTCAACCATTAATGATGTGTTAAAGATGTATCATAAAGTACAGTTGAATAAATGAAACTGAAGGTGTCAAATATAATCATTTTCAACAATGAGATTCTGAGTGACACTATATGGGATTAAAAAAAAAAAAAGAAAAAAGCAGTCAGCCTCTATTTCAGACAGAGGCTAGGGAGGAAAGGAAGAACTTCCTGAGATGATATGAGGAAGAAACCTTGAAAGGAACCAGACTCAATAGGGAAACTATACTTATCAGGGTTTCAGAGTGTGATTTATAATATTTTCCTTTCTCTAACTGTTTATGAACATTCTAAATTCTTGTTTATCATCCCAAAAAAAATATTCTACTATGTCATTTCTGAACAGAAAAAAAGACTATGTGAATGACAAAAATGGATTCTTATTTTTATGTATGTTTTTTTCTTAAATGAGAGCAGGGCCATGGCCTTGAGAAAGTAGTAGCAGTTGTCAGAGTGCACAGGAAGGTTAGGAAGCAGCGGCTTCACATGCAGAATCCAAATTTTGATCTGGTGCAGCCGTGTATAAGGGCCAAGTGAGCAGGGTTGGGTGTTTTCAGAGTGACGGCGTAATTTCCAGCAGCACTGTGGCCTTGTGAAGCAGCGTCTGAATCTGGCAGGGGCCACACATGCAGCACAGTGAAAAGGCTGTTAATGTGGGAGAGGGCTTTGGACCTGTTCACAAGGTGACTAGCCAAACCACCCCAAGCACGCTGGCTCCCGCTGGTGTCATGCCACCAGCCACTGACATTGTCAACATCATTACTGTCAGTTGCAATAAAGACTCAGTGCTTTTACAAGTCACCCTGCCACCACCCACTGTATCCTCTTTCTTGCGCTTTCTGTCCTGTACCCTGCCATTTTTTTTGCTCAGATCCACCGTGGGAATGAGGACTTGAATGTAATAAACAAAAGGTCATGGCCGATGTTGCTATGACATCCTTCGTTTATAAACAAAACCCAGAGGTAAACAGTGCACTGTACCCATAAACATCCTGTCCTATGATAAAGTGCAAGAGAGAGAGAGATGTGGGGTAGCTGCCAGCTTGATGTAACAGCTCAGCATGCAGTGAAACCAATGGCTTGAACTACAGTGTAACTTTTGTTGTCATCTTTAGTTCATAGGTGTTGACCTCTTCTTTGGATGACCTCAAACATATGACTTGCTTTTCTATGATTCTTAAAAGATAATGTATGCATGTAAGGCTTAATATTCAAGGAATCAAATTTAATCATAGTACTGTATCATAATTTTGCAAAAGTCATCATTTGAAGTCAACCTCACAGACAGATACGTGTAATTAATGCTGAAGAAGTCTGCTTTTTTTGTACGTCATTGCATCTCGTTGAGAATTTCAATAAATGAATGAAGATACAAAACCATTTAAATTACACTTTGGTACCATACAACCTACACTATGTGTGTGTAGCATTGTAAAACATAGACATCTATAAAGACATACAAATTACAGTTAAATATACTTCATAGATACCTGTACTTGTAAAGATACACATAATGCCAGCAAGGTTGTGGGGGCTGTCCAGTCTTGATTGTTCAGTTCAGGTTAGTTCAAAAGAAACCTTTTAACCATTGGTGTGAAATGGAGGTACCTTCCAAATAATATGGGCCAGTCAAGAATAATTACTATTTTGTCTCTGAAAAAGCTCATACATACGTTAGTAGTACATTTATAATGATAATTTTGTACAGGTTAAATTACATCTTATCCATTTACCGAATACTGTGCCAGTATTTGTTTTCATAAGTTTTCATATACTTTTCAGCAAACGGTAATCTAGTCATTCTTCTCGTGAGGTTTACCGATGATTTGTGTCTTGTGGTGAACTCACAAATATATATATTGTGGATGACAGCGTATGTATTGTGGTTAGATTTCCACATACCAGAATATCCCCACACAAAGAGCATGAACCATTAGAGCTGAAGTGTTTTGGCCTAAGGTACACATATATATTATTTTTTGGACCAGTAAAGTTGCCTGATTAGGTGGTGGTTAGGTCTATAACAAAAACACGCGATGTGGAATACAGTACATTGTGGAGTAGCTTGTACGGAAACTCAGCTGGGACAGTGTGTGAACATTATGTGACCACTGTGGATTGTCCAAAGCATTACTACAATGCATGATGTGACACATTCAATATGAATCCATGTTAAATTCAGGGTAAAGACATAACACACAAGAATCTGAATGAGAATCTGATTTAAGTGGCATCTCCCAACCTTCGCACTTCTCAACTCACATTGCTCATACACATGTTCTTAACATGGCACATGCTGCATCAGGCTAAAGTGATTAACAAGAAATAATATACAGATGAATGTAGCCCATCACACACGTGTGCTTGTTGAGGAGTCCAAATCCATTGGAATTAGAAAAAAACAGATGAAGTTATCCTTTGCTGCTATAAAAGCCTTCATTCCTCTGTCACAATCACATTAGTGAGATCAGGGAAAGTTGGGCAAGAAGGCCTGATTTGCATAAGCATTCCAGTTCAACCCAAATGTATTCAGAGGGGTTGAGGTCAAGGTTCTGATCAGACCATGTAAGATTTTCCACAGCAACCTTGTCAAACTATGTCTTTATGGACCTCTATTTATGTACAGGGGCATTGTCATCCTGGTACATGTTTCTGCCCTTTAATTTCTGTAATATTGTAACAATACAGCACACTAAGACACTTTAGACAATAGCTTTCAAATTTGTGGCAACAGCCCGCATACCTTTGACCATGTTAAGCGTTCCTAGCAGCAACAGATTAATCATAAGATTTATGAGGTATACACAGAGCAGGGATTTGGACTATGAGGTAAAATAAAGGAAAATTAGGTCTGAATAAACTTTTCATGATGATTGACTTCATAGTGAAAGCATAGTGCATCCCTTTAGCAATCATAAGCATTAAAAGTAGCTTTTTCATCAGAGACAGGTTTTTAATATACAATCAAAAAGTTGCTCTTCTGATGTATTAACAAAGTTGGCTCTGTGGAGTAAAAGCAGAATGATTTCTATTGTTTCTGTCCTTTTCTCTATTCTATGTTCAATTATAAAGAAATCTGGGTCAGGTAGTACAGCAGAAAGGAAAGGAATAATAATTGAAGTATCTGGCTGGCAAATGTAAAATATATTTATATTATAATACAATATTATATTATAATACAATATTTATTTCTCTTTCTATTTTGTGAACTAACTTTGTATCTTAGTGTTTGGGTCTACAGAGGTCTTATATTGGTGGAAAAAATACGCACAATTTTAGTTGGTATATTATGTACGTAAATTAATTCCATTTAAAAAAATACTTACAAAAATTAAGATAGGAATTGTATTCATTATAAAATGCAAAGTTTAGGAATACTACACTAATGCTGGGTAGGGCCTCCCTTTGCTCTCAAAACAGCCTCAATTCTTTGTGGCATATTATTCCAGAAGATGTTAGAAACATTCCTGTGAGATTTTGGTCCATGTTGAGATGATTGCATTACACAATTGCTGCAGATTTTTCAGCTACAATTTCATGCTGTGAATCTCTCATTCTACCACATCCCAAAGGCCTTCAAATTCGGTGACTGGCAAGGCCACTGAAGAACACAGAACTCATTGTCATGTTCGTGAATTTAGTTTGAGATGACTTTTGCTTTTGACTTGGTGCATTATCATGGTGGAAGCAGTCATTAAAAGATGGGTGAGTTGTGGTCATGAAGGGATACACACATTCAAGCGTTGATTGATTAGTATTAACATGCCCAAAGTATGTTTAAGAAAACATTTCCCAAGCCATTACACCACCTCCATCAGTCTGGACTGTTAACAATAGACAAGTTGGGCCTGATAGTTTTCCAATCTTCAACTGTCCATCTTTGGTGAACCTTTGCCCACTGCAGCCTCAGCTTTCTGTTCTTGGCTGGCGGAAGTGGAACCCAACATGGTCTTCTGCTGTTGTAGCCCATTCACCTGAAGGTTTAACTTGTTGGGCATTCTGAGTTGCTTTTCCACTCACCAAAATTGTATGTTTTCTAGTTACCATAGCTCAAAAGTCTGAATCTGTCAATTCAAACCAATCTGGTCATTCTCTGTTGACCTCTCTCACCAGCAAGGATTTTCCGCCTGCAGAACTACAGTGCCGCTCACAGGATTTTTTTTTTCTGTAGTGCACCATTCAGAACAAACTCCAGGGACTGTTGTGCATGAAAATCCCAGGAGATCAGCAGTTCTAGAAATTCTCAAACCAGCCTGCCTGGCAACAACAATCGTGCTACAGTCAAAATGACTGAGACCACTTTTTTTTACCCATTCTGGTGGTTCACATGAATGCTCTTCGAAGCTGCTGCCCCTGTATCTGCATGATTTTATGATTCAGTTTGGCTGAGTAGATAACATGAGTTGGTGTGCAGATGTTCCTAATATATAGATGCACACACACACAGATGCCTTGAAAAAACAAAGTAAGCACAAAATAAGCCATTTTCACTCCAAGTATTTGTAAGCAGAGTGAATGAGAGCTAACACTCTGAGTTAAAATTGTACACCCAGTTTGGCAGCTCATTAAACTGCTGCAGTAAAGTTTGGGCTAAACCAAACAACAGCTGAAAACAGAAAAAGATGATTAACATGGCCCACTGCTTGAATCTGTTTTAAATAAGCTGAACATTGCTGTAGGAGCTGAAACTCTAAATGAGAAACAAAGCATTTGTACCTTCATGGATTTAGCGAAATTTCAAACAAAATTCTGACCTGGCCATGTATGATCTAGCTTATATTCATATTCCATTTAAATAAAAATCTATTGTCAGGCATTATGGAACTCCTAAAAGAGTCAGGGCGTTGGTCACCTGGCTAATTTAGTTTTTGGCTCAAAAAGCAATATGTCTTGAAAAAATAGGGGGGAAAAAAGAAAAAGTGGATAACAAGCTTGATGTGCATGACTAACAGAGCTAAAGATGTTCACCTGCTTTTCATTTATTACTTTTCATCCCAAGCTGGGCAGCAAAGCACTGGACCAGCAACATCTGGTACTTCCTATTAAAAAAAAAATTAAAAAGAAAAAAAGAAAAAAGTGAATATGGACAAATAATACTGTTGCCCCAAAAGGATTGTACACACACACCACCACATTTGTATTACTGTCCTTGTGAGGACCTCCCATTGACATAACTATATATGCATTATAAGTAATGCTGTGGCTATATTTAAATATATACCTAAGTTTAATCTTAGTACCAAAAATACACCTTTTTTACTTTAAAAGTAACAACAGCATTTTACTTATAGGGACCAGATGAATGTCCCCACAAGGTCCAAACTGATATTCTCACAAAGATACAGAAACATGCCCACATGCACACTAGATGTACTTACTAATCAATAAAATTACTTATATATCTATACCCTGCTGAATAAACATTTTTCATCTCACTATACAATATATTTAATGCAGCATTTGTCTGAACATGCTGTGATTGCTAAGCAAAATTGTATCTCACCTATCTTGCTCTTTTGTCTCATCATCTCCTGAATCCAAGCAGTTATAATCAAATGGTTTATCAGAGGTTCATCAGAAGTATTTCACTGTATACTCTAATTAATTTACTGTATAGTAAATTAATATTAGCTATTTAAAAATGACAAACATATTTTCAGATCAAATTTTAGCTATAAAATATGTCCACAAATGTCCCAACCATGCCATACTAATACAAAACAATGATATTCCTTATGATTACTCTTAAGACCTGATGTCCACTAAGATGGACATTAAACTTTAAAAAAATCCTGTGCTCTACAACTTTGAATTGTTTTCAAATTGACTTTAAATATTATCACTTGATACTGTTAAAATTATAAACAGTGCAAACTGATAAAGCTACCATGGACATAAAATAGCATTTTAAAGGTGAAAAGTGTGCTAACTCCTCCTCTTGTTCAGTAGGTGAGCCATGGCTGTGTTGTGTGACTCATGAAGCTTGCTCATATTAAGTTAGGGGTCATAAGTTGATTGCAATTGGTCGATTAGGGGCCAATCAGTGACCTGGCATTTTTTCAAATTCTGAAAAGATACATTTTTACTGGTTTACAGAGAAAAACATGTGATGTCCATTCCAAGGGATGCAGGGTCTGAAAGGGTTAACACCACAGCCACTTAAAAAAATCGTTTAATTTTCATTAACAATCTCATAACTGTGATAACTGGGTAGAAAAATGTGTTGAGATATTCAAGCAAATTGCTCTAAAGATATTCAGTGTTATTCAGTGTCTAAGATGTTCAATGTTATTAGGGCTTCTGAGCTCTATGTAATCTAATGCTATTCCTTTCAAGCAAATATGAAAGCTTTGCTGCCCTGAATTAGACAGGGTGGGATAGCGAGTCTGAGTAGGGATCATGACACCCTTCTGACTACAGCAATGCCAGACAGCCGTCAGCAGATCTGTCCCAAGCATAACTTAATGGTGCAGCCAGCCTTCACTGTACCATGGCCATTCAGACAGAGAATGCTTTTTTTGTTAACAGGATTTAATCAATATTTCCATATATCTGCTGCCAACAGATAACAAATAGAGAGTGAAAACATAGAGGTAATGACTAAAAATGAACAAGTCAAATAAAAAAAAAAATCAAAGGAGATACAACCTACATATAAATTAAATGAAAGAAACAATTATAAATAAACTGCATATCAAAATCTACCATCCATTAAGCAAGAGACCAGAGGGCTGTAAAGAAATAACAATACTTATTTTCAGCTTACTGGATCAAGATCAGGCATGTGGCTGACATGGGATCCTGACGCCATGAGGCTGCACCCTGCAATAAAATCCAACCCAACATCTATTCTCTAGGAACAGAAGGAGAGCAAATTTCCTGAAAAGTGCCTCTGTGGCTCTTACAGAGCCTCATCTCAGTCAGGCTCCTGTAATGTGGCCAATTGGAAAGGAATCACTTTAGATTTTGATGGACCCCGGCTCAGGCATGCACAAGCTGATCTGTCCACCGCTGTCAAGCTCTAGCATTAACTAAACCCTTAGAGGTATAGGGTGGAAGTGGGCAAAGTGGTGTGGTCTGACAAAGTGAATAACCTCTGGGAATCATCTTCCAGAGACTACCAGTGGAATGCCCTCTGTGGCCAGTGCAGCATTTCCGAAATGTTTCCCTCTGACCAAAAGCAGCCTGTCAGAATTCTTGAACACATGTTTCACTGTTCGTTGCTGCAGTTCCCAAGGAATAATACCTCCATCTAAATATTTAAAGAGATTTTTTAAAAATAGGTACATGGGGCAGCAGTGTGGACTTTGTATACAGTATATTTCAGCATATATTCCACATACCTTTGTGTTCTTGCTTCTGAACAAAATTGGCTGTAATTTGTGTAAACTAATTTGACCACCTAGTACAAATGTTTCTACCATTACCCAGACTGACCATTGTGTGTACTGCAGCAGGAGGTGGGATTCAGAAGCAGGTGTTAGTTACATCATTGAGATGTGTATAACCATACATACCAAATAAGCACCTTTGTGAAAGTTCTTATCACAATATTATCTTGTCTGCTGGACAACTATAAATAAAACAGATTGATCATACATGGAAACTTCTTGTCCCAGGTGACCAGTCTAGTGACCTGTCCACACATATTAATTCCATATTAACTCAGCCCTGCACGTGTATAACTGTCCATGCTCTGTATCCCTCTTAATAAAAACCAGTCTGTCCCAGATATCATTTGGTCCTATCTTTCCTGTTCATCAACAAACCCAGCAAAGTGGAGCAGGCTATGTCTGGCTCTATATTAGCCTCTGTTTTCTACAAAAAAAATACACCTGGATTATGTTTTTGAAGGCTATATATAGAGCTCTCACTTCTAAATATGAACCACCTGTGCCAGAGCAGAGTGAAACATCCAAAACATGAGTAAGGGAGGAGGTAGTGGTGAGCAGTTTGGCCAAAGCTCTTGTAGAACACAGGCACTATGTGCCCTAAGGAGGCAGCCATTACAGCCCTCTCGCCAGTAGTGCTTGCCAAAAACACCACAGCTCATTTACCAGTGTGAGACAAAACTCTGAACGTAGAACCTGTTTTCACAGAACTGCTACAAACTTAACACAGTCCAAAACACTGTGACCAATTCCACTCATGCACACAACATAAATCCCATAGAATTATAAGATTTCATTTCATTGGTAGTAGTTGTGGTGTGGTGCTGCTGCAGCATTCTGTGATTGTGATTGTGATCGTGATAGGTGATGAATGGCAATGTGAGCATCGCAAGTGATAATACAACTGAGAAACAACTCAGAAAGGTGTTATTTTTACCCAGGCAATCTCAAAAATATGTCATAGTCAGTCTTAATATGCATCACTGGCATTCATTTTCATGAAGCCTGCTGTCTGACTGGTGGCATTCAAGGTGTGTTCCCAGCTGTTAAGCACCAATGTTCATTGTATAGGTTTCAGACCCACTGTCCAACATGCTGAGGATCATGGTTACTGAAGATGAATGACTGGTTGAATACAGGCCTGGTAGCATGGGGCCAAATTGTGTATCATGAACTGTTGCTGTCATTTAACTAGCGGTTCTCAAACTTTACAACTGCAGCCAGGGGCTCCTTTAACTATTAAATTAAATTTCACAGACCCATTAGCACAGATTTATAGAAACTATAATCCAACTATTCAAATATTAGGCTCATTATTTAAATATGATTGGTATTATGCTAATTACTATATTTAATCATGTGTAATAAAGCATTGATTATTTATATTGAGCTATACAGATATTTTCCATACATATCTATCATTCGGAAAAAATAACTTTCAAATTGTTATAATTTGTAAGGCTACTTGTTTTTGAGTTATTGAGCTTAAAGATGTTAATAACTATCAGAACTAAATAATACATATAATATTTAAAATTATGGAGTTTCAACTACTGGTAACAGACCCGTATGTGACCCCCCAGTGAGAGCCATTACCTTATGTAATGGGGGAAAAAATTGTTAAGCATGATTATTTATTAACAGTGCTGCAATCTGTTAAAGAACAAAAATAGCATAATAATATTTCACTTCTTAGAATCCATTAGGTCATTAATAAAAAATGCAACTAAACAACCTAGAAAAAAGCGGTGACTGTTTTCTGGTCAACACAGTAACACTATTTGTGCCTGCAATTTGACTGAAGTTTGTCCATATTTTTTCCTGGCAACTTATTTTATTTATAGCACTAAACATTGAATGCAAATTTATTCTTATTTAAGCTGATGCTGAATGTGCATCTGCATGTTTAATCTTAAATGCACCAGTGCAACATGTACTGGTGTTTGTCTCATTTTAGAGGAAGGGCTGGCATGGTGTGGTATCAGGTGGCTGCTCCGGGGACTTTTGGTAAACGCTTGGCATGGTAAAGAAGGCACATTTTGAAAATGGACCTGAAATACTTTGGTCTTTAAATAGTACAAGGCGTTGTCCATTTCCTCTCAGCCTTCTTAATGCTGACACTTACTCAACTGGGAATTACAACTTCATAGGAAATTATGAAGATGAAGCGAACACAGCCATTTTGTGTAATTGCGGTCAGTTTGTGAGCAGGTCATGTCCTGTGAACAGAAATGTGTTGGCTAAGTAACTTTTTTGAACTTTTTTTTTCTTTCACTGGCAAGACATGTTGGCACAATTCACCTCTGTTGTGCTTTTCTCTTCATTAAATATTTTCCTGTCTTTTTGTAGGATGGAAAAATGCCAAGGTGTTGATATCCTCAAGGGTCAAGAAAATGGTGCTCTACAAGCTGAAATGATGGACCAGAAACAGAAACAGTCTTGAATATGTACAGTGTTTTTCAATGCTTTAGGAGCTGAAGGAAAATAAAGAATGAATCAAAATATTCAATTTCAAAACTTGAGGGCTTTCAAAAGTAAAACAAAATATAAATGCATTTTTACTAACATTACACTAATATTTAGACAAAGCAATTTGGGTAGTACATCATGTGGATCCAGACATGTTTCAGAGTCTATTTTTAAGCCGCAAATATATTCGGTGTGGTCTACTGGCAGCACATTGGGCTTTCATACTTCAGAACGACTTTAACAGACAAAGTAGGTGCTGATACATGATTAAGCAAGTGTGGATTTCAGATCCTGATGTACTTAGAATTACGAGAAAGAAATGAACCCACTGGAGTTATATGACTTTCAGCATGAGTAGCTGCTAAAATAAGATGCTGTGCATATTATTACTGCACTATCGTGGCATGGAGTATAAGTGGAACCCAAACATGGATTTTGTTGGGCATATTTTGTGAGAATTGTATGTTGTATAATTGGTGGCATCATGGCAGAGCTTGTAGCCTTGCAGACTGATAACTCTGGTTAATTTTTTTTACGTCTTTTCTCGGGTTCACCCCGTGTCCATGGCTATCTAGAGTATATTTTCACCTCTCAGCCAATATTCCCAGGATAGGATATAGGTCCACAGTGGCCCTAACCAGGAGAAAGTGGTTTCTGACTACATGTGGTGGGACCTATCCTAATGAGGAAAAGCATGTAACACTATATTTAGATAGTCTACCACACATTTAGAAAATATCAATATCCTCCCAGGTGACTGTTATTAACCAGCCTATCATTAATAACCAATATTTCAACAGTTTATTTTGTTGATCATCTGTACACACTCTATAAACTGTCCTTTTTTCCTTTCACCTAATTTGGATGGCCCTAATCTTTCAGCTTCTCTTTATAAAGTCTTAAATTGTTCTTATCCCAATCACAACTGAATTCAGTGACATTTACTAAATAAACGTTAGTAATCAGTTACCATGCTGCTTCATTGCAGTCTAGAGAATATAGGGTTTGTAGATTGTCCTACAGTGGACTATCCATGTAAAATATTTCTGAAAGGCATGATTGTGGGAACTACCTATTATATCACACAATAACATGACATGCATTGTATATGCTATTATTTCTAATAAAAGGTTTTTTAACATTATTCACTTTGTGTCAAGTTGTATATTTACTACTCAATTATACAACAGTTATCATTAGAGATGAAGGACACCACTCCACACTGCTGTCACACAAAAAGACTTGTTCCCCAAATGCCAAACTTATCGTGCAAGCCTGGTGCTAGACTCTGATGTGCTATGGCATTGGCAGCTTTGGGATGACGAGAGCTATGGTGTATGTGTGTGTGTGTGTGTGTGTGTGTGTGTTTTTTTTTTTTAAGATCATCTGTGGATTGGCATAAAAATAGTAATGTCTGTGCAGTAACCACAGTCTTCATTTCCCCTAAGGCATAGGCCTGGCCCAGCAAAATAACAGCTTACTGTAGCAGTGCTCTGAGATGGGTTTATTACATAACCTATAGTACTGTGCGTATGTACATGTATGGCACATACAAGCATGCACACACACCCTAAACAACTCTATGCAAACATAAATATATGAACATAGAGAAAGGCATTCAAAAGAAACTTGAAAACACATGACATTTGGCCTTCAGAACAGTAAAAGTTCTGAGTGCTACACTTCAGCAGATCCCCTCTCGATTAATGCTTCCCATGATTTTTTAAATAATAAATGGAATGATTCATGTACCCTCTGGGTTTCATAGCATCAATATAACATATTGTAATATATTAAAAATTACTGTGTGATTAAATAACCCCCAAATACCAAAGAAGCATATCACTCTGACAATGCAGAACAATGGCATGCGCGCTCAGTAGAATTGAACTTTTCTGCTTTATATTACTTAATTGCCAACATGACTCAGTAATGTATAATCAGTAACTGACACAGCTTCGGAAAGATGATGACTCCATCATAATAAGGCCTACTTACTAAATATCAGGGGATTGATGGTATGCTGTTACATTAATGGGCCTTTAATGTTCAGAGACAGGGAGTCTGGTGTAGAGTCACCCTCCAGCATGCTTTGATATAGTTGGAATAGCTTCCTCTGGCGATTAAGTCAATCACTGCATCACCTCAGGAGAAGGGCAGAAAAAAGCCAATTACGTTCTTAAGGATATAGATCTAAAATAAGTTAATATTTTGGAAGCTGGAATAGATTTCACCATCTGTCAGGCAAATCTGCCTCGACAGGCCATGTCTGGGTCTTGCTGGCAGACAGATGAGAGGCTCCAACCACTGAAGACTAATTAGTGCAAATAAGCACCTACTGAGCTCCTCAATCCTGTGACAAGTCAAGCGAAAAATTGCAGGGACAACACTGGCAGCTTACAATTAAAACCCAATCGACACTGAGTAGCCAGGCAAGTTTCCCATTTCTATTTCCTTTTATTTTAAGGAGAATATGTTTGAAAAGACGTAAAACATTTTTTTCTAAGTTTCTAAGCATATCATCAAAATTCCATGATGAACAACTAAATGCTTCATGCATTCTTAGTTAGTCACTAAATATCACTCAGTGGCCATGGCCATATGGTTCAGTCTAGCAGAGTGGTTCTCCAAGTAAGGTTCAATCTATCAATCAGTCAATAGATAGGTAATCTGTTCTATGTTTATTTTACAGTTAAAGGAATCCTTGACTGCACAAATGTTTGAGAACCCATGGCCTAACTAGATTGTTAACTAAAAACAATAATTATGTCCATCCACAAGACACAATTGTGCAATTGCTAACTGTTGATTTTAAACTAGGGTTCCTCCAATGAATGATTTAATGAAATGAAATGACAGTTGTAGCAATTTACTATAATATCAGGGCCAAATTCCACGTTTGTTGTCTGACCACTGCAAATGTCTTAAGTCACATGCATATGAACATGCTTGTGACTTGCCATTTCCATTATCGATAACATGTGGTAGGCCCAATACAACTAATTCTATCACAAACATATGCATGGTCTTGTTATTGCTTTTACAAGGTTTTAATGCAAAAGTGCCACTCTTAGTTTAGTACCTGATCTTCTCTTCATCTCACATATTGTTCTCTTGATCAGTTAGATTAGAAGCTTGGTTTCTATTCTATTGCTGCCTTGCACTTCCTAAACATTGTTTATACCCTTGTGATTCAGCAGATAATCTCACCTCAAAACTCAATAGTAGGTATTGCAAACTCGTCATGTAGAGCGTTGTGTGCTATTTGCAGGACTTTAATTCTAACACTAATTCCTAATATCCTTTCAGGACCCTTGGCACTATTTGTCTTTTCTCTACAGCAGTATACTGTAATGACTAATAATTGCACAATCCAGTGTGACCCAGTAAAGGATGGGTTCACTCAAGGTTTACACTTGAGGTTTCTTATTCATGTCATCTCAGGCAGTTTTTTCTTGCCAATTCCATTATTATTATTATTGTTATAAATACAAATTATATATATGTGGCTATATAAATAGATACTTTTAGTTGAACACAGAAATATTTTGCCCACATCCTACATACAGTATCTGTGAATCTCTGGCAACTTTGTCAGTGTTCCATTAGACATGTTTTCAAGGAACCACAAAATCCATTTTAAATAGTTGACTGAAAATGCTACAGTGGCTGCAAATGCTCAAGGTTATTCAGAGTGCATAGCAAAATTGCACAATTTGTATTCCTCTTTCACAACAAGAATATAATTTAAGGCTAAATGTTAACATACTGTATATGTTAAATGCTCAGGAAACATGCATTTATTTTTAAGTAATCTATGAAAAAGTAAGTTTCCCATACATGTAGATAATTTCTTCAATATTGTATGCATTAAGCCAACATAGTTACTGCACCAGATAAACCAAAACGGAACAAAATGAACTAAGAATTCAGTGTTTACTAGCCCATGGGGAGATATCATGGGATGGCTGTCATTACAATGAGTACAAACAATTAATTTATTTGACCTACTGACAAGATGCCAAAGAACACCATAATCTCATTTTTGTATTTGAAAAAAATGATATGAAAAATGATGTGAAAGAACAACAGGGCAAATGTAAGAGCAACCTGGCCAGCCCTATTTCTTAGTAGCCACACTGCTTTCATTGACTGAAACATGCAATAGGTGTGGCACGGTGGCAGGGAAGCAGGAGGAAACCAAAACCAACTGGTAATAAGCTCAGATGGAGCAAGTCTCTCACGGGGCCATTCGCCTTGTAATCCAGAACTGTAAATCATACAAGGGGTGTGCTCTGTATGAACCTGGCACACATGATCGCACGCACACAGAGACTTAAAGGCACACCACTTGCACACACAGAGGCACTCGGCTACCGCAGACAGGCAGCCAGACACAGGAAGACTGGCCTGGGTGAGCAGATCAGCCCGGGTTCCTAGTTCTTGGGTGAGGCTCACTACTAAAGCAGCATGAAGCGGGCAGGCTTGGGGTGAAACTCAAGCAAACATAGCCGATTCAGGCAAAGAGCCAGTTAAGTGCTCAGGGGGAGAAGTAAAGCCTCACCAAAGCGATGGCATAGACATGAAAACATTAATATAATGTTAAGCAGCTGTTCATTGCTAGCTAGCCTGGAAAAGAGAGCACTGCATTGCATTTTATACATAGTTATTTTACACAGTATCCTTTCACAACTTTAGACCTTTTCTCCTTATGTGCATAAATACTATATATCCTGCATTAGAAATATCATTACATATCATGATGAATTATTCTCCAAATATAAAAATGAAATTTCTTTCAAATAGAAATTCTTTAGGTAATTTATCATTTTGTTTCATTTGCTATTTGATCTCATTTGGTTTCATGCTGCACATAATTCAGCAAACCAAAAAGCAAATAAATGACTGAAGTATGCCTTAAAAAGTGCTCTGGTAAAAAGGTAACAAATTTGTCCCATGTATGGCTGGGCTATACCACTGAGATCATGCTAAATAAATGATTAGTGCTCTTAATGAGAGAATGATGGTATTTCCTTTTTCCTCTGTTAGTCAGAGTGACACTAGTCAATTGTGGGCATCTCTGAGCCCATGAAAGCAGAATAGGGCAGCTACAACTTTCCTATGAGTGTGTTACGCTACCCTGTGACACTACATGCATTTTGAAAAGATACAGAGGTTGGCTTCAACCGTTTTGGTTGGTAGTGTGATAGGGAAGAGTTACCTAGTGAGTGGGTGGAAATTGGCAAGACCAAATGGGGTAGAAAATGAAAAACAAACAAGATAGAAAAGATTAGATTTTAAAAGATTTTGTGGATTACTACTACAATGTCACTGGTAAATTGATTATGGCTGAAATGGGGCTGCTCTTAACCTGCACAGAGGTTCTCTTGCTCAGATGGTCTTTGACTGGTTGCCTTACCTGCCTAAACCAATAACACCAAGAGGGAAAACATGAATCAAATGCTTCAGTTGTTGAATAGAAGACTTTAGAAGCTTTCCCATAAAATCCAGACATCGTGTTATTAAAAGAGTCAAAAATGGAAAGCATCACAAATGTCAAATTGATGTTCAAACTGCTTGGAGCCATATTGATATATTGAATATGGCCAACGGAGAAGAAAAGTATAACACACCAGGGGGGAAAGGATTTTAAGTATCATTGGCAAGCATGATTGATGTATTAGATGTGTTAATCCCAAGTGGGGTCATTGCTGTGCCAAGTAAACAAAGCTATGGCTTGTAAAGATGGAGAGAAGAGGAGCCCAGTTACACAGACAATAATCAGGGTTCCTGGAAGGTATGAATCAAGTCAAAGTCTGTGCAGTAAAATGAAGTAGCTAAGAGGTCTGTTTTATAGCTTCATGGGGTGTTCCAGATGAGAGCTGGAACTGAAATAAACCTCCGAGAAGTGAAGCATACCTGACAGGCTGTTGAGAGGGCTTCTAAGGTAAAGAAAGAAAAATGATACATTGTGCATTTATTGCCTTTATGTTGTATATTTGAAAAGGCGCAATCACTACCATAATAATGAAAAAGGTAGCGTAAGAAAAGTCCTGTCATTACCTCAGGGTGGAAACATTTTACAGGTAGCTGTAGGTGTAAAATTCTCCTAGTTCACTGTTGACAGGATCAGGTTTCCTCTCTTCTTCTATACTTTAAGAAGGTGGGTTTCCATCACACATGGTAAGTTTCTTAAATTGTGTTCACTGATAGTCTCAAACACACACACACACACGCTCACACATTTCTGTTGGTGTAGCATGGCTGCTCATAACGGTTGGCTTGTCGTCACACACGCCCTGTCCTTTTCAGATGCATTCAAAAGGTGCTCTCAGACTGGTGCTCCAAACAAAGCAGCCATTGTTTTTGGGGTGGCACAGACCTATCATTTACAATGTCAGGTCATCTCTCATATGTCTCCCAGCTAGACCCAAGGGGAAAGCCAAAGATGGAAAATAAACTTAAGACCTGACTGCCTTAAGTTAAACCCCCTGACCTGCCAGAAAGGCGAGTAGACACTTTAGATCAGTAGAATGTGCATGCACTATACAGTATATTACTATATAATTTGAAGTTTCTTGAAGTTGGTCCCTATTTAACCTTTTCTTATACTGAAAAAAAGTTTGCATGATGAATTACAGTAATTTAAGATTCTTTTCCTAGTATCCATCAACATGAAAGTTAGAACATTAAGGTATGGCTTGGTAAGTTGAAAACTTTTTGGCTGCTAGCTACTTTATTATATACACAGATTCTTCAAGAAATTCAGAAAAATGCTCAGAATATTACATTTAGATGAATTTCTTTTAAAATGACCTGTAATCATGTGTTTAGTCATGGGGGTTCTGCTTGGGGAGTATTGCATTGCAGTGTGGTCTTGGATTAGTCTTGCAAACACAGCTACTAAGCCAGAGACAGCAAACTAGCCTATCTATCATCTAATAATAGAGAAAAACACAGTGTGATAAACATCACCCAGCCCAGTCTCTCTCTCATCCATCTCTCCACTACACTCGACTTAGGAAAATAGGAATCAAACCAGATGTGCAAACAGAACAAAGGGAATGACACCAGAAAAGAGGCATCATACTTTTGCAGAACATGGACAGCTTTCTGGGAAAAAGGAAAAGGGAAAAATTATACAATAAATTTCACATCCAAAGTGTGACATCCCAAATTGCATTTGTGAATACCTGACCATCACAACAATATGTGGACCTTTGCCCAAGCCATTACAATAAAGTTGGAAGCATACAATTGTATAGGGTGTCTTTGAATGTTGTAGCATTATCTAGCAATACGCAACAAGCCTCCTGTGTTAGAAACAAGGTTACAGAACACTGGTTGAGGTTATAGATGGATCACAGATCACTAATCTATGCAGAAATTGTCAAGATGCTATATGTTTAGTAACAATTTATGTCAATGTATTATGGGCCAAGTTGTAATGTCCTGGCAGAGACCACCATCTCTTTTTAACAAAGGCCAAAAAAATTGAATATCTGAGTTTGTGGTGTTCATGTCCAGCTTTGAATTTCTTCATGTGACACTCCATATAAAGTTCAGCTCATATAAAGTAGACATTCAGGGCTTCAAGATGTTTTTTAATACTTGCTATTATTTTCACATAGCTCGACAGATTCATAGAAATGTTAAAAAATATATATTTTTTCCCAGACAGATTTTTATATCTTCAAAGTAAATGGTGATATCAAACCCATTTCTGCTCTCCGAGAAGTGCTTGTTCATAAGCATTTAAAATTAGAAGGTGTTATATTCAACTAGTAAAATTCTGTGTATGGTTATACCAACAGAGGTAAAAACGTCTCGCACTGAAAGCCAACAGTGTCCTGACTCATTTTGTATCAGACTTGCCTTGATTAAAATAACTCAATTGTTTATACTGATTGAAAAGTTGATTTCCATTCCACCTGCAGAACAATAGAACACCAGTTTACTGGTAAAAAGGAAAAAAGAGATTAAGCCAAAATATCCTGGCACTTAGTGTGCCATTGCTCAATTAACTGCATCCCATCTTTGGTGTATTCCTGCCTCAGGCCCACTGTTTCCAACATTTGGTTCTAGGTGACCTTTACCAGTAAAAAAAAAAAACAGTTATTGAGTTAACTAATGAGTGAAAAAGTTCTAACTTATTTCCGAGTACCACTCATTCATTTATTTCAGCATTCCTGATTCAAATTAAAGTTCTGATTCCACATTGTAAAAACTTATTGCTTTTTGCATTGGGTTTGAAGCAGCCAAGCAAGCATTACTATTCTTCTAAAATAAAAATGTACACAGAGGTTTCCAACAGAACTGCCTTTTGATGTACAGTTCCTGCTCTAGTTCTCTCTCTAAACATGGTAAGTTCACATCACTTGTCTTCAAGCTGAAAGGGAAGTACAAAGAAGTATGTTCACTTTGCACTTTGTCCTTTTACATAATAGCTTGTGATAATTGAACTTCCTGCACTGAAATACCTTCAGTACAATCAATATTGTAGAACATAGAAATAAATGCATTTTAAACTCAAAAGATACAAATCCATGCATTGTAGAATTGACATGATATACTGTATGGTCTTTAGAGTCCTGTACATAATGCCTGGTTCTTTTTAAATGTACACTGTAGTGAGCACTCAGGCAGCCTTTACATTAAATAGCTACATGGGATATCTATAACGACTTAAAGCTTTGTGATCTAATAAAGCTGCAAGTCTGCTTTTTATTCAGTGCTGTGATGGAAGAAACACTGGCTTTGTCAAACCTACATAACAGTTCTTTAATACTCACATGCTGCCATCTCACCAAGGACATCAAGTATAACAACTTTAGGAAGCAGGTTCCTGGAAGGAGAACATGAACCATGGTGCTTAGCATATGACCAATAAAATTTCGGTACAGCATAGAAATGTGTTTATACTGAGAGTGGCTGGGATCCATCATGTACATTCTTTTTGGTTCACTCACCTCCTTATTCAAATAGTGCCTTGCCACTGTCCTTAGCAGCCCTGAGCATTTAGGATATGCTAAGGCCAAGCTGTGTCATGTAGCATTTGAGCTTATGAATGGAAGTTGGCGCTGGATTTTCCTGGATGTGGCACATAACAGCAAAACTCAGATCACCAGTTAACAGTATAAGGACCACACCTTTGTTTGGGGAAGTACTGTCTGTTCCAGCTCATTGCTCTCACATCAGATCCCATGTCAAAGACATTTTCTATAAACATGGGCCCAGCACATCCATATGCTACCTCAGTTTTGAACCGCACCTTTTAAGACACCCATTTCAGTTGATGTCTGTAACATATTGACAATTTACGCAATGCTAATGGTTCCTGGAAGCATTACTGCAAGGGTATATATTGCATAGGCATATGGGAATATTCTTCATAATTACACTCTTACTTTTCCATAATACAGTTGCCACTGAATTTGGAAGACCACACTTCAAATCAGAATATATGCAGATGCAGGTTTTTGAAGTTTAGCCCTATATAGGTGCTGTAAGTGCTGTATTCATGAAGCATGGGGTATAGTTGCAGCATGAGCACTCTGGATTAAACATAAGTGCTGAGTGAGAACTGAAAAATCTGCCTCTATATCTCTCTGCTTATATGAACTGTTGACTTTTCCATGTACATGAGAGCAGGAGAGACAAGAGAATGGATCCTGCTCCTGGTCAACAACTCATAATAAAAAGTTCAATTCAATTTAATTTCGTTGTATAGCGCTTTTAACATTGTCTTATAGCAGCTTTACAGAAGTATAGAAACATCCAAAAAATGATAAAGTTTAATGTTTGAGTTACTAGAATACTACTGCCTCATACCCCGAGTCCCCTAGGATATGCTCCAGGTTCCCCATGACCTAATGTAGGATAAGTAGTAGAGAAAATTGTTGGATAAATGGATGACTAAATAATTTAATGACAATTAATAATCACTATTTAATTTAAAAAAAGGGTTCTATACAGGGAAAAACTGCTGCCTCAATAAATGTTTACAGTTTGTACTGAAGGTATATGTGATCATTTTAAAAACAGTGAATCTGGTTAACTTTTAACAAACCCTGACCTTGAAAACAATTAAAACAATCCTCTGTTTTGAGAGAGAGATAGGCAATGTTATATGGTTTAAATTCAGCTGTTTAGCTTTCTTATTGGGTCAACAAGAAATCTATGCAGGAGACATCATCTATCTTCCCATACAAGGCAGTTTTTGTGCCCCATTTCAGTCAAGGCTACAAACATATAGAGTGGAAAACAAAATCATGCCAGGCTGCCTCATGGGCATGAGCTGAAAGGAGTCCTCAAAAAGCTGAGTATAACACATCAAGATCACTGTCAATTCAGTTCTGGCTTTTTGTGTCTTTAGAAATCTTCCTTTCATCTGAAAATGAACCAGCAGTAGAGGGGTAGATAGATGAGGGGTTGGTTGAGCCATGTCACAATACACTTATTTCTGTATTCTAGCATCCTTTATTAATAGAGTTCCATTGACAATTTCATTGACAGCCTTGTGCTTAAGATCATCTATGGTTGGCTTAGAATCTGCTGATGTAATCTTATCCCTTCATACAAATGACAGACGATGTATTCTGGAAGAAGTAAGAAGATGAGACTTTCTCGTCATAATTACTAGCAAATGGCTCTTGTTTAGAAAGTGGTGGAAACTTAGATCATTTATAAATATCATTCCTAATTGCTTTTAATTCACACCTTATGAGAAAACTAAGTGAACTAAGCATTTGGAATCCTTTCAGAGATTTTACACTCGCAAGCTGTGATGTTTTTTTTTTCCTGGACAAATATCAAGCAGACATAATTAACAGGGTCTCCAGAGATACAAGTGATGATACAATGATTCATGCTTTTTCTGACAGTACCCAGTAGCTATGGCTGCAACGTGCTTTATAGTGAGAAGGTCTGCTGTGTAGCTCAAAATGTTATGATATATTTTCTAAGTATGTTTCTTTCTGTATTCCATTTTTACCATTTTTTTTTTTCATGAATAACTTTTTTTCTCCTCAGAGTTTACATGTAGAACTTGGATGAACAGTTCTGCTTTCAAAGCAACATTGCAAGTTTATGTTCAAAATAAATAGAGCATACTGTATGTCTCAACAGAGAAGCAAAGTCTGCTCAACAATTTTTTTTTTGGAGAACGACCTGCAAACTAAACATGGACAGTTGCATCCCAAACAAGGTATGAGATCACCAAGTCTCCAACGAAGTGAGAATAGACATGTTTATGAGGGGGTCAAATGTGTCATTACACAGCTCTGTGTGTTTTTTACTCTGCCCTAAATTGTTGGCTTACGTAAGATTAATAAACTGATTATGAATAAGTCTTTTGGGGCCAGCCTAGTAGTCTGTGCACACAAACACATGCAAAGATATATACACTATTACAGCAACACTTACATAAATTATACAATCACCACACATAAATCATGAAGCATACTGTATGAGCAAGAAAACATACACACACACACAAAAGAAAAAGCTCCAGATGCTCATTTCCAGGAGGAAGGCATGTTTTGAACATTAGGTCACTCCTAGTTCTCACACAATTGGTGAGCATGTTGGCTTGGGGGTTAACATGTTTGCCTTGCACCTCTGGACTGGGGGTTCAATTCCTTCCTCTGTGCTGCATGTGTGGAGTTTGCTTGTTCTCCGCATGCTTCAGAGGTTTCCTCAGGGTCATTCTGGTGTTACTTTGGTGTCCTCCCCCAGTCCAAAGCCATGTTCTGTAGGCTGCAGTTGTGCAAGGATGTCCATAACCCTGTATAGG
Organism: Hemibagrus wyckioides; assembly: GCF_019097595.1. Classification (NCBI taxonomy): domain Eukaryota; kingdom Metazoa; phylum Chordata; class Actinopteri; order Siluriformes; family Bagridae; genus Hemibagrus; species Hemibagrus wyckioides. The sequence continues at coordinate 11,458,653 of NC_080715.1, read as the reverse complement.
ATAAGTGGTACCGAAAATAGATGGAAATGGAAATTTGCACCATTTTAAATTCCCAAAATGTAATTGTAATTAAAGCCGTAGTGCTACAGGTACAGTACTAAACTGTGACCTTGTTACTCTCGCTGGAGTATGATCATCAAAACAGTATGTTTAGAGCATATTTAGTGTGTATCTTTCATCACTTAGTAGTGTAGTGTTAAATGAGTTTCATATATTATACCTGACATTTAAATGCACATGCATAACACAATTATAAGTGCATAACACATTGGACAGCAACTCTTGTTGGGCAGAAATCAAAGAACCTTTTGATTTTAAATTATCCATAACTTAAAAATGCACATTTATATAGAGCAATGATGCAGTTCATTATGTACTAGAATGGCCTTCCTGACCTTTGTCCTATGTCTATCAGAGAGGCAACTGACCTTTCATCTGCATGTCACAGATTTCTGGATGAATCTAGAAATTCATTTATGAGGTTATTCACTAACATACATTTACAAGTGAATCTCTAATCTTTCTTCAAAATTAACTATGCAATTGCTAAATGGATATTTGAAAAACTAGATGCCCGCACACTTGTTAGCCAGTATTACTATTTGCTATAATCTCCAACATGGGATATCATTGCTTAGTTCTTTTAGGTCAAAACAAGGACACTAGAAATGTTCTTCAAGAGGAGAAAAAGATCAAGTGGATTAGACAGATTTTGTCCGAGACTCACTCCCTCGATGCTCAATGGGTATTTACTGAATCAGATGTGGGAACTACATTTTCCTCTACAATTCTCTTTTAGTGTTAATTTTTGAGTGAAGCCATTCACCAGAATTGGCCATTATGGATGTACTTCTGGGAAAATGAGCCTGGCCACCTGCTCTAGCCAGCTGGCTTTATGCTTCTGAGTAGAAAGGAATGGATAAGGTCATGAGGTTACCATCCATCTTCCCTAAAGCTGAAATGGCCTGAGTCAAGGTCAAGGAGCAGGTGAGTCCAGTGCCCCTATGGACAACAGAACCACAGTCTCAAAAAGTGCAATTATCCTCTCCACACACTGACATGCCATAAAGATTTGTAAAAAGTTTCCTGGCTCTGAGCACTCTCTCCATCAGCTCCCAACTAGCATATGTATCAGCCAGATGACCTCAGAGGAAATGTAAGCAGTGCCATCCAGTGGACTAATGCAATAATCACATTCCTTGCAACTTGTCCACATTTCAATTTATTATGGAACAGAAGCACTATAACTTTACTTATAAATATGCTACTTATTGAATAATGGCTTCACATGCGTAATGTTTTGGCAGCAAAGTTGATGTATAACGTATACTGATACTCATACTGAAGATGGGGCCATATAGCTTTATCCAAGGGGGCATGCATTTGGCAAGAGGTCAGCTAGGGATGAGGGGATCCTCTTCCATGGGCCTCGTGGTAGTTTGTGTTGATGAGGCAACAGGGGGCAGGTGCTGCCTGGCTTTGCTGCACCACCTGGTTCTGCCCATCAGATGAGTAGGGAGGCCCCATGTGCACTTGCATACTGCGCATTCTAGCACTGTCAACCTAATCACAGTTTCCTCTCTTTGCTATGTCAAATATTAAATACCCCCTTCCTATTAGGAAATAAGATCCCAACTTGGTGATCATAAACCATCACTCCTTCATTTTACTGGGTGCACAGGGAACAGCAGTATGGGAAATGTGATTAACCACAAGCCCAAGCATAACAGGTCATTGCTTTAGATGAGCATCATAGTATGGGCCTTTAGTCTGTGTACAAAGGGCCAGTTATATGTCTACATGCCCTCTCCATCCTTTACAGCAAATTTAAGTATACAGGAATCATGATGTACATGATGTACACAATTTAGAAAGCAGGTGTAATTTTCCACCTTTTTTTCATCAAACCAAACCACTGAGTGCAAATTTATATTAATAATATTATCTGCTGAGGAATATTATCTCACTGAGGAAATGCAGCTTTTCTTGGGGGTGCTTGAACATTAATATTTTATCATTTTGTGATGACCAGAAAATAAAAGCGGTTTGCACTGAGATTATGCTACACCCCATAATGTTTACTGGTGAACCACTTTTGGTACATCTTTCTTAAATGTAAGACAGTAAACTGTAGGAACCTCTACTAATCACTAACAGACTGAGAGACTACAGGCTTTTAAAAATATTTTGTAATATGCAATTAAGTGCAATTATTTTCAGCTGATATTCTAAAGTTCTCTGTAACCAGTGTAGTCAAATTACAAGCACCTTTTAAATAAGCATGATGAAACTGAGCTGGGTGAATTTCCTAGCATTCAGCACATAACATGCAATACATACATATATACTTGATGAGCTTACCTATTAACACACTTCTCGCTATCCACTTTTTAATTGCAAGAAGAGATTCTACCAATCAGCACTCTAATTGGTCACTTTGTAGTATTACAGTCATGATACCCCACAGAACTGCCAACTGTGCAGAGCATCAGATTAACTGCTAGTCAACCGGACGGCCATACACACTAACACAGCTGGACAGGCAAAAAGGTCTGACATGCCAAAAGCCCAGATAGAAGTGGCCTTTAAGGGAATTCATTAGTAGGTTTTTCTGTTTGCTATATAATCACTAAAATTATTGTGGTACATCACCATCATTTAAATGGACAAATATATAATATACAAACACAGACAGAATCAGACATAGTTAATTAATATATTTTACTTCATAAGATGTAATATGCCTGAATACTATGTTTTGTTTTGTTTTCCCCCCCAACTGCCATCATTCTTAAACAAGCTAATTTAAGATCATGTAGATTTACTGCATGGAATTTTTGCTGGAACATGTAAAGGATATACATGTAAAACTTACTATTTCTACTGGAATCCAGCATTTTAGCCACTCACTGGGATAGTACTGGTGTCAGGAAGCTTCCTGCCAAGACCCTGTTCCGTGTAAAAGAATTAGTTGTACATTCCATTTCAGCAATCATAGACCCTGAAAAGAATGTGGTGATGAAAGCTGTGATAGCTGCAAGCAGGATGAATGGGAGTGGTGGGATTTATGAAGACTGACTTTTAGCTGGGGGATCCCTTTGGGGAAGGGAAAGTGGAGGAGATACTGGAGAGAGAGCATTGATTCAGATGCTTTGAATTGTGATTTAGGATCACGCAGAATCCTTGAGTAAAGCACCTAAAGCATCTGCAAAAAAAATCCGGGCTAGTACTTCTTTTTGTTCAAAAATCAAAGTAATGACCCTGTGCCAAATAAAATTCTCTAAAATTTGTGACTTTACCTAAGAGAAACGTTATTAAGAATAGACTTGAGTAAACAAATAGGTTATTAGCGTAGACTTAAAGATTGAGACTGTATTCTGAGTCCTGAACACTATATAGTTTTTATTATTCTAGGTACTAAAAAAGAGCCTGTGCAGTTTGATTGCAGCAGACATGGAGGATCATAAAAGACCTAAAGTTTGCATAGGTTCATTCAATGCAAGACCATTCAGTGCTTTATAGGACGTTAGTAGAATTTTTGCAACTACAAAATGATTTGCGGCATTACATGCAGAACCAAAATTATAATATTCCTGCCCTACACAGCTTTGTCTATTGTCAAGAAGTCTCAAATAAAATTAAGGTTGACATCCATTGAAGTCTGTGAAAGAGTCAAGTGAAAATTTCATCCATCCAGTTTCTGAAACCCAAACACAATGCAGGAATAGTATTTTGGCTGGCCATATTTAAAAGCTGACAATTTTGATGTTGTTGATGTTCCAATACATTTCTCAGGTACACACAAAAGCCTTACACTTACACCTTACACACAAGAGCATTTTAATGACACTGATACATTCTGAAATAGCCCAGTCACTTACTTGGACTGCAATGACATGACAAGGATTAGGTATTCAGTCAGCTCTTTCCATTCTTTGGTATTTGAGCAAAAGACAGATTTCTAACAGAAACATATTTCTGTTCCTGCTGCTATAGTGCAGCATTGTATAGTTTAGTTTTCCTTGCTATAAGGGTTCCACAGCCATGTCTGCTGTTCAAGTTACTTCCTGCTGTGAATACACAGTATATGGGGAACAGTTTGCAATATTTGCATAGCCTGTAAGTTTTCTGGTTTCTGCCACAATTAGGCAACTCTCAGTTAGCGATTGTCACAGATGCTCCCACAATTATGGCACAGCAAAGTATGGTCCAACAGGTCATCAACACTTCAAGTCATCAACAGTTGATGACTTGAAGTGTTATTTGCACTTGGCAAGGAAATAAACAGGAATACTGAATTAGTTCCCAAGGAAATTACCCTAGGAGTTCACTATAAAACTAATCAGAATTTGAAGACATTACTGAAAGTGCAAATATAGCAATTGGAATAAACTCATCAAAACAGTTTTATGACTGTTCATCTTTGGAGACCTTGTGGAATTTGAGAATCATTAATGGGTTTAATTGAATGGTAATTCAGAACCTAAATCTTTTCAGAACAATTTTTTTGCAAATCTGTACGCTTCATAAATGTATCTTGTGTTGATTTGGCCAGTACATTTTAGCCTAAGTCAGCACAGAGTCCAGGCAGTGAGATCTTGCTTTGTAAGAGGACAATACATTGACTGAGTTACTAGTCAGCATTTGCACTCATAATCAGTCTGCATAGGAAGTTGTTTCCTCAATTTCTACCAACAGCTATTACACATTTATCACACTTGTCACAAAATAATTAAAAGTTAACACATTCACTGGATTTCTGAAAAATGGAAAGTCACCTTCACCGGCACCACTTGCCACTAAGAATATTCAGTCACACCTTAAAGATTAGTAAATGCCCATCCATGCTGGGGATATTTGCATTTTCTTATATTGATACCAGCTAAATTTCTTGGAAGAACATCAGCAATGTTGAATGTGTTTTTAAAGATTTCTCAGGAACAACACATTTTTCTAGTTAAAGCAGATGAATGTGAGTTTAATGAATTTGGAGAATTTCTTCAAGTTACATGATTAGCAAAGTGGTGTGCTCATGAAGGAGTATATGCAGTCACTGAATGTCCAATACCCAAACTGATGAAAGACTGCAGAACCTCTTGGGCTTTGCTGGTTTCTGCAGGAGAATGTTTTGTAGTTTCTATTGTCCAGCTGAAACTTTCATCTTCAACTTCAGTCATGGCTCAATAAAATTCCAGTGAAACAATAGGCATTCATTTTTGCCACATTTTCACACACCCAGACCCATCACTTTGCTTCATAGAAGAAGATGATACATGTACTTTTCCAGTGTTAAGGTTCCCTACAAACCATGCTCCACAAGTCTGGAGCTTAGACATTCCCCAAGTCCAAAACTTATGAAGAACCTGTCATACAATAAGACTTACCATCATAGCTCTCACTAAAAGCTAAAACATACAAATATCCCCACTACACAGTTTAGAACAATTTCAGCTAACTGCATCAGTTGGATAAAACTAAAATTTAGCCCACATCACACAAGCTGAAGGATAAGGGAAAAAAACCCACAGCTGTTTGGATCAACAGCCATGTACAGTATATACAAACTGAGAGATGCTTAGTTAGAAAAGACAAACAATTTGCTACCTTATCTCAGCTTAGCAATCAGCAAGCTTAGAAACAGTACAGATACCCTGATCCTCAGCAGAAGGATATTACTAATAGGTGAACTCTGTCAACCTCAAACCAGTAAAGCTCTACAAAATGTATATGCATATATAAAAACATAAAAGTAGTAAAATTGTACTGTATGCAATATATATGCAATACAAACAGACAAAATACAACAGCTCAAGAATGCTTCTGAGAAAAAGTAGTTAGTGAAAGCAGCTAATATTCAAAACACTTTTGATGTAATGATGTATTTTAGATGCAACTACTTAAGCTCCTTATCTGTTTCCTGTAAATAAATTAGTTAAATTAGATCCAAGAAAAGTTTTTTTTGTAGTTGCTAAACTCTCTTGCAGTAGTTGAAGTACTAGCTCTTTAGTGGTTGAATATAGCTTTTTGTGTTCTAGATACATGATTATGTCATGGAAAAGTTAGGGGCAAGGTCCATTTCATGTGATTAGCCTATGGTGGAATATGATATTTTGTGTGTTTTTTGTTTTGTTTTTTTGGTTAGGCATATGCTTGTCCCTGAGGTGTCTGTTTATTCCTGATGTTTCTGTCCACAAAGCAGTTACAACTAATGAATCTTTATTGATATTTTCAAGAGTATTTTCTTGAAAACAGTGTTCTGGCAGGTGGCTTTTGGCAAAGGGTGAGTTTGCTCTCTCATTCATGTTGTGGTCCAACCCAATCAGGCCATAACAGCAATGTAGAATTTCTCTTAGTCCCCCCTCTAATCTACGAATGGGTATTTTACAGTTGCTAAAGATGGCCATTCTGCAGAGCATACCATATTAAGACATTATGGTTCACTGTAACTTTAGACCACTGGCTTAAGGCTAACTATGCAGTTTTGGAGCAAGTATAATATGTTAATATCACTTCATGCCCTACAGAAATGTGCTTGAAGTGAAATTTGCCCATTTGCAGTACTAACTTCTTACTGCTATAGATTACAAATACACACACAAGTCTCCTCGTGAACCATATTCATAAAAAATCAACACTGTTAAAGAATTAATTGTTAGAGAAACATCACTATTCTCTGGTTCATTATGAATATAATTCCAGGTCAAAATATTTCATGAAATTTATACTACCTTCCACAAATTGTTGATTAAGAGCGACAGTTCATGCTACCAAACATCATGATGATTTATGAAAAGGAACCTTGTCCAATTTGCCAGCCACAGGGATATCCAACACCTGTGAAACTGCTCACAGCTGTGATTGACAAGAGACTCATGTGGTTTCACAAGCATATGTGCTTGTTTACTGTACTAGAACTGGATTTTTCCCATGTCACCCTTAAGGCAGTGGATTCAAACCCTGGCCCACATGTGGAATCAAGACAGGTCAGGAGTCCAGTTACAAGAAGTATAACCAGCTGTATCGATGTCATTTCGTCACCTGTGCATGGCATGCATGATTGGAAACAAACAGGAAATACATCAATCCTAGATTGATCATTTTCCTTTTTTCTTGCAAAATATGTCATATGCTTTATCTCCCATAATGACTTAAGTAATCTGATGTAAAACTACAGCATGCAGCTTGACCCAGAACAAGTTGGTTAAAAAAATCTTTTTTTTTTAAAGATAACCTGCTGAAAAAATATTGTCAGTTGAGCCTCATCAGTCAGTCTGGCAACATAATGTAGCTAGAGATGGCATAACACCAGTCTTAATGCATTTCTATGGAAAGTTGGAGAACGCAAGAAAAGATCAAAAGGTCACCATGCAGCCGTTCACCCGCATACTGCAAAGCACCAGCCGTGTCACAACAATCACAAACAGCTCTGACCTGTCTTGACCTAAGTTGACTCTTTAGCCATCTGTTATGGCATGCTGGGAGTGCAGAGTCTGCTTAACACAAGAGGCCTTCTCTTCTCTTTCACTGGAGTTGGGAGCCCTGCATCTTGACAGTATAGATCCTTGGAGAGAGTACTATATCTTTACTGATTCACTCAAACTGGGTTTTGTACAGTAGGTGAAATGGGGAGGTTGAATAACAACATGAACAGCACACTCTGTTAACTAAAACTAAAAAAGCACTTGACTACTTAGAGGAAATGGAGCCGGAAGGTTGTGACTGAAACCCCCACCCTCTTCTTAGCAAATTCTTGAAGGGGGCAGGCAGAGAGACTGGTGTGTTTTCCCCATCTACAGTAGATGATTCCCAACCTCCTTGTGAATCGTTCAGGTGTTCCCAATGCTCCTTCTGTTCCATAAGGAGGAGACACTCAATCCCTCTTGCATTTCTACATTCATTCCCACTGAGTGCAGCTTGGTCTTGACCTCTGGCCTCTGTTTTGCAGGCTATTTATACAGGAGTGTACTTCACCTGACTGCTAAAGAGAAAATGTAGAATCAAATGGTAGGGTGTGGGAGGAGGCCTGAACAGAGTACTGTGTACAGTGAATGTGGTTATTAGGGGTACCTGGGTAGTTAGAGAGGTAGGGTAAGTCCTACTACTCTGGCCATTTCTTGAATAGGAAGCCTTGAAGCATGAGATGCACTTTCACGATGAATGCCTGAAAGCTGCTGCATCTCCAAACTGGAAGCACTCTGCAGGCGAGCGAGCCAAATGCAGATCCCTAGACATTTCTTGCTCACATGCAGTTATAAACACATTCTGCACAGTCATTTACCAGGGAACTAAGATCAACTTTGGTGCTTTCACCCAAAGACAACATAAACTGTGGTTTTGCTATAGAATGTTCCTCCATCCTTTAAAATGTAATGAAGGAAAGATGAGGTTCATTTTAAAATGGCAGCATTGATTTTTATTCTAGAAGCTGAATTGGGAAAGTCTTAGAAACATTAGCATTAGTCTCAGTGATTGCAATTAGACATAACCTTACCTACAGTACTATGGATTGTATCCAGCTTTTTCCAAATTCACTATGATGACTTGTTTGCAAGCAGTTTTATTCCTTTTGAAAATACATGAAACCACACTTGTCTCCAGGCATCAATCAAAAATAGATGCTGGAGTGCAGTTCTCTGTTAGGATCACATGGACTGCACCATACAAGGGTATTCATCTAAAAAAAAATGACCATGGTTAGCCATGTGGTGCATGTGATGAGGCTTTGCTGGGTGAAGGCACACTTGCTCTTATAGGAAAGATTACTCCTCTTAACATCAGGGCAAATTGATTTTCAGATTTTCTTCCTCAGTGCACAAAGCCAGTTTGGATTAAAGATTATGTTCTTCTTAGTCTCAACCAGACTGCCTGATACTACCCATTGGGTCATTCGAAACCCCTCATGAGAGCAAATTTATTCTTCGCTGTCACAATTATGTTTATAGGAAATACAAAGTGTAATCTCATCAACAAAGAGCCCACGCATCCCCTCAGCATCACTAACTGTATTTTTTTCATTGTCCACAATGTCAATAAGGGATGTTTTCCTGGAATTATAGAGTATATGTAAACTGTGGGACTAAACCAATGCCATTGTTTGGGTGTTGGGGGTGGACAGCCCTTTGAGTCACACATCAATACTATCAGGCAAGGGCCTGAAATGCTAATGAGGCCTTATCTGTACCAAAGCCAGCATAAATAAAACACAGAATTTTCTGTAAATGGAAATGAACTCAGCAGTGCTTTCAGTTTTCCTGATACCATGACATTGCTATAAATTTATGGTCAGATGGACGAACACTGACACCAAGTGTCCACCTTGTGTATGTACAGCTCTACCAATACTAGCAATGTTCCATTTCTTTCCTATAGCTGAGACAGTGGTGGGAAAACCTAATAGTAGAAACTCTGAAACAAAGAAGTGAAACATACAGTCCCATCTGAAGCTATTTGAAAGTCAAGGCCAGTTCATTTGTTTGTGATACAACAATGACATTTGGGATTGAGATCAAAAGATGGATATGAGACGGGAGTTTAAAATGTCAGCTCTTATTACCTGGTATTTACAACTAGATGAGCTAGACAACATAAAACATAGCGCCTGTTGTATCACCCAGTTGACTGTCCAGAACATTTGTGGCACATCTCCATACTTCTTTGTGGATTCTTCAAATGGTGGAGTGTGATACTTTCACTGACTGTTTTGGTCATGTCACTGACTGTTGTTTTTGGATTTTTCTTCACAGCGCTCACAATGTTTCTTTCATCAGCTATTGTGGTTTTTCTTGGCTAACCTTTTCAGTGTCTGTTGATCAGTTCACCCGTGGTTGTTTTCTTTTTTCAGGACATTCCAAATTGTTGTATTCGCTATGCCCAGTGTTTATGCAATGCCTCTAATGGAGTCTTTTTTCAGCTTCAAAATGGCTTGCAATTTTCCCATAGACAGCTCTTTGATCTTCAAATTGGCTTATTGTTTTTAACAACAAATGCAGTCTTCACAGGTGAAACTTACAGCTAAATCCAACATCTGGCAGTCAGATGTTCTAATATTTAAAAAAAAAAAAAAAAAAAGCCTGAAAATCGGATGATATAAATGTACCATGTAATTTAAAACATCTACATATAAATATAAGTATTTATATTATAAGTACTATAAGTATTTATATAATAAAATCTGACATTCTAAACTCTAAACATATTTATCTTTTGACATCAGACCCAAATGTCTTCAGTCTACATAAAAAGGAACCAAAAGAGAATTGTTTCCAATAGCCTGACTAGTTTGAAAGGATCAATATGCCCTATATAACCAAAAATCATTTAAAAGACCCCCACCCCGAATATATAAATCAAGAAAGCCTAGCCAATGATAAGTAGTCAGTAGTAAGCAACAAAAGGTAAATTAAGCAATATTGGGTCTACTGGCTACTAAAACTCCGACCAAAATAGTATCTTAAGCTTCAGCTTTTTTCAGTGATTTATGAGAAGTAAACTTTATCCCGGCCAGGTTTGTGGTGGATTCTGTCCCAGGAATACTGGATGTGGGGATGCAATTTATGTAGTCCATTGCAGGGCACTTTGTACACACACAGTAACACATTATTATTTTAATTGACCCTTGTCTGGGCTGTTGGAGGTGAGAACTAAGGCAGGCAAATATATGTGTGTGCAATTTCTAAATAAAACGAAATTAAGCTATCCTTGAAGTGTATTCCATGCCATGGAAAAACAGTTGTTATTTGTGTATCACTACCAAAACCTGACTGACTTGATGATTTATTTGAGGTGATGTGAGAAGTGTCCACAGCAAAATTTTGAAATCCTGGAAATTTGTGTATATTCAGAGCAGTAAAAGAACTGATAAGACAGTGAAAAGCTGTCCATCAAGTAAAAATGACAGGGAAGTAAATATCAAGTCGTAATTGGTGTAAATGGATATGTGTATTTTGTTGTATGTTACTTACATTCATTCCTCACAGATCCTCACTAATGTAAACGTGATACGTATTTAGGCTTCTCTGTTAGCATTCTCTTTAAGCTAAAAATTTCATCCTTAGTTCCATTATTTATTCAATATCTCTCCTCAGAGCAAAAAAGAAACCTGGAAAAGGCAAAATGTAATTTTGCTTGAGTTTTGGAGGCCAAAAACTTGCCACCATTTGCCAGTTAACTATGAAAAATAGGCTACCAAGCTATGTGCCCAGAATTAATTACTTTAGATAACATAAAAAAATTGGCTTTAAGACTGATTTGGGTAGTAAGTTCAGATCTAATAAATCTAATCTATAATAATAATAATAATAATTGTAACAATAATAATTGTAACAATAATAATAATAATAATAATTGTAACAATAATAATAATAATAATAATAATAATAATAATAATAATAATAATAAATTAACAAACATGAAAACATAAATTGATATGTACCTAAACGTGACATTATACACACACAAGAAACACAAAGTTTCCAAGTAACAGTGTACTTTAATGTATCTGAGTTAGGTTGCTTTTTAATATGTATTTTTTGTCTTGCAAAAACAATTAAGCCATACAATATAATGCAAATAACACATGGTTCTGTACAGCAATAGTAGCACATTCACACATTCTAGGCCAAGAGCTATAATAACCGGGCACACAGAGAGAAGCAACACTGCTGACTTAAACACAGAAATATGGGAAAGGGAGTTTTTTTTTATGGTTTTACGATCAAAATCTTGAAACATATTGTCAGCTACACAATAAATAGTAAGTGAACAGTTCTACGCCTACTGGTCAAGTGAAATGTGTAATAAGGCAAGCAATGCATACAAGCATATGATTTCTAATGTGCACTTTACTATTCATACTGTCTGAATGCTGAAGGAAGACTTTCGAAGATCTCTACAACACATTTAATAGTTTTCTTGTTGCTCTTCTACCAGCTTGTGAATGTTAAGTGCTTTGCATTATTACTGGAGTAGTTCTTAAGGCTAAAGGAATATGGTCTGAGCAGCCAAATGCATTTTCATGCTAAAGCCAGTCTCTGTACTGAGTGGAAGCTCTTCCTCACCAAAAACAACGAGCCACACTTCGGCACATCAGTCAACTGGAGTGTGATCAATACTCAAACACAAAAGGCATACAAAAGTGAGATAAAATCTTTGGCAAAATAAAATATTTACACACTCAAAGAAAATTTTTTTTTTTTTTTTTTTTGCTTTAAACACCTCTGTAATAATGGAAATGGTAGGATTCTCATGGGAAGGTTGGCATAAGAAACAAGAAAACACCCGTTTGCTTAAGATATTTTTTTTCTTTTTCTTTTTTAAATTACAGTTAAAACACTGCAGTAATTCCCCAAATAATTAGGAGGCTCTGAAATGTGAGGAAATGAGAGAAGATGCAACACCTAACTATGCCTCATGATGGCACTGTAGACATTTCTCGGTAAGGGAAAAGATTTATGCTCATTTCTTTATTGGATCGTTTGAAGGATAGGGGAAAGGAAATATATTTTAGGTGGAGGATGTGTTAGCAGAGCAAGTGAACTCTCAGTATATGCTGGAAAACACCTGCACTTTGTGTAAAATTTCAATTTATATGTGAAGCATGAATAAAAGCGTACAATCTCAGCTTCTCAGCACAACGTGTACATCCTTCTCCCCTCTACAAAAACAGTGTCAGCTCCTAAATAAAAGCCTAAAATAAAAGAAATCAAGGCAGTGAAAAAAATAGCCCCAACACAACAAGTTTTCAAATACATACACTTTATATCATACATAACTAAATATGTCTCAAAACCGCCTGATTTTGATATCTTAGCCAAAATAGTTGTTTTTTTTTTCATTATTTCATTTTCTTTTCTTTTCTTTTTTTTGTAATCTTTGTGTAGACTATACAATATATGCAAGTATGAGTTAACATAGGTCAATGTAGCAAAATAATAAATATTCCTTTAAGTCACTTTTAGACATACTTTTTTTTTTTTTTTTTAAGATACATTTAGCTTACTTTGGGGTGTGTGCATGTAAATGCGTATGTGTGTTTGTGTGTGTGTGTGAGTTCTGAGTAAGTTCTACGGCCTATGGATACTTTATGCACTAATAAATCCAAATTTGCCCCAGGTGCACTACCAGGTCACCAGGTGACTGCTTAGATCTGACTTGAAGTCAGTATAGCAGTGGAAAACAGACCAGCGCTCACATTAGGAAGAGTCGATGAGTGTGACCAGAAAACAACAGAAGCGAGCACTGACAGATAGAGAGAAAGAGAGTTAAGAGAGAGAGAGAGGACACTGGTGAGCACAACATCTACAGACAAACGTGAATAGACTGATGTTATAATCTTAAAGACTGGATTGTTCTACACTGCTGAAGACGAAAAGAAATACAACCTTAAGAGACCGATATCAGAAATGAGTGAAAAGTGGAATCTGGCCCATATTTTTTTTGCTAGTGAAATGTTTGTTCTTCCATGTACATGTAAAGCCGTTCCTAATCCAACGTGCTCCATGCGGCCAGTGATGCCTGGACATAAGGGATAACATGCTCAGTATTTTGGATTTCTAACAAGAGAATACAGATGTCATTTTCACAGAAAGCAAAAGAATATTGATATTTATGTATAGACAGGAACGTAATATTCTCTGATCAAGCAGTCTTATTTTACAAACAAAAAGTCCTCCGAATAATTACATGTTTATCCTGACCGCTGTCTCATCTTTGGTATTGTAATTCAAAAGCCTGATATCAGTCTCATCAACCTTTTTTTTTTTCCTTTTCCCTTTTTTATTAAAAAAAAGCAACTCTATGACATTCATCCCTCTTACCTAAAGTTAACCCTGCACAGAGATGAATTTCACCTCTCTCCTTTTCCTCACCACATGACCCCTCCTCTTCACTGCACTTCCTCTATCCCCATCTGAGCTCAACTCCCTATTCCATCCACATACACCTTCTGATACACACGCGCACACACATGCAATCTCACAATGACCCCTGAACTTACACTCCAATATTCACCCAAGCATTCGCACACACACACACACCCATACACACACACACACACACACACAAAATTAAAGATTTGAATACATCAGAATGAAAATGCAGGAAAAATCAGTCCTCCAGGGGGGAAGCAGAATATCCCAGAGTAGCTTATCGCTTTTGGGAACCAATCATCACTTTGGAGACAAAATTGACGATGGCGGTGGCTGGTTGGTCAGGGTCCAATTCTGCAAACAGGTGACTGACGTTATCTGTTGTGCTTCCCTGCTTCCTGGCCACAAAACCAAAAAACCTGAAATAGAAGAAGAGAAAACAGTCTATGACCTGCTCCTTCAACACACTACCTTTAACAAGGCTTTCAACACACATTTATTATTAAATATATAAAGTAAGTGATAAGAAGAACACGGTTGTCCTGTAGATGTTCCACAACAGCAAATGTAACTCAAACAGTGGCAAATTGCTTTGGCATCAGAGGAATGTTTATACGGATGTTTGGGAATATTGTAAAAAGTCATTCATTTCATTCAAGAGAAGAGGATGGGTACTGATTTAAAAAATTCTAGTAGTAAATTTAGACTTTTGTATACATAGTTGCGGTTAATTTAATTCGTTCAACATAACTAACTGTTATGTTTCAGTTGCTCATAACCAGATTCTCATCTGTTCACACAATAGAAATTATAACACTTAGTAAACACTTTAGTGAATGCTCTGCCATGTGTAAGTGAAAACTTTACAAGAAAAGACAGCTTTCAAGTGGTTCTCTGAAGCTTGGCTGTTAAATCCTGGAGTGCTCTAACACAATGCAACTCTGGTGGTTTATATGGTATAACTCATCAGCTAATTATTAAACTGTTTATGGTTTTAGCAGATGTTACAGCAGAGAATATTCTTAGCTATAGGGTGGCCATATCATTTACTACATGTCTTGCTGCGATCAGAATAAGGATAATGTTCATACCAATTTAGCAGAAATATATCTAAATGCTTTGCTATGTCCTACAATCTGCATGTTTCTACTGATCCTATAATTTGTATATCATACTCAGGTTTTATTGATTAGATCGTCTCTCTCTGACCTTTAAATTACACATCATCCACCAGTTAAACTGGCATCCCTGACATCATGTGCTTTTATCCCTTGCCCAATGTAGTAATGTTCTTCATGCCTGAGCTCCCTCAGTACATCAATGTTCTGGCACTTTATGACAAGGCCGAAAAAACCTCAATAGCATGCATATGCTCCAATGCGAGGGAGGGAGGGAGGAAGGAAGGAAGGGCACGTTTGTCTCAGTAGCTCAGTGTATGCTTTTAGTTTTGGTGTGTTTCAGTATAGCGAGATGACTCGCTATGGTAACAGCTCATGAAAATGAAAACACATCAATCTGAATGCCCAGTTCATTTAAGTGAATGATTTCCACAGCCTGAGGAGAACTTATATCGCATAAATAGTCAAAATGGATTATGCTGGCACACAGTCCAGAAAAACATTCTCAAAAAGTCATAATGAATATCCAGTGGAACTTACTTTGCAGTGCCACCTTCTGGTTTATTCCACCTAGAGAGACATTAAAGCAGATGAGATCATGCCACAATCATTTTTAAAAGCTCCATGTCATCTGTATGAACAGCTGTAATATAACAAAGATTACAGGGCTACAGTGGAGCATCGGAAGAAACTAGAAAGTTGGCTTGTGTCTGTAATGGTGTGTGCAGTTAAAGGTTATGAAGGGCACATACTTCCTCTCTTGGGGATCAAGGTCACAGAACGTAACCGTGTTGATGGGGTAGTGACGTCGGAAGAAAAGTCTGTAGGTAAACATGCTATGGTTAGAACGGGTAACATCAAATGTAAAGCAGAATCATAAAATACAGACAGCATCACATTGTTCTACAGTATATATTTCACAAGAGTATATATTTCACATGAATCCATTTATTATATTCATGGAAAAGTCCACCCTGAATGACAGGCATATTAATCTTTAATATGATCTTTATTGGTAATGGTCTAAGATTTAATTTGCAATGAAATTCTGAGCTTCCTTTTTTATTTTAAGCATCTATCAATGGCATGTTGGTCTATTTTCTGGTCTTTAAATGGTTTCCTACATTACCCAAAATGCCATTTAACCATTCATCGATAGTAGTGCTGGTGCGTTTTAGCCTTGCTTCATCTTCACCTCCTCATATGGACACTGTTTGGATTCAAACACTGTTTGCCATCACAGAGACTGTTAACCATCTATCTAAGCTTTCACAACTCAGTGCACATGTAAGCTATAGCTGAGGCAAACATTTGCTCTCCACTACTTTTACAATGGATTTCTCATAGAAAGTCACAAGAAAATGGCAAATAAGACAAAAAGACAAAAAGCTCTTGCCCTTTTTTTAAGGAGCTAAAAGAGAAACCCAACCATTATACATTATATTTGAGAGTTTTTGAACCTATTCTTCCTCCTATGATACAAGACTGGCAGACAATCACTAATTTTACAAAAATACAACACCAACCAACAGATCAACACCAGAATTGTTATTCACATCACAAATATTCACAATCTAAACAAATTTTAATTGAACTCATTTCAGGGTTGAGTTATCCTGTCATTTGTGAATGGTATTCAATTTGATTAAATATGAGCTCACTTTCTCTGGTTGTCTGTTAAGGTGATGCCTTGTGATGACACCTTAAAGTGGACCACAGTGGCACTGGGTGCAGGGTTGGATGCCATGGTCTCTGAAATGGCCTTGGCAATGGCCTGCGGTCCAGTCAAAGACTCCATATCCACTGAATTTATGTAGAGGACATTGCATGCTGGGAATTAAAGTGACAGATAAAACAGTTACACATTGCAGATTTCCTAATTTAATCAGTACAGATAGTGTAATACAAGCAAAACTCTAACAACTGTGATGGCATCAATATTGTCATATGTATTTCATACTCCTGTAGACTGTAATACATTTTGGACTAGGCTGTTAACTCCGTTCATCTTTTAATTCAAAACAGGAACACATTGTTAGTGTACTTGAGAACTGTTCACGTATAGTTTGATATTCATGCCGTGCAATTCATCAGTCATCTCAAAGCATGCTGTCTAGCATCGGGTTGCAGAGATAGGCTTTCTGAAGAGCCATCATAGGAGATAGCTGGAGTAGGATAAACAACAGATGTGTAGAGTTTTAGAGAACAAATATAGTAGAGATACTGATCCAGACACTGGCATTGTGTTACACTCTCTCATGCACAGTCTCAAGACACAAGAGAGACTCTGGGATGCATCAGTCAGAAAGGAATAGAGGGAAAAAAAGAAAGTGTGATTGGGTTTACCATGGGAATCAACAGGACTCTTCTGCCCTATAGTCACACAGGAGTGACAACAGAATGAACGAGAACAGCCGGTTCAGGAGTGATATAAGTATATCACTTGAGTATATCAAGATATAACTTCTACCATAAAGTGTGGCTAATTTTTTATTTTTATTTTTTTAGGCTGAGTGTTCTTTCATACAGTATAGCATTCCGGTCTTCTTTTATGGATATGAATTAAGTTATCCATAGAATTAGCCTTTTCATGGTGGTTCATCACCACTGTTGTTGTTACATGAATCATTAATTTCGCCATCATAATGAACCTTATTCATCAAAGTTGTGTACAGTACAATTTTGACCATAAAACTAGCAGACACAAATTCCAATGTCATTTTCTCTAGTCATGAAAACGTTGTTTCATTTCACTATGTACTGCGTCAGCTATATGTGGTTGAAATGACAATAAAGCTTCTTGAATCTTGGATCTTGTCAGAGATGTGTATAAACATCGCATCACATTTGTCTGTACCATCTTTGTAACCTCAAAAATATTTGGTCAATACCAATACCAAGTATAGCGAGTATAGTAAATAAAGTAACAATAAAAATGCCAAATAATGTTGGTAATGATTGATAATCATGATAAGGAAGCATGTGGGAAATGTGAACTGAAATATAGCTAATGGGGTTTAAAGTCCAAGTGGATAATTAGAGGTGTGCAGCTCCTTAGTCCCTCAGTTCAGTAATATGTGCATGTGAATACACTTCTAAACTATTTGAGTTCTAAAACTAACCAAATATGAACCTGTAATGTGCTTCCACTGACTTCTCTTGTAGTGATCTTGAAATGCACCTATTACGTAACGTTACTGAAATGAATTTTTTCTTGGTATACATTTTTCTTGACGCCTTATTGTGGATTTTTTTAATTTATTTTCACACTATTAGCAAGGATCAGTGTGTGTTTCGTCTAATGTAATGTATATGGGAATAATATGTGTTGTGTCATATGCATATAACATGTAAATAGGAGATTGTATCCATGCAGATAAAGTTAATTCATTAATTATTCTCATATGTTTTGATATCATGAATTAGACACATTTGGCTTGTACATCGTATCGTATGTGCTCAAATCTATGCTTGTTTCTTTGCAACTTTGATGAATAAGGGCCACTGAGCATAAAATAAACTGTCATGTTTTGGGATCTTGTTAGAAAGAATGAGAAAATAAACAGAAGCAAATGTATGGAAAATTGTGTTCCCTTTATACAGCTGGCAAACGTAGTGGCAAATAAAATCTTGCTTTACCTGCACCCTGTTTGAGCAATTCTGTAGCTGGGTTTACTGGAGTGGCAACCTCTGTTATCTCCTCATTTGGGTCTACAAAACACACCATAAAAGAACTCACAGTAAGTCTTTGCCTTGCATGCAAGAACTACAAAACAATAGACAGAAATGTGTATTTTCTCTACTAATCAGAGAAAGCTGATGCTGGGTCACTGCAGAACAGAACAGCTAAACAGAGTACGTACAATCCTATTTTGTTTTCTTATCCTTGGTCTGACCTTTTTTTGTCAAAACCCAGATGATGGGGCTGACAAGTATAACCACAACAGGATTATATTTTTTAAATAGGTACAGTTGTGCTCAAAAGTTTGCATACCCTGAAAGAAATTGTTAAACATTGCAATTTATTTGGAAAATATGACTGATGTTGCAAAAGATTTTTTTTCTTATTTAAGGATAGTGGTCACATGAAGTCATTAATTATCACATAGTTGTTTGACTCCTTTTCAAAACCTAACGATAACTGAAATCACCCAAACAACCTTGATCAAAAGTTTATATATCCTTGAATGTTTGGCCACATTATAAGCTCACAGGTTGACACACAGAGGTTTAAATGGCTATTAAAGTGAAGTTTCATTAGTTTTCATTGTAATTGTAATTAGTGTCTATGCATAACTAGTCAGTGTGTTTCTCAGCTCATGAGGTGATGCACTGACTTGGCTGGATACTGCACCATGGGGAAGACAAAAGAGCTGCCAATGGACCTGCGTAATAAGGTAGTTGAACTTTATAAAGCAGGAAAAGGATATAAAAAGATATCTCAACACTTAAAAACACTGACTTGTCAATCAGTCCTGTTCAAACTCTGATAAAGAGGTGAAAAAATAAGAGTTTCTGTTGATACTAAGCCACGGTCAGGTAGACCAAGAAAGATTTCACCCACTACTGCCAGAGGAATTGTTTGGGAAGCAAAGAAAAACTACAGACTGCTCTGGCAAAAAAAAAGTGGTGTTATTGTTTCAAGAAGCACAATAAGGAAGTACTTGAACACAAATGACCTGCATGGTCGAGTTGCCAGGAGAAAGCCGTTACTGTGCCCATGCCGCAAAAGGGCCCGCTTTTGATGAGACCAAAATTAAATTTTATAGTCACAACCATAAACGCTATGTTTTGAGAGTCAACAAGGCCCACGGTGAAAAGTACACCATCCCCATTGTAAGGCATGGTGGTGGATCTCTTATGTTTTGGGGCTATGTGAGCTCCAGTGGCACAGGAAAGTCAAAAGTGATGGCAAGATAAATTCAGCATGTTATCAGAAAATACTGGCAGACAATTTGCATTCTACAGCACAAAAGCTGCGCAGGGAATGTTCTTGGATGTTCCAACATGACAATGATCCAAAGCGCTAGGTCAAGTTGACTGTCCAATGGCTACAGCAAATAAAGGTGAAGGGTTCTGGAATGTCCATCACAGTCTCCTGACCTCAATATCGTTGAGCCAATTTGGGGAGATCTCAAACGTGCAGTTTTCTGCAAGACAACCAAAAGATTTATAGGAACTAGGGGCATTTTTCCAAAAAGAATGGGCAGCTATACTACCTGAGAGAATTATGTCCTGAACTCATGTACAATTATTACATAAGACTCCATGCCATCAGTGATGCTAAAGGGGGCCATAAACGATATTAAGAACTATTAAGAAGGTATGGCAAACTTTTGACCAGGGATTATTTCCTCATTTTCTTTGTCATCTTTTGTTTGATGATTGCATTCTGTTATGCCTTACATGTGGATTAAATCCTATAAGAAATGAAAAAATTTTTTGCCTTCTCACTCATGTTTTCTTTAAAAAATGGTACAGCGCTTGCAAATTCTCCCAAGGTATGCAAACCTCTGAGCACAAATATATATAAAGAGGAAAGATACACAAATACATCAAAATGAATAATGATACAAAGTAAAAATGTTTGGACAAATTGTGACAATGTTAGCATGCTAGCTATCATGAGGTGGTCAATCAATTATACTTTACTTAATTTTTCTAAAGGATTATTTTAAAGGAAATACTGCATAGAGATACTATACATATGAACTGGTGTATAAACACTTTCCTTTTCCTGTGTGTTTTGACAAAACCTTAATGTAGCAATAAAATCAGCTTCATCTACAAACTGAGATCCAGGTTTCCTACAAACTAACATCCAGGTAGGTTTTATCTACCATGAAATATGTGAATAATAATTACAGATCTAGAATTACTGAAACAAAGGCTTTAAAATACTTTCTGAACATCAAGGAAAGATGCATCATTTTTCCCTTGCACATATGTGCTTATTGAACATCCCATCCCAGATTAAGTCATATTTTGCTGTTATAAAATCCTCCAAAGCCTATCCCTGGAAAAAATGGTGCAAAGTGAGAATACACTGGGGATGGGATGTCCTGTACACTCATTCACACCTAGTAGTAATACAGACCAGCTATCCAACAGCTGACATGTTGTGGGAAGTGGGAGGAAACTCAGAGGAAACTGACATGGTTGTGAAAAGAATATGTTAAACTCTGTAATAGGCAGTAAGCAGTGTTAATATAGGGGCCAAATGTTCTTCTATATCAATCCAGTGCAAGTTACAATAAAGAAGTGTTAGCTCAGTGGTTAAGGCATAAGGACTACTGCTCAGAATGTTGTGAGTTCAAATACCATGGATAACCAAGCTGCCACTGCTGGGCCCTTGTGCAAGGCCCTCAACCCTCATCTGCTCCACTGCATAAATGAGATAATTGTAAGTTGCTCTGTATAGGGCATCTGCCAAATGCCATTAAACTGTACATAAGTCTGTCAACAATATGCCACTGTGGATACTCAGCTAGAAATGGAAGGAAATTAAGTACTTGTTGTCAGATATGAGCTATGATGTCTCACTACCCTGCAGGGTATTCACACTTTGTTGAGTTCTCACACTGTTTGAGAGGGTAGAGTTGGGTACCTTGTAGCCTCTAGCCCTACTTTCCTCTCACACCTGCATGGCATGTCGAAGTTGGCAGATGGAGAGAACCAGCTGCAATGGCTCTACATTCACCTCAGGAGGTGTTTACACCAGCACAAAAGGAATACATCACTCTGACGGAGGCGATCAGCAAGTCTGAGATCATTTTAAACACACAAACACATACAGACATGAGCACATAACACAAACTCTTACCTTTTGTGGGTATAACCAGTTTGCAAGGTAGGGCCAGTGGAGTAATGGAGTGCTGGTACACTAATGCAGATAGGCAGCCTGTATGAAGACAGATACAAACATGGAATTATATTTACGAGAACAGAAATCAGAGATGGACATGCTTTACATGACGAACTCCATAACTGGGTTATATTTTGAACCGCTGCCATGTAATACATCATGTAAACAGTGAATCCAGCCTAAGTAGCTTTCCTACTAACAAGCTGGAATGACAGCATTGGCACATGGGTGGAAAGACCTCAGTGTCAAACCTTTCACTAACATTGGATCTCATATATCAAGCAAGATACCAGTTGATTTATTTGTAAACCATTTGCAGGATCGTTTACACAAGAAATATGATATTTCTACTGAGTTTGGAAAAACCCTGCATGATCTCCTAGGACTATGTAAAAGTACTTAAAAGAACTAACTCACTAATAGGAAGCTCAAACCTTGAAACTAAATAATTAGTTATGCAATTTAATACACAGTTGATGCTGGCGGGTTTAAATCACTACAAACTTTATAGTTTCAGTTTTATGAATCTTGGTTGTATCCTATTCATGAATTGAAAAAAAGCAACCAGTCTAGCCATTCAGTCAGGACCAATGAAAAAACACATGAGGAAATTTGGGAGGATTTTGACCAGACCATTGTTCACAGGGATTCATTAACATGAAGAAAATCAGCATCAGAGAATATTTTGTAAATCTGTTTTGTAAAACCCATTCTGCCTAAAGATTTCAAATTATTCTTTGGGAAAAGCAACTCCAACTAGCAGATAACTACAGACAAAACAGGTTTTATTCCTCAGGTAAACTGTGTATAAGCTATGATGGTAATAAACACACAAAAAAAATTCCACTGTTGAATCAACTCAGATAATCCAGCTAGGCTTGTATAAACACTGCAGGTGTTGATTCACCATGAGGGGATTTTGCTGTGTTATACAGTACGTGAGAAATGCCCGAGTAGTATTTAAAAACCCATTAATTTTCCATATAAATGTTATTATCATCTTATAAATTGTCTGGGGAAAAAAAAAGAGATCGATAACATTCCCATGAAAGAGGCTACCTTGTCTGGGCCTCCTTTCTAAATGTGTATTTGGGACATGGCCTGCCTCAGCATGTGTGATACTTGGCAGAGCCTCAACTTAGACCTAGACCAAGGGAGGAGGAGAAAAGTGCAGACAGCTATATATCTAATGGCACTGCCAGGCTTCACCCACACCTGCTTTTAACCTCACACGTCTCACGTTTTTTCCTCTCTCTTACTCATAATCAAAATACACTTATGTAATGTCTGTTTTGTGCTGTATGTTATGTAATGCCTCACCTAACAGGATATTTCAGAGCTTACATAAGCAGCCCAGCCCATGTTATTGTTATTGTAGATCAAGTGAGGCACTACGTAGTGCAAAAAAGCAACTCAGTTTTCACTGTGCCGAGATCATGTCACAATGCAGCAACCAGACTAAATTAAAGACAAGCCCTTTGAACGACATTATGGAATTTAAAGTGATTATGGTGCTATAGATAGAAGTCTTGACAGAGCATTGAGCCTCATGAATCTGGATATTAGTTTGAGTTTAAAGTTTTACACATTACAACAACAAAATAGCCACAAAAACTTATATTTGTTATGATGTGGTTATATTGTAAATCAACATGCATAGTAATATAAAGACTGATAAAGACTGACCAAAGTAGGGCTCATTGGGGCATCCCTTCAGCTTCACGCCTTTTGGACTTGTCTCAATCAGGAAGTGGCGCACGAGCTCGTTGGTGATGTCACCTGGAACACCAATATAATTATTGTTAACAAATTGAATTAATTACTAAACTAACTGCAGTATTTAAATAACTGATATCAGTTAGGGTATATCAGCAGCTAGTTCTGATTATTTACAAAAAAAGAACCCCATCAGGAAACCAAGGTCTATCAACTTTGGCCCCGTTTCAACTACAAAAGCCTAAAAATTCCTCAATAACGTCTCAGAAATGACAGAAACCAGGGAAGCTTTCATTCCTGAATAACTTGACATTTAAACAACGTGTTTAGCTAACAAGCACTCATTAGAACTTGTTTATATCAGATGTGGTGCAGCACGAACAGCAAATCAAAGAGTTTTTGGGATGCGGTTGTCTTTTTTAAAATCGAAAACCCAAAATGTTAACCATTTCAAGCTTCTCGACATTTGTTACAGCACTTACCGCATCCTAAGATTCAAGATTTAAGAATGTTTCATGGATAATGCAGCAAATTTTAAATTAAAAATAAATAATAACACATTAAAGTTGTCATACAGTATTTATCAGGTCATATTTATCATATTCCTACAGAGAGACTGTATAAACATGCCTGAGATACTAGTGAAGTATTGTGCAAGATATATGACCCAAGTAACAACATGGCAAAAATAAAAAAAATATTACTAATTTTAAAAATTAAAGATTTTTTTCCTCCTCTGTAGGAACATGTCTAGCAGGAGAAGCGTTATCTAGGCTCAAGCTTACAACAATAACCTTGAGGGTGTCTACTAATTCTCTCTGAACATCAGGCAGGCATGAACTTCAGAGCAGCTGTGCTGAAAGAGAAGCTGTGTTGAAAGCTATCTTCAGTTTCAATCCTAATCCAATGCTGCATTATATTTAAGTGTGTGTGGACAGGAGCTGTTAATCAAATGCTGAGAGCTAAATTATGGGTTGAAGGCAATGATAATATCTCGCAAGAATCATTTTAGACACATGAATTAATGGAGAAGCTCCCAAAGACCCCCTAGAAGCAGTATCACAATCTCAATTTTATTAAGAGTGTGTTGATAGAAGGTAAGTGAATTGTCTGGCCTAAGGGCAGATTGTCAAATAGTTTCCATTGCTTGCTATAGTTGTTGATCTGTTAATACCTTTTTTAGGTGGTTGCACTGTAGGAGGTGGGGAGGCCACTTTCATGGCCAGACCATAGGCACCCCTGAAGGAGTGGCTGTCTCGGATGATGAAGGCCCCTGGCTCCCTCTCCTTCAAAATATTAATAGCTGGAAAAAGGACCAAGAACAAGAGATGGGACTGTTTTAATTTCATTCAGCTTTCTAATTTTATTCAAGTCCCTTGCAGACTTATACAACTAGAAACAAAGCCCATTCCTCATTAATCATCATATTTGTGAGATTTGATTTGGAGCTACATATTGCATATGCATATATGTTCTAAAATTGACAGTGCAGCAGATGCTCACAAAGTGTAGCCAAGTACATATGGCTTAGTGTATGCTCTTGTGCATATTGTCATCTTCACTAAATCCAATAAAAGTTTTTTCCAACAGAAAAAAAGCAGATACAATGGTCCACAGGAACTGACCTCATAATGGGCATATAAATCATGGCCACTGAGGACAGAAGAATTGTTTAAATGGGGTACATGTCTCATGTCTAAATCAAAACATAGATCAGACACGCAAAAAATACACATGCCAAGACCTTACCTTGCTCTCTGGAGATGTCTGGTTTATACCAAAACTTGGTAGTGTCTTGGACAAACTTTACATTCAGCCTGGTCTCTGGACTTCCATCTATAAAATAGGAGATGCAAAAGATCAGGCAAACTTGTCAAAAATATTCATGCTTAAACAAATTAAGGAAAAAAGTTGGAAATAATCATACAGTCAAACACACACAAACATGCACAGGATAATGCAATGGTATCATATTATTTGCATTCATTTTTCACTAATTTAATAAAGAATATCCTCTATACAGACCAATGACATAATTTCTATGCTCTTATACTTCAACTGAACTGCTGCAACTCCTTACAGAACAATAGGCAAGTTTTACAACCATTGGGTCAAAAAACCAACCAGTAATAACCTCAGTTGTCCCTTTCGTCAAAGGATTTTAATAATGTGATATACAGTATATACTTATTTGAATTGTATTGCTTTGTGTTGTCTGTTTTGTTTAAACTGATATATAACAGACTCCCTAGTTTTGGCTAGGTGTCTCATTTAAATGTACCAAACATCTTAATTCATGTACCTGTGTGTCATGCAGTGGCATTTTAATTAACTTGGAAACTTGAACTATTAAACAGCTAGAGATTATATTAAGTCTTAATGATAAATATTTTGTATAAAACACTATATAGAAAAAAGCCAACTCAGCTAGATACACAAATTACTGAAAAATAAAATATGCCCTGGGGTTTCTACAGATAAACTCATGCATGTATTTTCTTTTATGTACAGTTGTTGAAGTGTCTTTAAATAAACAATGACAAGAACTAATTAATAGACTCTCCTTACCACACATGTTGAGTTTGGAGAAATCTGGAAGTGTATGAAAGAAATGCACACTTGGAGTGCTCCCTCCACTAGACATGGGTGGTGACACCTTCCCATTGAGGGTGTTGTAGGAGAGTACACCATTTGGGCGCTCGCCACTTGACATGCGCCTTTTCTCTGGCAGCTGTGGCTGCCTGAAGTTATCAGAGAAGGAAGCAGGTGAGACAGGGAAGGATGGGGTGGAGGGTGGATGGTAGCCTGATGAGCTGCTCTGACGTGATAGGGCACCATGTCTCTCATCTGGAGTGGTGTACCCACTGTGCATTGGGTGCCTATCCAGGCTGGGGCTTCCATGGGACACCTGAGTCACAGAGGGGTGGCGTCCCAGGATAGGGCTGCTCTGGCCAGGATGAGTAAGTGATGTCTGCCTACTTAACACAGGACTGATCTGGCTGGGCTGGATGACAGACTGGGTGAGGGAAGGCTGATACCCAACTGAGGGGCTTTGAAGACCTTGTCTGTTCAGAGTGGGACTGCTCTGTGTGCCTTGGCTTACAGGCATCTGTCTGTTCATCACTGGGCTACTTTGGTTGGGCTGAATCATGGGCTGGGTTTGTGATGGCTGGTACCCACTTTGGAAACCTTGCCTGTTCAGGATGGGGCTGCTCTGTGTGCCCTGGCTAATGGGCATCTGTCTACTCAGTATCGGGCTACTTTGTGTTGCCTGTGAAATCATGCCATGCCGTGGAAGCATTACACTGCCAGAGCCTCCAGGCTGATAGCCATTAGCTGGAGAAGGCTGATGGCTGAGAATGGGACCTTCATGATTTGGCAGTATTTGTTGGAGGGCAGGAATGGGTGATGTGTCAGTGGATATGGTGTGATGATGTGTGCCAGGGCTGCTATGCATGGGTTGGCTACCAATGGTGGTCAGCTGAACATGCTCTGGTGGGGAGGAATTAAGATCAGGAGTTATAAAGCTGCCTAAATAGCTGCCAGGTGTTTGATAAGAAGGATAGGAGGCAGCTGGAGTGTGTGACGTGCTCTGGGTGGGCAATGAGCGGAAACCAGAGTCTCCCACTCCATCAGATGGTGTGCTTAGGCCCATTCGGCTCTCCACCATGATATGCTCTCTGAAACCAGAATAAACACTGTATTAGAAACGTATGGTTAGAATCACTGCCTTAAATTTGCGCTATTGCATAAGTCTATTTTGATGCCTGTTTTTCTACAAATAGGAACATTTTCAAGATGGCACCACTGTCAGTTGACTTTGGCTTACTTCAAAACCTCAAATATTATAGCAAAGTCCTCTCACCCCTCTGGTCTTTGCACAGGGCTGCTGGATGACAGTGGGGGGTTAAAGGGATGAGAGGCTCCTCTGGCCAAACTGCCACTCTCAAACGTTGGAGACACAGGACTGGATGGCTGGCCCCCAGTCACTGATGCTGAACGAGCAACAGACGCCACATAGCTCCGGGGCTCTGAAAGCACACACAGATCAGATATTGTCAGCTACTGGGCAATTAAGAACATTACAAACTTTAACATCTTACTGCTGATCCAACATGAGCAAAGAATGATTTGTACACCAACATAAAAATCATTCAATCAATTAAATATTCATGTTTTTTTATGATTTGCTACATATTTTGATTCCCAACCGCTAATGCTGATATTGCCAAAAAAAAATCAGCTGGTAACACAGCATCTTAGAGCACTGGGGATTCTTATTAGTTCCAGCACCATCGCTGAAGACATTAAGCTAAATAAATATTTGCTAGATGAGGAATAGGTTTAACTACGACAAATGTTTTCAAGTTAATAAGAAAAAGAAATCAAAGAATATGATCATGGGAATAAATAGGTGAGTCTTTATTAGTGCTAAGCTCTTACCTTCCTCTTCCTCACTCTCTGTACCATGCAACACAGATGACAGCCGGGGTGAAAATTAGACAAAAATACAGAGAGAAAG
Source organism: Hemibagrus wyckioides (assembly GCF_019097595.1). NCBI lineage: Eukaryota > Metazoa > Chordata > Actinopteri > Siluriformes > Bagridae > Hemibagrus > Hemibagrus wyckioides. Next base: position 11,430,567 of record NC_080715.1, on the reverse strand, counting down.
TTTGGATGAAAATAGATAGTAAATAAAGATCAAAAGATGAAGAGAATAAAGAGAAAAAAATATTTAACTACAGAAGCATAGTAAATATTTGAGGCAATTACTATTTTAACATTTACTACAGACAGAAAAAGAAACAAAAAGGAAAGAAGGGTTTAAAAGTGTTACTCTAACGGAAGCAATAGCCCTAACCTGCATGGGAACAGAGCTAAAACTTGCATTGCGTGAGACATTTGGATTCAGTTAGAAGGAGACAGAGTTTTTTAAGCCAGCCAGCCAAGTTAAACAGCTCTCGCAACACACTTCTATTATCACTCAGTCTGATTTAAGCCCCATATACCTACCCTCACTGGCCTCTCAAACTGAAATCAAAGGGAAACCTGCACTCTAAAAAGGATTTTATTCATTTTTGTACTTTTCCAGGTCTCCTTATAATCTAACGGGGTTGATATTGGCTGTTTTAATACTGAGGTCAAAAAAGCACCATGCCTTTGAACACTATTTTTACACATTTTCATAGCAATAAAGCTCTCAACTCTTCTTTCATGCAGACACATACAGGTTATAATTAATCCAGTGCAACCACATATGCAATATGAAGACTTGTTCATTTAAAAGTACATATGAGCTCAGTGTTTGAGAAAGTATGGTCAAGATGCTTGTAAAAGAGAAACGGGAGTTCACTTTAATATACCACAGAGGAGATGGATTTCTTTTTATTAGCAAGCTATGAAGACCTTAGGGGCTGGTGAAATTCAAACTGACTTCCTGTTTCATGTGTATGTGCTCACCTGAGCCTGTCTGGTTAAGAAGGATCTCAGCTGGGTTGTGTGGTTTCAAACCCAGGAAGGACAGAGGTGTTTTTGCCAAACCTGGAGGAGAACGGCCTGAGAGAAAAAGAAGGCAAATAGGTTAGCGGACAGCTCAGGATTGGCAAGTCATCTACAGCCCAGATCTGTATGTACAACCACAGCATGAGCAGTGGAACATAAGCAGCTCACTGGCTGTTTTCTGATGTCTGATTCCTAATTCGATTGAAATTTTATTGCTATAGAAACACCAAAGCAAATAAATTATATCTTTTAAAAGTCTAAAATATACAGATCCAGAGCTGTAAAGATGACACAATTGCAGATGAGAAGGTACAGTGTTTACACAGAAAATCTGGTGACAGTGCACGTGCCTCATGCTAACTGCCTAGGCCATGCAAGTGTTTCATTCAAAATGTGAATGCTGTAAATGAAACACTCTCTATCAAGATGTTCTGACAGAACAAGCACATCATGCAGACAACCACACAATACTCATATGTCAATGAACTGAACCTGAGCTGTAGCTTCTCACATTTGCACACAGAACAAGTAATGGCATCACTTTATTTGTGTAATCCACTGTAGACACTCTACTGTCAATAAACCACCAGTAGCAGCTTATCTAACTCTAAACAATGCATAAACATTATAGATGTTGACATTTAGTAAATAATCTATACACACTCTACAGTTATGTAATCTGGATATAGAACCTTGCATTTCAATGCATCTTATGAATCACTAAAAAAACCTACTATAGTAGAACCAGTTACTGTGTTAAAACAATAGCTATAGAATGAAACATTTATGGCCAATGAAGCATTTTTATTACTCACTTCTTGTTCAAAATGGATCCCTCACATGTTTAGAGTCCACAGCAGTAGTCATGTTATAGTGTGAAACAAAGTGCGACTACCTCAAAGTGATGTGTCTTATTTATAGCTATGAACTAATACCTCCATTCAATCAAGCATTGTATCTTAGTCCCATCACTGAACTCTATTGATACATTTTTATGACATTTTAGTCAGAATCAGCTTTCTTCACTGGTAGCCTAGAGCTGGCTTGTTGAGTGTCTACACTGGACTATCCAAAAACAAAAAAAGGTGTGTCTCATAAGTACTAGCAATGAAGACCAACAAAACAAGACTGTGAAGACAAAATTATTAATAATAATTAAAAACAAAACATTCATGCAGACAATACAACACTATGGACCAGATTGCATGGGTGATGGAAAATCAGGGCCGGTATCTACATGCATGCCTGTTGAAGCAGTGTGCTGTTAAGTTTGGACATTGGCCATGAAGTCTGGGGAAGATTTAACACCGAGACACTGTGGTGTCTGAGACAGTTTGTGCACATCCTCCACTTACCAAAGAATCCCATACAATTCTTTGTATGAAAGCCCAAATCGCTCAACATGAGAGGGAAAGGGGAAGGGAGGAAAGCAGTGGGGTAGTGGAAGACTCAAAGGTCCTCTGGTTTACTGCAGGAGAAGGGGGCCGCAGTGATGCTGCTGCTTTTAAATGACTTTCAAAGCATGTGAGCTTAACCACTGAACCAGAAAAGACAATCAGTGCTGTCTCCTGCTCCCCACAAATGCAAACATGCCTGCTTTAAAAGCCCACATGAAGTATTTGTTTGCTGCCGAGAATGCTTTTGACATTAATCTGCATGAAGTGTTGAAAAGCAAAATATACACTATATATCTTTGGTAAATCCAGTATAAGGTTGAATAGTCATAATTCCCATAGACATATACCAATAAAGCAGTGCGTGTGCTGTCAAGTTTCATTTTGCCACACAGAGACAGCAGTACTCTAGAGTATGTCCTCATTCTGTTGAGAGTAAGGCAGCTTTGTGGATCAAATTTCAACCAGAGCAGCGGGGATTGAATCGATTTCAGACAGCATGTCTGGTAAGAAGAAATGCAGCAATGAGCCAAAGAAAACAGAGCAGGTCGAGAGTGCATATAAGATGCTCAGGTCTGCTCAAGGAGACCTTGCAAAGGGCCTTTTATGAGGAAGCTGAGGTGGAGGGGATGCAAGGGTACAATGAAGTAATATGTGATTAAAAGTGAGCTATCCTGGCTGCTCGTAATGGGATCAGCCTATAAAAATGAGAGCTTGACGACCTTCATGGCTCACACATGCACCAGAAAATAGCTGATGACAACAGTTTATGAAACATGTGGAGTTGTTGGGAAACAGGAGAGAGCTATTTTTTTTCTTAGCTTTTAGGTATTTATGATCCAACACAATATCTACTCTTTGCTAATAATTGACCAGGCAAAAGAAATAATTGAAATTGAGCACAAATTCTCACAACTGTTGTGTGTCAGCTGTTAATAAGTAGTTAACAACCCGGAGACAGGATTTCAATTAGCTGCTCAGCATAGGGTGATCTAGGGTTGGCTTGTAGAAAGTGTGTTAATACTGGTCTACCCTTAATGAATCTAGTAGAGAAAGAATAAAAGTAGATAAGATAAGCTTGCTGTAACACTTGCAATTAACACTTGCAATTTATATAAAGAAAATCTACTTAATACATAACCTAATCACACATAAAACACTCGTTAGATGTCACCGTCAAAGTTATTTGAGATAAATATGCATAACGTCAAGACCTTAATAATAAATATCATCTAGCTAATCGAACTAGCTAAGAAGAGATATCGCTTGATCTCTACGGCACCCTTCTCCTTCAGCTGGGAAACTTACACAGGTTGAAGTAAGGGGTTTGTGGCGAGACAGGGAATGCAGGGGTTTGGGGGAGGACCTCACCGCCCACAGATGCTGGAGGGCTCACTTGGCCCCCATCCATCTCTTCAAATGCCTCCCTGTAACTGTGCATTTGTCCCTAGAGAAGCATATGACAGGTGAACACACACATTAATGCAAATAATCACCCATACACATCATAATATGCATGATATATCAGGGATAATTTTGCACATCAGAAAATGATCTTAAAATCAAGGACATCACTGCTTTAACTGGCCATTGAGTCTACCTCCTTAGGTCGGCCCCCTGGGTTTTGAGCAATGGTATTGGCCAGTTCTGGTGAAATGCAGCGAATGGGGGAGCGGACTCGGGTAGGGCTTTCGTCGCGGGACTGTCCCTCACTGATAGTCCGGTGTCGTCCTTCTACTGAGCCTTCATCCTTCGATGCCTCTTGAGATACCCCTAGCAAACCATTTGATAACCACACAGACACTTAATCAATGCAATTTATTAATCATTGGATTTATATTTATGATATCTTGGTAATCGCACAATAGTAATAGTCCTTTTCATAAAGTCGCATTAGAGGCCAAAAGCCACCTCTGAAATAACATATAGGCTTTGTGTTTGAGTTGTAGTCCATGTAAAAAAGGCATCATCCTTCATGTCCTGAAACACCAAGAGCATGGGATACAGGAAGATTCTCTCCTCACCTATATATATTTTGCACAAATTATATTCCCACTTCCTTTTCCCATCTACTAAAAAAGAATGGCTTATTTATCTCAATAACTAGTGGAAAAAGTAAGCATGTAAACCGTAGTGTGTAATCTAGCAACACAATATTCTGTTTTTGTATTTCAGATCAGGTCCTTCACTCAGATTTCCAAAGAATTGGACTGTAGTCTACCCCATCTGGCTTCAAAACAACTTGTGTTCCTGGTCTTATCTGACTACACACTGGGGTGTGCGCAAACACACCCTTGTCTGAAAATGCAAGGTTTGGAAACCAGGCAACACTCTGAGCAAAATATTTACCATTTTTCTCAGTGATGAGTGAATATCATGGGGTGTCAGGATGTCCAAGTCATCGCATGGACAGCAATGGATTTTAGTTGAACTCACCAAGCTAAGAAGGGCTAAGTTAAATATGTTTTGGAGTGGAGAACTCATGGCATAAATGGTATATGGGTAGATTAGGAAAAAAAAGGGAACCTAAGACCACCTCTTAGTGTCATGTAATATCCCAGCTGAATAACATGCAGAACTGTATATCTGCAGGATATAAAAGTTTTGTATCTACTCATGTTGCTCAAGCAATGTTCAGAAAAGACCTGGATCTAGCCCAGCTCCCACGAGCTGGAAAGGTGCACAGTCACATTCTCCAGCATCATCTCACTTTGGGCCGTTTTATGGACACACGATGCAGACAAAATAAGCACAGCTGTGCATGTCAAACACTGCAACTGTTTCCTTAGCAACTGCCTATGCCTAATGATTTCAAGCTGATTCAATGGAGAACCCAAGAGCCTTTGTCCTGCTCTTCTTCAACTGATCAATGCAGGTGATGCTAGAGAGGGAAAGTGAGATTTTGTTTTCTATTTCATTCATTTCTAGAAGCATAAAAGAGCTTGTCACAGGGCCGTGTTATCTGAGGCAAGGTCTGAGAGGGTCATAGCCTCTTTTCGGACATTGTGGAGTCTATATTGGATTAAATGTGAGTCGGAAGGAGTCCCAGACTGGGAACGGAAGCTGGACTCTGGCTACTGTGTGCTGCCTTTGTGAGGACCAAACAGTCTGTGCCCTAGACTTTTATTCCCCAATGGCTGATAACAGCCGCACAATAGTTCTGCAACTTAGAAGGCTTTATTATGTTTTGTTCTTTTCCTAAATGCTAAAGCAGACGTGGAGGAGAGGCCTTGAAAGAATCCTGTGTCTTGATACTTCTGATTTGTTCTCTGAGCTTGACAAACTGTATCTTGTGACATGCACTCGGTGGATGCAGACAGAGTGGCCATTGTCTTCATACTGTCTCACTCTTGTAAAACCTTCATGCAAACTTTTGTGAATGCAGTTTGTTGGGGTCACTGGCTAACTGAGTCAAAATGAGTGAATCTACTGAGAGTATAAAAGAGATTGAAAATCCTGGTGTATGTTATAACACCTTAGAGTTAAGAGTTATTTTGTGGAAAGGGGAAAAAATGTGAGGAAAAAATAATGATAATATAAAAAGATGATAAACAGAGTGGAAACAGGAGAAAATACAGGAAGAAATGCTGAAGTGAGATAGAAGACACAAATCCAAAACAGAGCAGACACAGATAAGGGTGCTATGGATAAATGTGCTTGCAGAGAAAACAGCGATACAAAGACATGAACAGATATAGGCTGAAAGTGAAATATTAAGAGAGGAAGAAAGTGAGTGATAAATATAGAGAAGAGAAACAAAGGAAGGAAAGAATAAGAAAGATAACGCTAGACATACAGGAAAGAACAGAGAAAAAAAATAAAGACAGACATAAATGAAAGATAAAGAGACTGAAATAGAGACAGTAGATAGAGAGAGAGAGAGAGAGAGAGAGAGACAGAGAGAGTTAGAGAGAGAGAGAGAGAGAGACCAACCAGACAAGGAGAGAGAGCGGCGGCGGTTGTCAGGTTCAGAAGTGGCTGTTCTGTCTTTGAGGTCATGGATACGAGCCGTGTACTCTACAGAGGAGGAGCACGGGCATGATGAAGGGCAACAGGAGGTAACAGAGGAAGGTGGAGGGGAGGATGGTTAGGAGGTGAAGAAGACGATGAGGTATCCACAAATAGGATCAATCCAAAAGATGAAGGACAGAAAGAAAAAAAAATTAAAATGGTAAGAAAACAAATGTATTTTTAAGAGGCCAAAAAAATAAATAAACCAAACATTATGAAACATGTTTAAATAATTATTTCCTAAAGGTACTACCAAGCTGTAACGGAGGAATGTGGAGGAGAGGTGGAGGGTTTATCTAAGTCACGTGGAGTACTTGTACAATAATTGCAATAAAATAATAGCACTGATCCCACTGATTTTTTATATGATATTCCTCAATTTAGTCATTTTATTAGGGCCTGCTTTTCAAACACAGGCCCTAATCACCTCATGGTGCTAGAGTACATAATAAATACACTGTATGGAATCTGCCATATTTTAACTGGCACACCACTAGAGGGCAATTTTGTACTTAGATGAAGCTAGATTTGTTACTAATATGGAGCTGGGGAAAACTTTGTCTTAGTGTATAGCCATCATTTAGTTACCTTTAGTCTCCAGTTCTCTGAGACTTTATATATAATAACTTTATTGGCTCAGGATGTTCTCCAAAAGCATTGCAAAGTGAGCATTTACCAAAAGCTGATCTGTAAGGTATGTTTTGTCCAAAACACCTGTGAAAGGCTACAGAGTTTTTTTTGCACTACAGCTGCATTTGTACAAATGCAATGTTCTGGCAAAGCATGTATGTGTATCCACAGTGTAGAAACAAGGCCTGAGATGAGAGCTCAAGCCAGCAACACTTCACACAAAGCTTTCTTTGTGATCACACAGAGTTCATCAACGCCAGCGTAAGAAATGCTGAAGAAAGACATGGCTGGGTGTGCCTTTCAAAGTAGTGTTATTTAATTTGTGAATGTTCCCTAAAAAACTAGAAAAAACAGAAAAAATGTTTATGCTTTTTTACCAATCTGCATTCATTATATAGTAAAGATGGAAACTTCTGCTTGGGTATTTGAGTGTAAGTTTCTAGTGTGTTTATAACATACTTACTTACATACTTACAAATTAAATGTATAAATTAATTTTAGAGAAACTTTTAGCTTACCTGCCACACGTTGAGCCACCAGCCCTTCCAGGTTGTGGTGTGTGTTCTCATGTTCAGCCTCACAGGCCAGCGGGGAGGAGGTGGAGTAGCTCCTGAAGGGGGCACTGTGTGAGCTAGCATCTGGAGGATCAGAAAATTGCGAGGTTGTGCTGGGGGGATAAGCGTTAAGGGGCTTCAGCTCCAGACTGCTAACTGTATGAGAGGGTCCAGAAGAGTGGATCATACCAGTGGGCTCTGGAACTGAGGGATGGCTTGACACTGCTAACCTCTGTGGACTTTGAACTGAAGGTTCTGTAAGTTGAGACTGCACTGGAGCCATTTGGACAGGTGAGGTATGTTGCTGGGGCTGCGAGTATTCAATCATTGAATGTATGGCATTATCAGCCTGATATGATGGTCGAGCCTGTGTCTGCGAGAAGGATGGCTGGGTTGTGATAACAGTGCCTTCACCAGAAGGGGCGCTGTAGGACTTGGGAACTTGCATATGAGTTGGATCCAAATCCTGCATGAGCAGGTTGAGTGCCTCAATAGATTGTTCAATCTCGTTTTGAGAAGGAGCCTTAGGGAACTCAGGCAGGCTCTGGCTCTGAATTGAAGGACTGAAATGCACCCCATCTACAACTGGTTCCTCTGGAACACCAAACTGCTGCCAGACGTTAAGCCCCCGCTGCACAGCATCTCTGCTGCTGGTGGTACGTGTTGGAGCTTTGGGCATAAGCTTCTGGTCGGGGTTGGGCGTCGCTCCAAAGGACTGTGAGCGACAGATGCCTCCATTGTGGCTGGCAAAACTGCTGGATGGTAGCTCTGTGTTGCCCAGACTCTCCTGAGTGGAGGAGGAAGAGCCATAAAGTAGTGACACTGGTTCTGTCTCTTTTCCATGCCTGCTTCCCTCCAAGTAGGACATGCCCTGCCCATTGATAACTGTCTCAGGTTGGTAGTACAGGTCAGCCGGGGTGGCTCGACCCTCAAGAGAGGACAGAGTCCCCAGGCTGTCCACACTGTTGCCTTCTTGGCTGTTGGGCAGGTCATCATCCAGGATGTCTGTCTCCCTATCTATGCTGTTATGTCCATTTACATGGACCTGAGCCGGAACCAGGTGGAGGATACCACCTCCTCCTCCTCCACCTCCTCCCCCATGACTATTTTGGTAACCTGGCCTGTGCATAGGAGCCTCTAGGCCACTGAGCAGTTGTTCCAGCTCTTGCTTTTCCTCAGGACTGAGGGGCTGACTGGGCTGCTGGATTACCGGCACTGCCTGCTGGGCAGTTTCATCAGTGCGATCAGTCTTAATCGAGGCAGTTGAGTTCCCAGAGTCACTGCTAACGGACAGAGCGTGGTCCACTGGGGCAGAGGTGTGTTCAACAGTGGGCTCGACTGCTGTTGGAAGGCCGTTAGCTGTAGCATCAACAGACTCTTTTTTGCGGACTTTTGCGTAGAGGCTACCGTCCAGAGGACCTTGCATGTGAATGACGTCTGTAAAGAAAAAAAACATCACTTTGAGTATTTATACATGAATAGACTCCTCAAGTGCCACAAATGTCTACTTGGGACTATTTTTATTGAGCAACTGTAAACATATGAACATTTTGTATGTTTATACAAGGAACACCTGCATGCAAAACTTATTGTGTACTGATCCAGGATTATTAAGTCATCCAGTATAAGACAGAAAATTCTTAACAAGGCTCAACACAGGGTGAATCACTGATCACTGTTTACTATCCAGACTACTAAATCTGCGGCACCAGCATTCATTTTCATTGGTTTGATCGATTGTACCATGGTCCTACTTCATGCTTGTATGAACCTCTCCCTCCATAAAAAAACACCCACACACATGAGGACATAGACACACCCCTGGAATATGATTCAACAACATCTTCCCTGGAGACACACAACTGTCCTTATCCAAAGCTCTGACTCCCCTGTGGAAAAATAGTCTCAAATTAAAAGTTGGAAGCATTTCCTGCCTTCTTGGAATTAAAGCATCATTGCCTACATCATCTCACTTGCACATGCACACCCACTGGCTTGGGCAGCTGGAAAGTCCATTTATCTGCAGCTCTGACAATGAACATTTTGTTTTCTTGAGGACAAGCTTCACCGTAACAAGTGATGTTGGACACTGACCTTCTAAAACTGATGAGCCACTGCTTACTCTGCAGAATCAGCACTTTTTCTTTTTGCTTCATATAGTCATTATAGGGGTAATAAGAAATTGCTTTTCTTTTTCAAGGCACTATATGTGTCAGCAACCTTACACATGCTGGATTATAACTCTAATGCTTGAGTTACCTGACACTTTTTGTTCCATTCCATGACATAGAATCAATTACAAAAAGCTATTGTAGTTGAATAGGACTGTTATTTAACCATTGGATAAATGGTTAAAGCGATGAATAAAATGAGGAATGCATCCAACCATCTACAATTATATATACAAGTCTGACATATGCAAGACAGGGGGTTCTTCAGAACCAGAGTCAGGAACCTGAGCTTTAACGAAAATACAGTTAGTTGTGCTTATTTATTAGTGTATCTTACAGTTATTGAAACATACTCTCAATAGTTGTTGCAGAAAACATCATTATGGCTTTTTCTTTCATGTCGTTTTCAAAACCTGTTCTTCTGCACTAGTAGGACACACCTTCACATGCACAATGTTATACCAATGTACCACTCAAGGGCCTTTCCAAACTTATTGGCTGAAAGTACCAGTTAGCCTAGTCTTAATCAGCCCAGGCTTAATGCCAGAACTTCCCTTTAATAGCCAGGCCTGGAAAAAGTGAGCCTTTTCCCTAATCACCCATACTTTCCCCTTAACTAGAAAAACTCCAAAACCCATTTGTGAGTCTTTCCAGCACGCTGAGAAGTTCTCAGCACAGGGACAACACACCCATTGGAAAGCTGAGTGAACAACACACTCACGTTCATCATGCATAACGGTTTACTAAGTAAGAGTTAAAACTGTGACATTTGCTATGGTGCCAAAAGCAAGTTCTCATATTTTATTTATTCCTAAATACATCCTAATGACTTAGTGTCATGTGAAGACCTGATGTAGTCACAATCTTTATATGACACTAAGCATTTAGAGATGGAAGGTGACACACCTCTCTCTTGAAAAAGGAACTGCCTTCTATTTCAGCATGCATTTTATCACCATGCACCTATTTACATGCACCTGTGATCTGCCATCATTCCTACATTCAACATCAACATCCTCCCTTCCCAATCGTCACCTGTATAAATAGCAGGATGTTAACACATGTTATAAGAGGAAATAAGTGTTCATAATACTAGAGAAATACAGAAATACCTGTTGAGGTGTCCCAGTCTGCAGGTTCGGTATAATTTCTTAATCACTTTATGAGCTGCAGTGTTCTTCTTCTATAATGTTTCACTAACTGAACATTAGTGAGCTGTGGAAGGGGAGTTGCTTTGGCTCACCCCTCACACTCCTCCCACTAAGGCCACCGAACTGATTCTGACACACTCCAGTAGAGAAGCTCTATAATGGACTGCCTGTCTCTCACTCTCTCTCACTCTCATGCTCGCTCTCTGTTTTCTTTAACCTGACTGTGATGGGTGTGATTTTATCCTCTACCAGATGAGCAACTGAAGTCTAATGCCATGAAATCATACCATGATTTCTGACATTCATTTGCTCAAACACTCTTGTTTCATAAGTGATACCCTATACCAGACTTAGACATGTAATCAGTAGTAGACAAAATTAAATTACATGTGTAACTAAATGCATATCTTCCCCAAATACACACACACACACCCACACCCATTCAGACCCTCAGTGTGTTTACCACACATGGAACAGGGAAAAAAGAAAACCCAGAAAAAGGACATGTTATGGGAAACACAGCAAGAATAATGTGAGTTTATGTGTAGATGAGTGTATCCATACTGTTTGGATCATACTGTATTGGGAATGACATGACCCCTCTTCAATACATCATACACAGCAGACCTGATCTTGCGGCAGAATTAACCGCTCCTGCATGGACTTCGGTTCTGAGCCAGTTGGCTGTTTATAGGACAGTCTGGCCTGAACACCATGGAAAAGTTCCTCCCATTCAGCCATGTTAAAAAAGTGAACAAAGTGTTCTTTTTTTTTAAATGCCACTTGCAGCGAGGAGGGAAAGGGAGAAACAGAAAACATCATAAACTGATTGAAAACAGAAACTGTTCAAATCAAATCCACTTCCTCTGCATCGGTGTCATCTGATTTTGATGAAAGATACATACCAAGCCAACACATTACACTGCATTCAAAGACCACAGTTTTCCTCATGCGTCAGAGTTCCACTATGCAAACAGTTGGCTGAACAGAGCTACACAGCCTGATACTTTGAGCTGTGTTTTTTCTTTGACTGCTATCCTTAGATTTCCTTAGACATAACACTTTCCTATTGTATCCCTGCACAAAGCTAAGCTGATTCATTTAATTGAAGTTTTGATGGATGATTGTGGATTTAGTCAACTGGGCTGCAATATTATTCTGCAGTCTTGGGCATTGAGAAACTCTGCATAGATTAAGCCTCAATTCACAACACGAGCTTATAAGGATAAAAGTATGATGAATGCTGTAAGATGAATGCTTTAAGAATGAATTCCTTGTCTGCATGTAATGATTTCCAGGGGAGTTCCACTGTATTCAGCTTGCTGTTGGTTTAAGAGTACAAAGAAAAGAGTAAAGAGGAAATGCGGTTGAATGCTATATGAAACCTAGATTCAGCTATAACAATGATTTACAAGTGCAGTAAAGGAGCCCTGTGTGTGTACCTACATCACTCTGTGTGTAAGAGAGATTTCTGCTGTTTTTATCCTTATTCAGACCTCTTAACAGCCAGCAGGCAGAACAGTATCTGCTTTAACATTAATTCATTGATGTCCACTGATGGTTAGTCAATGGCTGAACCATTAATGCACCCTTGATCTCAAACACTAAAGCTTAGGCAGTTCTCAAGGTTCTGATGCTGGCTCTTATCCAAACTCCATCAGGACAGTGCCTTCGATTCTGTACATGTCCGAAACCAAGCATGGAAAATGTCGATGTTCAATGTCAATGTCAATGTTGCTATGTTTTAACAACTGTATAATGGAAATAGGGACTTAAAATGAGAGTGAAGGAATCTAAACACAACTAAATCTAACACAACTTCTAATATATCATGTCAGCATGATATTTTAATGCACTCACATACATACATATATATACAAGCCTCACAGCAGTGCCCAAGCGAAAATGTTTCCTGCAGCGACTGAAAAAAGCACACTGCCCTCTGTTATACGAGCTAATTATTATGGGTTAAGTAAGGCAACAGGAATGCCAACAGGTCTCCTGAGATGAGTTAATTTACATCTCAGTGCAAAGAGGCAGGAAGTTTGAGGGGGTCCTACCACTTTGCGCTGCCAGGAGGACAGACACAATCCTGAGTTATGACACATACAATGCTTTGATAGTTGCAGACATGCTATATGAGGAATAGTCCACTAGTTATTATTAGAACACTGCTAATTATTAGAACCTTGCTAAAATAAGCACTGTGATTATATAAAATAAACATATGATAATTAACATTTCAATTACAACAATTACAGGAATGGGATTCAATACAACTACCTGTTAATAATAGCATTTTTTCCTAGATATTCATGTGCCACAAGAACTGGCAACCCATCATCCTCAGTAACTGCTATCCCATTTAGGTTTGAGGTGGATTCCATGAACAATCTGGTGAAAATACACTCTGGATGGGACACCATGCACATACACAATCACACAAACATAAAACTCTAGCTGTGAGGTGGCAATGCTACTCTACCACTGTACTACCCACAAATGTATATTATTTTTAATTTGCTCTCAGTCCCCTGGAACTTTCTTGCTACCTTCCTGTTTGTGTGTAATGTGTAAATTTGCCACCCATTACCATGGGAAGAAAACAAAAATTCCTTTCAGCACAAATCAGACAAATGGTTGTTGACTTGCACAAATCAGGTAATGGATATAAAAAATACATGAGCAGTTAAAACACCATTAAGCACAATTAGGGCTATAACAAAAAGTTTCACATTTGCCAGGAACTTGACGCATTGGTGAAGGAGTGAAAAAAAATCTCAATCTCTTTCATAGAATAGTAATTATTATAATGTCAGTTTTACAGTATTAAGAAGACTTCTGCTAGTGTACTACAACTACAACCTGTAAAGGGACCAGAAGAAACTTGTGGTGTCATGTAACAACAAGTGCAATAACAATAAACCTGAGAAACGCAGACAAAGAAACGCTTAAATATAGTGGAATGCAAAATTTATCCACAGGTCTGTTTGATCGTCTTCACAATCCAATCAACACATTCGATTTTATTGTATGCTGAAAAGAAATGAAGAGCTGCCTGAAAGTCCTGACATGACTCCAAACTCTGCAACTGCACATTAAGCATTTAAGAAAGAAGAAGAAGAAGAAGAAAAACTGCAACCTAGAAGTGTGCTGGCTCTTATCTCAGCTCCAGCTGCCATAATAGCAGCTCTTAGGTTCAACACATTAAATATGCATTAAAGATGTTTTGGACCGTCCACTTTTACAGCAAGACATGAAAGTGTTCGAGGACAGCAGGATGAGAAAAATGGTCTACTGAGACACGGTGAGGTCAGATATTCATCTAGTGGGAAGTGCTGAATGTGGCTGTATCATCACCACTAAGAAACTCTTTGTATTCATACAACAGGATTGAAAAAAAAGAAGAGATGACTAAATCCACCCTCTTGCCTTCCCACCTTCTCAAAGGTCAAATACCACACCACATTCTGAATAACACTTTAGAGTGTGCACTGTCATGAGGACATATTTACATGAAATAATCATAACTTTAATAATATCATGCAGCGTATTGTTCTGACTGGAGAATTTTGAAGCCATCAGCAGTCTCTCAATACTTATGTGATTTAAACCTGCCCTAGACTAAATGTTAATGCTGCATTTGGTCAAATATTATAGTAAATCAAGCCAAAACCAAACTCTTTGCATGTGAGACTGCTCTATGTGAGTCAGGTTTAAAGCCAAACATTTTATTAGCAATGACGTAGCATGTCAGGGAAAGTAATCAAGCTCTACTCTAAGCACAGAAAAAGACAGGGTATGCAGGAAGCCACTCTTTGTTGGCATTTTGACCAGCTGTGGTACTTTAGAGACCAAACATGGTAATCACACACACACACACACACACACACACATCAGAGTGAAACATCACATCAGTGAATGTCATGAAGTTTTTCTCTAAATCCGGTTGAATTAATATTGTGAAAGTGGCTGAAGCTGGGCTGCACAGTGCAACAATATTTCCAGTGTGAAAAAACTACAGAATTCTTCTCGCTACTTAGTGTGTGTAATATTGAAAAAATATTTCCCATCTGACAAAACCATCTCCATCTAGTCAAGTCATGCACAATGAGAAAAAAATGGCTATAATTGATATTACATTCAATGGCATTGTCAGTAATTGTAATTCTACCAAAATTAAATGTTATTTTACGTAACAGCATGGCGTGTCTCTTAATTCTTGCAGACTTTTAATCAAACAAAGCTAGCATTAATGCTAGAATCAATCTTGAGTTAGCCGTAATCTTGGGTTTCTAATGGATTTCTCAGAAAATGTTCATGAATGCAAATGAAAGATGCCAGTTTTCTTGTGGTTGTCTCCTGTCTAATGCAGGTGAAAATGATAGAAAAATCAATGCATAAAAATAGTAATAAAATTTTGCTAAGTAATGAAAAGAAAATTTACATTTCTGTTCATGTCATGAAGTGTAAATTCTAAATGTTTACATTCTGTACATGTGTATTTTTGTCATAGTTAAATGACTAATTTATTTCTTAAAGAGGAATGATCAAGTCTTATTTTATGACAAGTCACACAGTTGTTGTGAAAGTTGTAATAAAAGATATACATTTAGTAGTTTATACCTTTCATAAATTTTCAATTATATTTATATAAAATTAAAAACATGAGACCTTATTTATCACATGCACATACACAAAGTTTTGTCACCGTTTTCTTGTGCATAAAATGTGTATATATATGAAATGATTCCTGACCATGTGTATGCAGGACCTACTAGTGTCAGTGTAACTACAAGTGTAATCTTGTTTATGATTATTCTAAGAAGTTCCCATTTCATTTACTGTCAATCATTTCAGCATAATTGTCAGTAACTGCTGACTATAGTGCATAGATAAAATATAGATGCCAATTTTTTTAGTGCATACTGGAGGATTTGGGGCACAGATTTAGAGCTGAAAAGGCACAAGAACTAATGATTTAAATCCCAGCTGGGTCAACAGACTTCTCTGGAACACTGGCACCATCTCTTATGAAATGACTGTATAGTTAGTAAATGCAGATAGAGGAAACTATTTTCAACTGAAAGTTTATCTTGATGATACAGCCACATTTAAAAGTAGCCAAAGGACTGTATGTTCCAGTTTTTGCAGTACAAGTGAGATGGCTTGCTTGCCTTGAAATGATTAGTTCCTCATTTGCTAGTGAACCCAAATTCCATAAAACCTGGGCTCACTAAAATGTTCCAGCATTTCAAATACCTGAGAGAACAGCAATTAAAGAACTGCAATTAAAATTGAAGCTGGAGGCAACTCTGTAAATCTGACAGACAATAACGTAATTATTTACCTGCTCACTATTACAATTATCAGTGCTGCTTTTAGCATTTGGATTTTGTCCCACGACTACCTCTCAAAACCAGTAGATACTAAAAGAGTAAGGCACTCAGGATACATTTCAGTTCAATTCAATATATCAAAAGTACAACTTGAACATGTCTCTTGGGTTTATGGTTAAGAAATGCAGTATACAAGAGATAACACTATCATTCGCTGACCTCACAATATATCAGAACAATGATTGGTTAACAAAGTCTCTATGGACTAGTCTATGAAAACTAATGGGAGGAGAATGGATGGAGCCAGAGACACAGTCCCATAAATATCAACACCATAGCCATCTGTTACAGGTCAGCGAAAGCTATTTAGGGAGACTATATGACCCATGCCAAGGTATGCATAGAGGCCTGGAAAACATAAAAGAAACCAGACAATTGTGTATTATAAAGTCAAAGGGGGTGAATGAGATACTTTCCTTCTGTTGTCTCCACCCACACTTACAGTTCCCATCAGACTTCTCTAAGGCTGAAGAGAATTATAATTACAACAGCTGGAGAACTGGTGTACGTTCACCAACTAAACGTCAACCAAGCATGAGACTTGCTTTGTTTCCGTCAGAAGGACAAGTCAATAAGGCTTTAAATGGCTTTATTTCCACAAAATGCATTGGCTTCCAAGGTTGTCCCTACTCAGAAACACGGAACAATAAGCTGCTGGGTCTGTTACATAGTAACAAGTCAAGCTGGCACATGTTTTAGTTGATTCAGCTACACTGTTACACAACTCGCACTGTCTGGACTCAGAGCAATTTAATCAGTAAATCCTTGGCTGATGAAGGAAGATTACTCTATTCAACGAAATAGGATAAAACCCTTATCATCCGTGTAGACTAAGCGGTTCAATCTGCTAACTTTTCAGCGACCATGCAAGTTTGTGCCGGCTCTAAAATGCTCAAGTCACGGTCCATGTCTATTGCTGGACGCTTAGCAAAGCAAAATGTATATGTTAGGGGAGGACAGCTGCATCGGTGTGTAATAGGTGAAATGACAGAGTAATTCAGCGAGGCCAAGCTCAAAGTCAAGCTGAGCGGGAAAAGCAAATGCGCCCAGCTGATACAGGCACTCATTGCTCTCTGCCAGTCCTTCGTTCACATTCCACATGTGTGCAAACCGAACAAATTGGTGACAATTCCCACTCTCGTGTCTGCAAAACAACCGTAAAAGTCGGACAGACCACACACATATCACATGCATCAACAAACGTCTTTCGGAGAGTCACATCCGTGAAGGAGAATGAGAAACGTGCACCTCTGGTGTCATGTGTTAACAGGTGGAAACTATAAAATATTCGGCACCATGCTGACAGGCCCGTCTCTCTGGTCAGAATGCTTGTTAAATGTCATGAGCTCAGAGTCTGTCTAGTTTGTTCTCAGCAATACAGACAAATCGAAAGGGTTAATGTGTATTTTAAAGCCTTTGCTTCTCCATATATTTTTTTTTTTTGATAGCAAAGATCTCCTTTTAGCAGCTATAAGAAAGGAAAATTAGACCCAATCCTGCTACAGACATATTTATATATGTAGGATCTGCTCTAACAGGCACAGCTAACTATACAAACACAGCATAATGTTTTTTCTGTGAAGCGCAGCTGCACTTCAGCATGCAATTCAAACACTGTGGTGCTCAAATAGCTGATCTGAGACTCAAAAACTGTTAGGAGCAGCTTTTAAGGACGTGTTAACCACATTCAATCTAACTTTGACAAAATCAGTCTAGCCCGTGATGGTTTGAAAAATATTTACCACAGTGTGGCTTTTCTGCTGTGGCAAAAGCTGCTAGGGCAGAAATGAGGCAATTATTGTACAATTACACAGTTCAAACAGTACGCTTAAAACCTGAATACACACAAGGATATATACAATACCCAAACTCAGATTACCTGTAATGTATGGTGCCCTAAGAAATGCTTCACATGGTGAAATACTTAAGATTTTAAGGATAAATTTTACATAAAAACTACAAATAGGAAAACTGCAATTCTACTAATAGAGGCGAACACACTTATAGTCTCAAAGCAACTATATTTGTATTTGAAATGTTCTAAAATAAAATGGTTTTTAAACCCAGTTTTGGTCAAAATCCAAGTTTCCATCAGTTTTGTTTACAAGAATTTGGTCACAGTGAAATGTTCTCAGAGACTCCCTCACATATAGGAGTATTAGGTGAAAACCCACACCAACAAAAATCAAAAAGCCACTCTGTAAGTCATATTTCAATACCAAAACCTTTAATCTTATGATTACGCTGAAACTTTAGTGCAGCTTTCTATGTGACACAAAACTTAAGAATATCCATGAAACAGCACAGATTAAATAGAAAATTTGGAAAAGTGTTAAAAGTTAAAAGTTTAAGGCCTACCTCTGGACAAACAGCATTCGCTGGTTTATTATCCTTCCAGCCTTGTGTCTATTTCTAAGCACTAGCAAATCTGAGCTCGGGAAATGTGTGCATAATGAACAGAAGCTACTGCGTCATTCCTTCTCTAGTGACAGACAACAAAAAGAGCTTTGCTATCTAGAGAGGCTGGAGGAGTTGTCTGTGGCTCTCTCCCTGCCTCCCTGACAGAGCCTGTCCAGTCTCATCTCCCCACCTCCACACTTTTCACACCCAACCATTCGGAAAATGTCGTGACCATGGACTCTGGAAAAATATGAAGCAAGCCACGGTAAACAAGACCCCAGTCGTCTCTCCTGTGAGCAAGGCCGTGAGATCTGGGGCACTCTGTTGCATCTCTGGGAGGAACAGCAACCTCTTTTGCAGCCATGTCCTTACTCTCTCCCTCGGGCCATAGTTAATTTCTTTTATCTTTTTTTTTATCTGACTAATGCAAATAATTCATCTGGCCACATATTAATATATGATCACAACAGTTTGTGTGATTACTGCATAAGAGGCTGGTGTAAGGCATTTCAGCTGTGGGTCATTGGGTCACATTTGGTAAAGTGCAGCTTCACACCACACATGGAGACTCTATCTGACAGTGAAGTGTGTGCTGTCAAACCCTAGCCTCTGAGGTCATCCTGGACAGAAGATAAGCAGCATATTACCTGCATTTAACATATCAGTAGAGATAAAAACATTGACCTGTGTTATCCTACTCATTTGTAGACCAGTCAACTGCAATTATGGCACACTAGTTGAAAAAAGCTGCAATAGCCTTAATATTTACGGCACATACGCAAGCTTCATACACTTTTCTTTAATAATTATTTTCCAGCATTTTTAAAGTGAACACCTTTTTCAGGATATTGCATTAGATAACATTATGTCCTGATTCTGGATGTTTTTTACTCTATATACATTATATAATGTACACTATATGCATGTATAGTTAGAAGTTTATGAAATGCCTTTATTTTCTAACAAATTAGTCTAAATAAAATGAACCTATTGTGATTTCCAGCCATTCTTTAAGATTTACTGAATCTCTGCATATTGTATGTTTCATTTCTTAGTAATATAGCAAAAGTTAGTAAAATTTTGCAGTAAAAATAAATGACTAACTGAATGACTGACTGACTGACTGTATGAATGAATCTCCAGCATTGGTCCAAAATCTTATGCTACAAACCAAGGAACCCCTCATCTTAAATTTTATGCATTAATAAAAGCCAAACCAATAGCACACAGAAATTTCCCACAAAGTGACTGTTTCCTGACAGACTCTGAGAAATGTCCTTCTTCAGTTTCTATCTCACAGCATAGCAAGTGACGTGATGAGCTTAAACATAATAGAATGACGTTTGAACCTGTTATCTCACTCCAGATTCTGTCCATTGGATCTCACGGCTCAATGGAACAGTTTGTCCCAGTTTGGTGTTTTGTGTGTGGCAGGATTCTGAATTCACTCTCTGTCTGTCCTACATCACTACAGCATGTGTGTTGTAGAATGTTCTCTCGTATTCTTCTCCAGCTGGCTCACTGCCGTGGGCCGGCTGGAGGCGTGGTTAGTTAAAAACTCGAGTACTTGGCCCCTTGACCAATGATTCCATCCAACCACAGAGACAGACTGGTTTACAGCACCATTTGGAAGGCTATAGCCCAAAGATCAGCATCCCCTTATTTCTGGCTGGCCTATTTAAAGCGAGGACTGTTTAGCAGGATGGGATGTTTTATGGCTAGACATCTCAAATGACTTGGAGTGAGAACTGAAGTAAAAGAATGTGTGGTCTGAAAAGACTAAAGCCTTGACAATTTTGGACATACTGAAGAAGTGATAAATGCAGATATGTTTAACTCCTCACATTCCTCACACTTTCTTCTGTATATTGGAATACAATGGGAGTAAAATAGCATTATGTATGTGATATTTTCTTTGAAATCAAAATAGAACTTGAGTTTTGCGTGCGCTCTAGCTGTTTTAGATGACGACAATAGATAGCCTTGGTCAGAATCTGACCATCACTAGGCAGCTGGAATTACAGAGGTGGCAAAGACTGGAATGTGCTGTATGTGGCCTGCTGACCCCAGAGACACAAGGTGGGTTGGGGGAAGGAGCCAGGATCTGGTGGCCAGCCATGCTGTGGTCAGGTGTCCTCACACCATCTTCACTCTTACACCCAATTTAAATAACAGGCACAAAAACCATGACTGAGTCTGTTTAAGATTTGTAACGCATACTTTTACATTCATATTTTTGAAAGCTGTAGGATGAGAGAGTCAAACCAGGAGCCAGAGTCTGGAGTGCAGTTTGATATTCCATTCATTTTCGATTCAATTTTTTTGTATGCTGTTTTCAACAACTTACATTGTCTCAAAGCAGCTTTACAGAGGTATAAAAACAGAAAAAAATATATAAAGTTTAGTTACTATTTTGTCCCTCATGAGCAAGCCTGAGGTGATATATTATGGCTAGACTTAAACTCAATTACTAACACAGCAAAATTTTGATTTACACTGTTAGTAATCCTGTATTTAACATAAAATAGCTATAATAATTGATATTGTGATTATTTTCATAAACCAGTCCTGTTGTGTCTTATTTATGTACCTGTAACATGACCGTAAAAAAACCATGGCTGATATGTGCAATAGGAATGGGCTAGCATAAGCAGATATGTGCAATAGGAATGGGCTAGCCTAAGCAGAATGTTATTTTAAACGTATGTTACTTTTACATTTTTTTTTCCATTTGTATGTCTCATTTATGTTTCGTCATTGACACCACCACATGTAGTCCTGCAAGTTTTGAGTAATCCTATGCCATCCTCCTAATGATATCTTTAGAAAAGCACTGTAGCAGAATAGAACATTAAATTGAACACACTATATTTAATGCAAAATCTGAATAAAAAGTTTAAACACTAGCAAAATTTGTCACGTGTTTTTGGTCATAATGGCTCAAAACCACTGAAAACGGTGTGCTATAAATCTGGTTTTATTTATATTCTACACTTAAACCTTTTTGATTAATGAATATGTGGTGCCACAATGTCTTAAAACCTCCCTGTCTCTCTGTGCATTGTCATCCAAAATGTCCCTCTAACGAAAGCATATTGACCTGTTTAACAAAGCCACATATGGACATCAACTCCCATACACGAGAACAATGTGAAATAAGTGTTCTTATAAGAAAAGTGTTAACTCAAATAATGAGAAAATGAAGCAAACAAGCCTTCACCTTATTTTTTTAAACACGTTTGATCTCTGCATGACGAGACACGTAGCTGAACACAACTTGTGGATGAATTTAGTTAAGGAATGTGAGGAAAGCACTGCTAACTCTATTAGATCTGATTGAATCAGTCTCTCTGTCTCACACACACACACTGACAGTGTATAAGAGAACTTATTAAAGCTGCTCACGCAAACAGAACAATCATGGAAAGAAGTCTTGGGCCAAAACTCTGGCCTGCAAGTGCATGGAAATGGATTAGAAAGGGTTTAATGCTGGGGAAGTAAATAGCTAAAAGTGACACAAAATAACATATCATACGCTCTTATGTCAAATTACATTAGTCGAAGTATTTCAAGGCACATGATTCAAAGCTTTTAAGGTTGAAATCTAATTACGGAATATATAAGAATTATATAATAAGAAAAAATATAATCCCAAAACCTGCCACAGTGAACACACTGGAGGTTAGCTTGAATTTTTTAGATGTTTATTATTTAAGCACTCACCTTCCATTGAGTCTTCATAGCGCTGATTAAAGTTTTCATAGGAATCCCAGCGAATAAGAGGATCCTGGGTATTGTAGTCAACAGAAACACTGGGCCCATTCTCCAGGTGGTCCATTCCTTAAGAAAAATGAAGCTTTTTAGCTCAGGGATTAAAATATAGCTCTGTTTCCACAAAGCCTTTTGACTGTATTTCAATATAAATATTTTATTTAAAAATAGTTACCTTGAATTTTCTCTGGCCCAAATGAGAAAACAAACTCTACTTTTCCATATTCAGGAAATCTATCATCTGAAAGAGCAAATCAGAACAATGGTAAAACACCTCAAACTGACCTAGAACTGTTTAACATTGTTTTTGGATCTGCCATTAAAGTTGCAGCGGTGAATTGCAATAAAAACACTGACAAGCCTTTCCATCCCCATCTTACCACCTCCATGAAAACTATATATGCTTTGTGGTTTGTGTTTAAAGAAAAGCTCTGTTCCTTCTGGCAGTGGAACTAATTTCAGGGCCAGAAAAAAAGAAAGAAACTAGCCAGGTGTTCTAAGGAATTTTCAGAGGATTCCTAAGGCATGAATCTTACATGTAAAACAATGACAGCACACGCTGTCCTGTATTTATAATCCATCATTAATGCAAGTATATTCCATACATAATACCTTATAATGCTTAGCTTCCACCTCTGTAAATGTTCATACATATTTATAGTTATATGCAAAGCATGTTATAGGATCACAGGGGTGGACAGTTACAGATTTTCTCATTTGCTTGAACACGCTTAATAAAACTGGGATCCACTTGATCTTCATCACCTTCTCAGCACAGCATAAGTCTTCTCTTGCAAATGTCTTATCAATTTTTCATTAGTTTTACACCTTTCACACCCATTTTCAAAACATTTACCACAGAGCTCATTGAAAGACCCCAAACTCTACTGGATTAACTGTATTGAACAAAAGGAAAACATCTATTCACAGCTAATAGAAAGATCTTGCATAATTATGTATATCTAATGCACCTGTGTGAAACTCATTTACACAACTCTTCAATCAGCAATCAGTCCTCTTCCATCTATAAAAGATGCCACCTCTGTTTTGCTATTTTTAAGCATGGATCAAAGAGGTAAAAGGCATGGAAGGAGAGTAAGAGGCCATGGAAATGTGGACAGAAAGAGAGGTGTGGTGGAGGAGCTGCAGCAAGAGGACAAAATAGAGCTCAAGTTTCCAATGAAATTTGGGCAACAATTATTGACCATGTCATCAATCATGGCTTGTCCTTTAAAGAGGCTCTACAAAGGGTCCAGCCCATACTGGGTCGGAGCACTGTGGCATCTATTGCTTTTTCAGAATGAGAACAGGTAAGTGACAATGTTACTGCATACCACTGTGTATTTCAGCTTTACTGCATTGCGCTGTTAGCAGAAAAAACTGTGTCCACGGTAATGCAGATGTCTTATCAATCCCATTTATGTGACTGTCATAATGTCAATTTTTGTTTTTACTTTACAGAATCCACACACTACCACACACTCATAGCAGAGGAAAGATCTGTAGTGTTGAACGGAAGGCTGCCATTGTAGATACGGTCGTGTTAAACAATACTATCAGACTGTGTGAAATCCAGGCATCAGTGATTGTAGCTCAGGGAGCATTTAGAATTATAAATGTGTTAAAATGTGTTATGACTGTTTTGTAATTTTTTTGTTTTGTTTTGTTTTTTTAATGTACTTATTTTTACATATTTCCACCCATAAGTTTCCTTTGGGTGGTTTTTTTTTAGTTACTTTTTTTAAAAACTATTTTCAACAATTTCACATTGATAGCTGTGTGTTGTATGTTGTCCAATGTGTAATGATTGATTGAATAAATATATTCATTTGATCACAACTTGTAGTGAATGGAAATTTTTGCTTTTGTTGTGTATGTGTAAAGTTCAAGTGTTCAAGCATTTTGCAAAGAAAATTAGT
The DNA here is from genome assembly GCF_019097595.1 of Hemibagrus wyckioides. Taxonomy (NCBI): domain Eukaryota; kingdom Metazoa; phylum Chordata; class Actinopteri; order Siluriformes; family Bagridae; genus Hemibagrus; species Hemibagrus wyckioides. The sequence continues at coordinate 11,406,337 of NC_080715.1, read as the reverse complement.
CATTTTGGCCAGTGAGCTTCGGTTTCAGCTTGTGTGTTAACTGTTTTGAAAATGTGATGTCGGAGTGGATAAATGTGTTTAAGCAATTGAGAAAAACTGTAATATAATTAACCCAAAAGAATGACAGGAACATTAACAAACACTAGGCATGTCCATGGAAATGTAGTATTACCAGAAACTCAAATTCCTGAGAATGGGTGATGGTATGCGGGCGTTCATTGGACATTGTTCTCATGTAGCATATTGTGTTTGACCGAAAGTATGTAGCTAAAATTTTGTTATTTTATTATTCAGGTCTGGTTAGTGTCTTTAATTTTAACATGTGCATAAACAAGAGTTTATGGTTGTGCTTTGTTATAGGCCAGTCCTGTCTATTTCTGATTTTATAAATAGAAAAAAAAATAACAAAAAAGTATTGACTGTGAAAGTATATTAAAATATCTTGTAAAATGCTTAGTGAGGGTTAATAAGGAGTAGTTTTCAGAGTAAACTGCACTAGTGTCTCATTTATAGTATACATAATATCTGTAATATCTATATCTCACTCAATTATGGAGGCTATAATAAATAATAAAACAAGAATTGAGAATTCAACAATAATGTGGTATGAATGCATTTATGATTATGAATACAGGATTCACAGGAATGGCACTTTTAGTAAGTATTTAAAACATAAGAGAGGACATTTTACCTTTAAATGTCTCGTCCAGCTCATCCTTGCCAAAGACCAGACCTAGGTCATGGACAGCACAAGTATGAAACTGCACTCTGAAAATGACGTCTCTGGAAGGGCCACGGAAGCGCTTGTGATAACATTTGAGCTGCACAGGAAAACAGATAACACTAATGTAAACTATTACATCAGACACACAGCCTTTGTCCTTCAGGAATACAAAAACATTTAAAAATGAAGAAAAAATAACATGTTTGGAAATGCACATTTGCCTGCATTTCATAGCAGTTCTCTGTCTGTGTCTCTCACACGTCATATACAAATCTATAAATATGCAGTCCTTCAAAGCTATTAAGCCTTATTTTACAGTCCATTTCCATCCACTTAGGAGGCTTGAAAAGCTAAAAGCAGTGCAGGAAATGCAGTTTGTGGCCTGGCACCGGCTGCTCTACACATTTTACAGGGCCCTAACATTCACAGGTACTATGAACCATATCCAGCTCTGTGATTTACTGAAACAATGTGCACAAATGAAGCTGTGGCCAGAACAGCAGTATGGTATATCCAACTCCAAGAAACATTCCAGTGCTTACATCCTTCACAAGCAGGCCCTATTACCCATCTCAGATTAGATTATGGTTCCAGATTGACCAGGACTTGTCAATCTTCCCATGAAAAAAGAATTCCAGATATACAGCACATGTCTGTATCTGATGTAGTATATAAGAATGACTGTCCAAACCTCAGATGAGGAAATAAAAATGTCCTCACAGGCCACTGTAGTAACTGTATCCTGTTGCCTAGGATAGCTGCAATTAAACTATTTTGCTTGGGGCTGACAGATATGAAACACACAAGTTTTCTTCTCATAGAAACAGAAGCAAAATAAACAAGAAAGAATGGAGGAAGGTGGGAAAGGAAGCCAACCATCTTGTGGCTTTGAGTCGCTACATTCATATATTCCAAGCTATCATAGGGATTGCGTATTCTAAAGTTATTTTACTGCATATAATGCAGAGAGATCTGTACTCTATGAGACTAGCAGCATTACAGATGTATATATAGAAGGCAAAGATGGACATAATAAATGAGTTGTGGGCTCATCAGATGGTGAAATTTTAGCCATTTTCTATTATTTAAAGTTTTCTTAGCTACAGTTTTCTTCTAAAATATATTTTTTATGTGTGGATTGCAACCAGAAGCATGGGTTGTTATCTATAAAGCCTTATTGCTTTCTTTAATATGGTGGCAAAGTAGTAATTCTGGTTCAAGGCCACCTTAGCCAAGACCAAATCAAGACCAAGACCAGCAGACTCAAAGTGACTACTAAGTGAATACTAGACTAAGACTGAGACTAGAAGCTAATGTTCAATTGCCGATTGTAGTAGCTTTCTAACCTAACATGAAATTTCTCTGGAACTTCTCAGACAACATTTTGTGACCAAATATAGCTGCATACTTGTGCTTTTTTTTTTAAAAATATTTTGAAACATAGTCACTTAAAATTTATAGGCACTATATAATTCCAAATACAGAAATAAACATTTACATTTTGCACTTTAACGATAACATTAGAACAAGATAAAGTACTTGCTCACAGAAATTATTTCATAGTGTCTTCATAGGCTGAGACCAAGACAACACTCATTTCACACAGATTATGACTGATTTGTGGTCTAAAGACTTGCTTAGAGTACCACATCACTAAAATCAGCATTCAGAAAAAATAAATAAATAAAACCCTAGTTCAATGCCTTAAGGCTGAAGAAGGCAAAAACAATTATAAAGGCAGAGAAGTCAAAAGTTTTAAAACTATGCTGTCTAATCCAATGTAGTACTTTTTTTAATTCTCACATTTTTACTAAATACAGTCATGGAGTGTTCAAAAATATTAATTGATTTCATTTAAGTGTTCTAGTATTTTAAAGTGTCCAGTAAGTGGATAGTTAATTTATTAGCTCCACTTTTTATTCCATAGTCATCAGGTTCAATTATGATATAGTTCATATTGATTTACAGCATCCTTAATGTTAATACCAGTATGTAAATTCCCTGGCACACATTCAGCTATTCAGCTTAGAGCTCTATTTAAGTCACCTTCATTTATTTATTTATTTATTTTTTTTTCTAAGGACAGTTAAAGATGAGCTCATCTTTAAGATGCTGCTCTGAAAGCAAAACTTCAGTGCTAATTAAATGCAATACTTAGATAGACAAATTACCCAGCTCTCTGGCAAATTTTCCAAAAAGGTTGAGGTTGAAATAAATCTGAGCTGGCATTTTTGCAGACTGTATCGCCTTTCTCCTACAGTGTTCCTAAAATGGTAATCTGTCATCTCAGGTAGTTTTTCCTTGTTAATGTCACCTCTGGCTTGCTTTTTACTGAAACAAATCTGCATTTATCTGTAGCGGTTTTCTCACAATGTCTATCGTTGAATATTGCTAAATAGAATCAGATTGAATCTGACTGATTTAAAGGAAGCCCTGTAAAAGTAGAAATGCAAATAGATAGATAGATAGATAGATAGATAGATAGATAGATAGATAGATAGATAGATAGATAGATAGATAGATAGATAGATAGATAGATAGATAGATAGATAGATAGATAGATAGATAATGGCCATGTTTCAGATATGACCTTTTCTGAAAATATGAACTATACAATGATTATAAAACTGAATAGAACAAAATGACATATAACTATAGTAAAAAAAAATTGAATCAAGTAATACAATGTCATAAAAAAACAAGGCCAAATAAGGATACAGTCCAACAAATCTAAAAAGTCTACAAAGAATCAAGATTCACTTACCAGAATGTCTCCTTTCAGCAGCAAACCAGGTTCAATAGTTATGCAGATGCTCGTTTGACTGTCGCCTTGGACATTACTGTGAATTACAGATAAATAAATAAATAAATAAATAGAAATAAGTTCTATTAGTACTTAGTAGATATAATCAGTGAGATCCAAGGTATGTTTGTAATATTTCCAGAGACTGGTATGACATGATAGCAGAGGATTCTGGGAAACTAGAGGCTGTGTGAGTGTGTGTTGGTATTGCTGTCAACACTGTATAAATTGGAGATGACGCTGCGAAGATGCAAATGAGACGTGTGTGTGATTGCTGACTGGAATACAGTAATCCTAGCCTCTTGTATATCTGGGTTTATCACCGACAAGTATCCAGATAATAGACACTATTCATAGTTGTTAGGCATTTATGTTTGAAAAAAAGATTTCTATATTTGGGTCTGGTATTGAAATTGCCTCTGTGGTTCATGCCTTTCTGTTTGCCAGGATTTTTTCAGCCCCTTAAAAGCAAGCACTGCCTTTAAGCTGAAAAAAAATAAAGCTAGAAAAATGTGGTATAATAATTTCCTAAAGTCTGAGCTCCACTCCACTAATGAAACACATTAAATATGTTTATACTGAAATATTTGTGATTCTGGAGCTAAGTGATGCAGTTACTATAAACAAGGGTTTAGTATGGGGAAAAATCAATAAACTCAAAATGGATATTAATCAGGTTCTAAGTTATATTAATGAGACAAAGAGCAAAAGTTCAACGCCAAGTGTTCAGACACGACAGATACTTATCTATAAGGTAACAGACATGATGGTGATATTAGCATTAAGGATGAGGCTGACCTATTTAAGCAGAGAGTACTATAGGGGAAGTGAGAGACCTGGACAGATTAAAGGGCTAAAACATTGCTGTATCATTCTCTGTAAGCAAATACTAACATCCACTGGTGCCTTTATCAGCACTTAGGTGTTATGGGTAACACAGGAAACTGGATCAAACACGTCAGTGAAGTTTAAGTTTTACAAAAGTCACCTCGGAATTTCAGTACCAAACAAATCTTGGACACCATGGGAGATCAAGTACTTCTGGGTGGATTTTTACTTTAAGTTTCCTAAATAATTGTGAGGTCTGAATGCAGATGTGCAATTATCCAACTCTAAATATGGTTGTCAGTGAGAGATTAGCATGGTAACAGACAAAACACCTCAATGTCCATATACACATGGGATGTTCACGTGATTTACGCAGGGCTCTTGAATTTTGCAAGTGAAATGCCACTTCAAAAACCTGCTCTTGAAACCAAGCAACTCTCAGGACACTAAATCACAGGATTTTGTTATTTCCATTTAATCCCATAAGGCTGTAATGAGTCTTGTGGCTGCAAAAATCTCACATGCCCTACAGGCAAAATGCCACTCTCTCATCTGATTCCAAACTGGAGCATAATCCCTCTGATCCAGTCCTCCTCTTTTTGGTTGACTCTAGGGGCTTATGCACAGATCTGTGTAATTTACAGAAAAGTGCATCTTCTATCTGCATAGACATACTACGGCACTCCCAAGGCACTAGGAAGTAGATGTATTATCTGTACATGTGTGTAAAATTTACTATCTTTCTAAAAAAAAAACGGGAGGATCCTGGAAGCACAGAATATCTTGTGACTAGTGTGTGTGTGTGTGTGTGTGTGTGTGTGTTTGTGTGTGTCTGTGTGTGAAGGTATTAAAAACAAAAGCCGGTTCTTACTAGATCCCTGATGTGTAGACTGGCTGCATGGCCTGGTAGATCTTGAGGAAAGGCCGGCAGCCTAAATGTCACAAGACACAGAAAGAAAGAAAAAAGAAAAAAATGAGGAGGAGGAAAGGAGAGAGAGAGAGAGAGAGAGAGAACAAGGCCTTAGTGTAAATAGTGAAAGAGTAAATAGCATCAAGAAGGGGTGGTCTATCCACATGGCTACTACCTACTACCCATTACTTTAAAGTAAAATCAGGCTTCTTATGCTTGGCAAAGGCAGGGCATTATAAAAGAAGATGGCTAACTCAGTCCTGTGTGGTCTTTTCAGTTCTCAGCCCATGTTCTCAGTTCTCAGCTCAGATCATGCATTAACACAGACAAGACTCACCTCCTTTAGACTCAAAGTTGGGGATGCCATGCATAATGACGTGATGCAGGAACAGAGGCTTGTTGTTGATCTTAATATGGCCGGAGAGCAGTCCACTGAAATACTGCACATATCTGAAATACACACAGCAACACGTACAACACAGGTATTAAACTTATGGAATAAAGTAGTAAATTCTTGAGATCATGGAAGTCTTAAGGCAGTGGAACAAGAGCTACTGGATTACAATAGCTGTGTTTTTACATATTAGCAGGATGACTCAGATGAAAAGATATTTTATACCAAGCACAGTACATTTAATAATTTTTTTTCCATTTTTTAAAATTGTGCAAAGAAGTTCATCCCAGATTTCTCTCTACTTGATAAATTCTATATCCTCCTGGAAAATCCCCAGACATTCCCAAGACTCTGAGAAAGTATCTCTCCAGAGGGTCTTGGGTCTTCCCCAGAGTCTCCCTCCTGCATGATAAAGCTCTAAACAGCTGACAAATATGCATCCTTGTGAGGTGCCCAAGCCACCTGAACTGGCTGCTGATTTGATACTGCAAGGCTCTGCCAAACTGTCAATCTTTCAGATACTAAACCCAACAACCCTACAGGAGAGCCTGTTTTCCAGCATCTGTACTTGCAACAGATAATTCACTGGCAAACTGAGAACTCTAAAGGAAAACTGAGCTTCTGCTTCACCACTACAGACCTGTACAGCTACTGTAATCCTTTCTAACAAATTTGATTTGAATTTCAATCCGAGAACAGTACATGAATAAGGAAATATTTAAGAGACATTTTAAAAATGTAGAATTTCTAGAACGGGCAACTAGTTAGCAGTAGATTGAGCGCCTGATTTTGGTGGGAACCAAGAGGAATAAGCTCAATTAAAGGAGAAAGGGTGAAATTTGTTTGGGTTCTAAGTTTCAATTCAACTAGCCGAAGCTGACAATACCTTTACCAAGAATAACAGCTCAATGTCAGTTCATTTCAGTGTACCATGCAGTGTGTAGAGAGTGTGGCAGAAAGTAGTGTTTAATGTCATTTCAGGAAAAACAAGAATCATAACAGAATAATAGTCCATAGAAAAGGTCAGAATGCGGGCTGGAGGCTTAATACAAGACAATCTAATAAACAGGATTGAGGAACTGGAGTCAAAAGCTGTGAAACTGAGAGCAAAAGAACTAAGGAAACAAGCGTTTGGACTTAAAGTAACCAATTGCGACCAATAAGACTTGGCAATAAGTCGACGAATTGACAAGAGAGTATACATTAATAAACAAATTAATCAGTATAAAACACAGAACAGGTGAACACATTCTGGGAACAAACCAATGACAGGACAGTGGTGGAGTGAGAATTACAACAAAACCCCAAAACAAACTGGAGCAAATGGCATTGAAATCCAAAAGAATATAATACGAAAGTGGAAACTGTGACATCAAGATAATCAGGAACAATCAAACAAAACAAAAAACCCTTTCAGTTAGCACTGACTTTATCTCGATCAGCTATGTGGTCACCTGTAATATAATGTAATAATGCATATATTTAGTGGCTAACAAATGGATTTCAGGTCAGGGTACTAGAGGTCCACTGTGATAGTTTCAGATAAGTGGAGTTCAGGAACGCCCTGCTTTAAAAAAAAAAAAAAAAAAAACTCCTAGAAGAGGCTCTGGGCACTTCAGTTATTCATAAACAGGAAGAAGATTTTTTCCCCTACTTTAGCACCGAGGCCTCTTCCTCAGGGAAAAACAGTGACCGCATTGCGAGGAACTCTGTTTTCCCACGCAAAGCAGCGACATCAGCAGATCTCCTACTACTCATGGAGCTGCTTTTCCATCAACGTGAATCCATTACTGCTCTTTCAAAAAAAGCAGATTTAATGGAGTCTGGAGTGTGAATAACTGAAAGATCTGATCTGCTAATGGCAATGCCAGGTTCATTGCCAAATATTCACTTATCTCAATTAATGTTTAAATCTTTTTTTTTTATCCTCAAGGATAAAATTGGCTTTTTCACATATCCCAAAGTTGGAGAATATATGAGTCAGGGTGTAGGATCAGCCGCTATAGAGTTTCATTGACCAGTTGCCATTTAAAGGCTTTTCTCAGGGGCACATCAAGGGTAGAATATTAATTCTGGGACTCATGAGCTCATGATCTTTTAGGCCGTAGAACCACCGTGTGGGGATGTGCATATGTGTGTGGCTATATTTGCTGTAAAACACATGACATCCTGAGTAACAGTGCCTCATGCAGGGAAGTGTGTGTGTGTGTGCGTGTGTGTGTGTGTGTGTTTAAGACACTGGTGCTTGGCACATCACGCATTACACATGCCTCCCATAATAACTGCAGACTGGTGGACAACCACTTGTGGCTAATTACAGGCCCTGTCGGGAAATAACAGCACAGAGATCCCAGATCTCAAATGTGCCTGCATTAAAAACCCTTTAAGATATTACTTCACCTCTGGAAGAACGTTTCATTTCAGTATGGTATGGGCTATATCCAGGGAATTGTATCAAATAAATGTAAAAAATGCGTGAAAAGCAAAAGCCATGTGTGCTTCTGTGCTTCATTGGCATTTAGTTATGAGAATTTTAGTGTGCTGATCTGTGCTTTTTGTGGACAATGTCCAGCTTCACCAACAGGGTGCCTTACTAAACTATAACTAATTTGTGACATTTTCTACCAGATTAATTTGGAGAATCGGAGAGATGAAAGCCTGAAAGAACAGAATCAGCTGATAGGCTGAAATCCACCCTGAATAACTTGCGTACTAATTTTTATTTGATGTTCAGTGAATTTTTGAGGTTTTTGTTGGTGCTTATGCTTCTTTTCTCATCATGTTGGATGGTAATTCAGTTTCCAAAAATGTCATGAATTAAATAAATAAACTCTATAAATTGGGGACTTTCAAAGTGATTGACTGAAAGATAATGGGCTCTGTGGCAGAAATACAGCTCCAATGTCGGCTAAAATGCTTCTGTGGCCTCTTTTTATAGATTAGAAAGGCATCTATGTAAGCTACTGAAGAGCTCTTTTTAAAAGTTGTAATGCTGCTTGTATTGGTTTTTACAGTCCAGAGCTACTGGTCACTACCAAATGCAGGAAATTCCTGTTATGGTAATGGCTGTCCATGAAAGAACATGATCATGTGACCAGTGTGCTCTCACTGTCTTTAAACTTTTAAATCTTTTACTATCTTTACGGGCATATTGATAATTAAATACAAAGAAAATCACTGGAAAACAATGGACAAGAAAATAATCTCTCTTTTTTTTATTTGTTTATTTGTTTTAAGGAGCCAAAAGTGAATTTGGTGAGATGGTGAAACTGCTAATGTCTCATGGGAATCATCAACCAACAAATTAGGACCAGAATTGTTAAGGACATCATAAATTCCTTCACGTCTGGACAGACATTGTTGATGATCATCTTACATCCCATATTCTTACTATAAAAGTCTAGAATTGTGATTATACTCCTGTAGTAAAACTTTATTGATTATAATTATTGTTGTTCATAGGCGCTTAGTTTCAGGAACATGAAGCAAAGCCATACATGTAGTAATTAGTATACGTTAGATGTACATAAAAAGTCAGTGTGAAAAAAGAAGCCCTTTAAGGTTTCATTTAAATATTGTCTCGGAACCAAAAACCATGATGCAAACAATAGTGTCCATCAAATGGACACAGCTGACACATTCTATATGAGTATAAGGGGAGTATTGGTATGTAGACAGCATGCAGGAAAAGGGGTGAAACTGACCTTTTCTGGGAAGGTTGGCCCACAGGAAGTACTTTATCTTCATAAAACCTCTTCATGGCAAACCTGTCCAGAGCCTGGTCCGCACTGCAGGCCAAAATAAACACATGTTCAGTCTCTATTACATCAAATGCACAAGAATTTTAGTCTCCATAAGAATTTACATTTCTTAATTAAATGAATGTCTGCTGAACACTTGCGAGGTCTATGAGTAATTTAACATTACTATACCTGCTGAATAATGACTAGAAAAACTGTGAGGTTCTTCTGTGGTTGCAAGCACAGCCAACTCAAGCATTGTGCCAGTGTTTTTTTTTTTTTTAAAAAGAGTAAAATGTATCCTGGAGGAATTTAAACCTTATATCAACTCAAATTAATGTTAGCAGCCTCCGATCATCTGATCTGTCTGGATGATGTTCTGTGATTCAAGATTATGATGTTTCATCAATCAGGACTCAAATGCACATTTAATTTAATAAGAATCTCACAGTGTGGTGGTTTTACCTTGCTGAAATGTTGCTGTAATGCATATATGCAGCCACAACTACCCCAGTTCTCCCACGGTTCCCCTGCAGACATCAAGAGAAAGAAGCACAGATTAAGAGATAATACAAGCTAAACCATGGAATGTAATTATTACCTATGATTGCATCACATTAAAGTTCAGTGAACAGCTTGTAGGTGAATATGTTCTGGCTCACTCAACCAGGAAAGAAAAAAAAATGCTTATGATCTTGTGAGTTGAATTTGAGCATCTGTATTAGGGATTTATTTTGAAATTGTGTATGAACGTGTATCCGGGCAGCCTGTCGGCCGCAACAACTTTCTCAGTTACTGCATAGTTCCACCAGTTAGTCATCATCTGCTCGAGTTTCCACAGCCAGACAAAGCAACACAGGTTACCATAGCAACACTAACTTTATGTTTTCCTGTAAAAACTCTGGGTTGGTACCAATACCAAATCTCTGTTTCACTGATTCGGTCTGAAGCAAACCTGTAGAGAACCATTGCTGGTGTGGCTTTAGGTAGACTGAATCTCTGCTTTACTGCACTGGAAGTGAAGAGCATGCTGACATTTCTCACACTGGCAGGAAGGAGGCGGATCACTGGTTTTAGTAGATACGCTTGTTTTTTCTAGCACTCATCTCCCCATTGCTGCTGTTAGTGATGTCAGTGGACACTAGACCAGAGGCTGTCAATTGGAGGACCACCATCCAGATGCAGACCCAGAAAAGTATTTCAACAGATTAAACAGTACACTGGAAAAATACTGTAGCAGAAGCGATAATAATGTGGGGAAAAAACTGGTACTCTGGTTTTCTAAACACAGATTCTGGCTCCAGTGGAGGCAATCACATGTACTTGTGTTAATTATTCACCTGAAGCTAGCTATGAGTTTTGAGTTTTCACAGTCTAGCACAGATTTTTATGTCATTTACTTTCTTTGGTCTTATTAGTGAAGTGGAATGTTAAAGGCTTAAAATTAATGATGAACAGAAATATTAAAAAAAAATGACAGGACAGAGAAGTGCATATTTATTCTTTCACATCAAGCTCAAATCTAGGGTCCCATTTGTTCCATAGCATTGGTGTTAGTACAAAGTGGCACTATTCTACAAAACATAACCACTTCATATGTTCTTATTTATAGAGATAAACTAATTGTTAAACTAATAAACTAATTAACTGTTGTCACTATTCCACCAGGTTAGTCACTTATCCACTCATCCTTGTACACAAGTAAACAAGGAACACAAATTTTACTTCATTACCCTTTTACTACACTGTATCACAACCTCCCAAACAAGCATGTGAGATTTGCCCACCTCAGTTCACTGTTTCATCGTCTTCACATCATTTATCACTTGTGACGAACAGTGTAATAAAAGAATCTCTTTGGGAAAACAGTAAGAGAAATTTCATTCAGCCTGGAAGGTCAACCAAGGGTTTTTAAAACTTTAGGGAACACTAGGGATATTTCCTCTTTCATTACATCCCTTAGAAGACTTCTCAAATGCAGCACAAACAGTTTGGGGAATACAAAGCTACTGGATGGCTGCATCCAGTTAAAGTGTCTCTCTACTCCTGTTAGTGCAAATGTTCAGAAATGTGTGTGAAACAAGAGAGCAGCATGACAACGCCATCTGCTGACCACACTCTGCTTCCTACAAGCATAGATTTAGATACTTAGAAAAACTTAAAATATCTCCAAAACAGTTGCTATGAATGTTGTAACCATTTCATTTGAAGATATTTACATCAGAAGTGAGTTTACCTTGTTGTGCAGAACCACAACATTATGGCTGTCAGCACTCATCCACGTGTCCATGGCTTTACATATGCTGCAGATCTTATCCAAAGCTGGAGCATGATGATCAGGCCAGCCAAAATCCAGCACCTGAAACACACACAGGAGCATGAGCAAGTGTGCCAAAGAGAACACACACATAGAGGTTTCCAAATATATAGAAAACAGACTGAAAGTTTACTTTGGGGTGCAGTTTGGAGATATCATATCGTTTTTCACTCAGGTTGAAGAGCTGAAAGAAAGAAAATAAATACAATGATACATATTAAAGGAGCAGTCTGTAATTTTTTTTGTGGTGTATTGCAATGAAAACACTGAGAAGCTTTCACCTTCCCTCTAACTAACCCCATCGTTCCTGTTAAAGCTATGTATCTATGCTTAATGAGATCCCTTTTAGGGATCTTTAGATTAATTTATAGACTGGAAAAAATGTAAACTGACATCTATAATACAGGAAATAGGTAGATCTGTTGCATATCAGGATTGTGAGCCAATTTTATTTAGGTATCATTTTCTTTAGGTATTTTATTTACGTAAACAAACCTAAATAAAATACCAAGTGCATGCCGACATAATAAAAAACATCCAAGCATGGAGAAGAAAGAGCTCTAAATAAATTATTAGTACTAACTATAGAAATAAGTAGTTCAAAACATTTCATTTTATTTTATTTTCTCAGCACAAATGTCCAGAATACATAGAATTTTTTGGCTTTATAGTTCTGTATACTGTAAGCAGCTAACATGTACGAACAAATTCCATGTTGATTCAAGTCAGAATCGACTCACTTTCTTACTGCAATTTGTCCAGTTGTTTTAGTCCACACCCGAGTGTGATTACTGTGTTTTCACCCAAACTAACCTCACCAAGGAGGAAAACACACCAGGGTTCGATTCAAACCGAGTAAACACTGTATTTATGAAAGTGAAAAAACCCTCAAACTTAACAGTAATGTACACTGCTACGGTGCTATGTGTGTCTGAGAGAGCGTTCCTCACCAAGTAGTTGTCACCGTGTTTGGAGCGCAGCATGCTGGCCACTTCTTTGAGGTTGGCACTGTAGCTCTGTTCCTCAACACTGCTTGGAAAAGACACAGATATGATCCTCTCTGTGATGTACACCAGGTCCACCTCATAGTTCTCCTCCATCGCCTGGATCAGACTCACGCTCCGGCTGGACGGAGGACACAAGAGAGAAGGGGAGAAGGTCAAACACAGCATGGAGAGACAAACAGTGGATAAATTAGGGAAAAAGAGCAAACATGCTTTAAAACCTGAAATCCGATCACGACTGCATATTCACAGCAATGCCTTACATAACCCATGCTTACATAACCATATATGGAGAAGTTCGGGTTATTCAGTTATTCAGTTTGTGTGTCATGCTCCAAAACCTCAGAGCTTCTTTCTATGTTCTGAAGAGATGTTTCTCTTGCTGCAAATTTTTCACCAATACACCCATTAAAATCAAGTGGAGTCTCGTTAATCCCATCAGGCTGCATGGCATGACATCACCACATTATGCTTTTTATTTTTTTTATTTTAAAAAAGCAGCATGGCACAGAACAAAATCATATCTGCCTTTCAGTTTGGTTTGAAGCGAAGAAAAAAACCCACAGTGGCAAAAGACTGATGGTGGAGATAAACAAGCAAGATATGAAAATGTGCCGCATTCCATGTGTGCGGCTGAGCAGACCAAGCAAAACAATTTGGTCACTTGCAAGGAATGAGCTGGGTTTGAAGATATAACCACAATCTTGCCCCCAATCACTAACCACATTCTCTCTATGCAAACACACGGGAATATATTAGATGTGTGGTGCAAGTACGAACCCACAGCAGCTCTGATCTGTAGGAACAGAGGGATGTTTGATAATCCAACCCAATCTGTGGCACTGTAAAGCGCCCTACTGCCTCTACGCACAACATGCAGATCATACAGAGGTTTGGGTGTCCTCCCGGAGAAATGTCGTGCCCGGGAAAATCTGTTTCCCATCAGGAGCTTTCTCGATAGCTTTATTTTGCCTACCAGCACCAATTACCTGCGTATATCTCTCCAAGGCCAATTGCATTTCAACGCTGATTAAATTACGTGTGTTTAAAACAGACGCAAGCACAAAGCACGTGCTTTAACATTTCTACAACAAACAGTGTTGTAGAAGCTTCGGAACGGATCTGCAACAATTTTGTTAAGCATTTTTCAAAGAAATACTAAAAACAGCATCATTCAAGGCTGGCGGAGTTTGCTTTATATCAGATTGTGGAATTCATCCTTAAAATAAACACAGGTATTTTACTTGCAATTTTCAGACTTGGTGTGTAATATGTGATCACGTGTAAAATAGATGCTGTGCTTGTGAAAAACACACAACTAAATCAATTACTGTACATCGGAGAAACAAATCTGTTTGAAATCGTTTGTTTGATGTGAAGACTAGCAAACAAATATTTTAATCTAGCCTTGCTCTTCAAACTACGCTGACATAACGTCTAATAAGGCTATAACAAGGCGGTCTATAAAGCTAAAATAGTGAATAATAGTGAAATAATAGGTGCACTTCCAAAATAAGTGAAAACTACTTAAACTTACTTATAAATACACTGGCTTTGTAGCATATATATATATATATATATATATATATATATATATATATATATATATATATATATATATATATTTAAAAGTTTACAGTAAATAGTTTTTGCGTATATTGTAGAATTATGCTACAATATACGCAAAAACTATTTACTGTAAACTTTTAAATTACATTTTTTCAAGCTTCTTGTTTCATGCTACTCAAGAGTCATATCATGATAGCAACAGGTCCCATCATGTCATTCTTCATGTTACATCTGTAAACTGTTTATGAAGAATAGCTAGGCTGATAATGATTCAGAAATGAAACACATCCTGACCTCATATTCATCTACAATTTCTGTTCAGATTACAATAAACATTGTGCATGTGAAACGTATGAAACCATGTCCTTTTGACTATGGGGATAATATTTTCTGATTTCACACAGAAATGATAGATAGATAGATAGATAGATAGATAGATAGATAGATAGATAGATAGATAGATAGATAGATAGATAGATAGATAGATAGATAGATAGATACTTTTTTAATCATGTAAGGCAAAATGTTAAAGAAGGACTCTAAAAATAAAAAAAATTAATTAATACAGATCTACAAAGAAACCACTGACTATTAAAGATACTTACAATAATAATAATAATAATAATAATAATAATAATAATAATAATAATAATAATAATAATTAACAAACAAACAAACAAACAAACAAATAAATAAATAAATAAATAAATAAATAAATAAAAGAAAAAAAAGGAAAAATAAAACAGGTGAATTACAGTGAATAAGACCTAAATGAGCCTGTTAAAAAATTAGCTCTGCTGTCTTTGTAGTCTGTCATGAAGAAGTGATGTATTGTCCATGATGGAGAGTAGTTTGTTCAGTGACCTCCTACTCCCCACTGACTCAAACATTTATTAATCCTATTGACATCACTGACACTGATGCTGCGACTCCAGCAAACCACAACAAAATAGATGGTGCCCAAGATTACACACTACAGTACTTTACAGTTTTTATGAAACAGAACAAGCTAATGATATTTTGTACAACATCATGAAACATCATGCTATAATCCTAAAGACTTAAAGCCTGAATTCCTGGACTCTTTATCTACTTCTTGTGTTGAACATCAGCTCAACACACTCAATACTGTTCGCCTGTTCTTGTCTGCACCTGCATACTGTAATGATTTATAATCCCATTATCCTGTCTCCAAGAAGAGGATGACCCTTGTAAGTCTGCTTCCTCTCAGGGTTTCTTCCTCATGTCGTATCAGGGAGAGCTTCCTTGCCACTGTCTCATTTCTCATGAAATCCAGACTTCTGTAAAGCTGCTTTGTGTTAACCTCTATTGTTAAATGCTATACAAGTAAAATTCAGTTGAAGTAAATCAGTGGAAAGATTCAGAGCACGTGGACAAAGTGAACTGCACATGAGTAGGGGTGGGTCTCTACTGGCCAACAGCTGTTATTCAGTTAATGATAACAAGATATAACCATCATCTCCAAAGCGGACATGCTGATGTGCCTGAATACAGAAAGATTAAAAAAGCACCTTTGTTCTGTTTCTTTTTGTGCATCATGAGGTTTTGCTGCCAGTGTAGATTCAAATGGGCTGCAATATGCTTTTCTCATTGAGGCTAAGTGGCCGAAAAAAGGGCTTTGCCATACCGCACTGAGAACTAACGAAGAATGATGATCCTCAGAGGAGGAAAATAAAGATCACAGTATCTCTTTTCATCCTTCACAAAGAAAGAACGAAAGTTGCAAAGCAGCCAAATGCATAGATCAAAGTGTTTCATATTTTAGGGACTTGGCAGCAATGTTAAATTTGAGTTGTTTACATATAACATACGTAAATTCAGGGACAGGAACAGGGCCAGGTCGCTTCAATGTCTAAAGGTTTTTTGTACATTTTTCCATATTATGTGTCCCAAAAATGTCATCCTCCTCAAGCAAGCTGAACCAAGCCAAAATACCTTGTATAGTCTAAAATGGTTATATCATGTTACAGGATTTTGGTCACAATTTTCTGAATGTAAGTTTGTTCGTAAGTTAGGGTAAAGAGTCGTTAGTTAGTTCAAAACAGAATAAGAGTAGAACACCACAGACAATTAAGGTAAATCGTGACTAGTAGTGCATAGAGTGATCGTAGACCAAAAACGGGGTGACATACCAATCAATTAGAAACACAAACAGGCTAAAATAAAATGAATTAAAGTACATGCACCACTGTCTACTGAATTAGGAACATGTCTACTACTGTGTTTATAAAGAATGATGTGAAGTATGTCCAGTGAGTGGCAGTTCTGTGGACAGAAATGCCTTGTTAAAGATAGAGGTCAAAGAGGAATGGCCTGGCCAGTTTGAGTTAACACAAAGACTAACTGGTAACTCATGGTACCTCAAATAACTTTTTACAACTGTGGTGAGCAGAAAAGCATCTCAGCATGCATAACATGATGAACCTTGAGGTGGATGTGCTAACATAGCAGAAAACCACACTGGAAACTGGAAAACAGAATCTGTGGCTTCAGCAGGCACAGGTTTACTTCAAACTAGGGAGCTGAAGATAATGATAAAAAGACAATGATTTGATGAAGAACGTTTTTGAGTTTGGGGATTTTTTCATGGTTAATGTCTGTCTTTTTCAGTGTAATATATTTACTTTAACTCAGTTTCTGTTAACTGTAGAAAAAATGAACAAAATCCAAAACAGAATTGTGTTTTACAATCAGTGAGTTGATTCATTTATCTATCTGTATTTATATTTTGCACTAATGTTAGCTTGCTCTGTTCTGCTACTTGGACTTGGCCTGCAAACTTAATCTGCATTGAAAGACTATGATATTATGTGGTATATATTTCAAAACACCATGTAAATATTTACATTTGACATTTTTTTGAAATTTGCTCCCTGTTAATGAAGAGTAATCACTCTTGTTTATATGCATTGTTAAACAATCTGCATTCCAGCATGCGAAGAAATCAACATGGCACAACGCGGAGTAGTTTTATTTATTTTCAATGTGCAATTAAGGCCCCGTCGAAATCGTTTCTTGCTGCCAATGTAAATTTTTTTTTTACTAGTGCATAAAATCAATAGCCATTTACGTTCCACAATTCTTACACTCAGCTGGTGCAAGGGAATGCAGTAACTGTATAATCCTGTGATACTGGGATGTAGACCAACAAGTCTGGCCTTCAGCTGTGACAGAATGTTTGAGGCATTGTTAACATAATCCTGAGTACGTCACCAACATGCAAAGCATGCACAATCAAATGATCAGCTTTCATTTAATTGGCACTATGAATAGCCAGAGGAGCCAACAAGAAGAGTGTTTCATACAGTCTTTAACAGAGTGATGACATGCATGGACAGCTGATCTGCTGTTACCTGGACGGTCTCCGGCGTGACTCCATGCTCTTGGAAGATTTAGTTGAGCCCTAAGACCACAAAAGAAACCAAATATTAAAAGTGAAATAGTTGACAGTTTAATGTATTATGAGGGACAAATTCAAGAGAACAAATTGTTGGCAGTCTACAAAAATTATTTACAAAGCTTGTTGTGGTAATTATTCAGCATAGTGTGAACAAAGAAGTCTGATGGACATTCAGACTCATCCTCTCTTTCATGCTCTTGCATAAAACATAAACTTGACCAGGAATATCTTGAAACATTTTTTTTTTTTTTAAAACCTTTCCATTAGAACATGTTTACCTCTAGGAATAACACTGTGACTGGGGTTAAACTAAGTCTACACATACAGTGCTTGTGCTGCTCAGATGTGACTTGAAGCACAAGCACATCTTGAGGTAGTGTTTGGGTCAGGTATAGTGCATGATTATTCTAAAATTCTTTCCTCCAGTACTAATGAAAAGTGGCAGCCGGACATTTCCCATACAGAAGGGGCCTAGCTTTCACACAGCCATATTTAGCCACGATCCATCATCTTTCCTTCATCCAAATCATAGCTACATTTCATTAGTGGCCACAAATGCCATTTGTTCAACGTTCCTTCTTCTACTTTGAAAGCTATTTACATGACATCCCACCATATATCTATACACTACAGTAGATTACAGAGAGCCAAACTTAGCAGCTCCGTTTGAGCAGTTACATATGTGCTTCGTTCTAAAGCCTACAAAATCTACTCATCCACTAAAAAGGGAATGACATGCCTGTGGAATCCTGACCGAGAAGAAAGCATTGCGCTGTGGATCGAAGGTGTCTCACGAGCCACTTGTCTAAAATAGGAGAAGTGGAAAAACTTTTCATATGGAGGTGTGTCTTTGAAAGTACAGTTGCCTTCATTCAGCATTTTAAATGACATGGTAGAGTATGACCAAGGAGACCAAATAGGAACAATGCTTACAAAGAAAAACCAAGAATCCAACAGCATAATTATATACAGCACGTAGGACTATTCTTGAAAGTACACACAGGCTGGATATGGCTCTAATAATAGAAGGCTTTGATTATGATCACAAAACACCACGTGAAGTGTCCTAATATTGTGTTTGGCTGTTTTTAGCATCATATTCTACTGTTACTTCTTATGCTACTGGGTATCTTTGCATTCTATCAATATGTCGCTGATGAGTCCTTCCAGTAAAGTATCCTGGAAGTAATTTAGGCTTGTTTGGAGCAGCAGTTACATATTTGTGCTGCGTTTTCAGAACATTGTTTATTATATGTATGGTGTTATGGGAATATGTTATCTTACCTTTAAGAATCTAAAGTGGTGGTGGAAACACTCAGTCTGACCAAACATGCTTAAAATCCTGCTAGCTTAATATTAAATATATATTTATGTGGCATAGCAAAACGGACATACGTCTAATCAGTTCGGTTTGTAAACACCGGATGTCAAAATGTCCACAGTGCTCCCGAGCTGCAGTCGGGGGAGATATATGCAAAGGAGAAACATATTTGAGTTCTGAAAAATCCAAAAAATAATTTTTGAACTATATATAATAGAAAGTGTTAAAATGTCAAAATGTGAAGAGGTTTGAAAGTCTGCCAAACATATGATATATAATTGTCTATGTTTAATATATGATTAAGTGCCTATTACTTCCAAGTCATTTCTAGACATAGTTAACACGTTTGACATTTCAATAGATATTGGTTCTTTGTGGCAAGAAACAACAGCATGAACCATCGGGCTAATAAGCAGAAACCCCAAAGCAACACATAAACTCTAGCAAAACATATAATTACACAGTGAGTGATCGCCAAGATCACTCAAGTCCAAGGCGGGACATTAAAACACATCAGATCAAAATCAAACACGCCCCCACCCCAATCATACTTCCTTTCCTAACAAAAAAAACTTTCTTCAAGGATGAAGTGGAGGCCTGTACACTCAGAGCCACATAGCGCCAGGCTCAAAAAAAAAAAAAAACACCCACCCCTCCCTTAATCAACCCACAATTACGAGCCCCAGAAGAGCAGCCAAAAGCGGGTGGGGGTGGTGAAGGGGGTCCCAGGCGATCTTGATCAAAACCAGCTGGACACGCTGCTTACGAGCACGTCTGACAAATTAACTATCAAATATAGAACTGGGGGGTTGGAGAATGAGAATAGCGTAAAAGAGACAAAAAAGCTCTAAAGCTTTTGGTCTAAAGCTTGTAAAAGTGGACCAAGATGAGCATATGTGGTCCTACCTTCATCAGGTAGCCCGTGCTCCAGCGCCAGGCACTACGTATTGAGTTGAGGCGCCTCCGTAAAGAACCGCTGGGGTTCATGGCTGGGAAAGAGTGCTTTCTCTCGTTCTGCATTTTCCTCTCCTACAGCAAGCTTTGCCGTCCCCGAGCGGAAAAAAAAAACTCTATTTTGGGTCGGTGCCTCTTGCAGGATGCCACATGGTTAGCCAAGAGCTACAGTAGACCACAACTCGCCTTCTTTCCTTCTTTCTTTTACTCCCCCTTCTCCCTTTCACTTGTTTTCACTCCTTCCTTTGCTCGTTCTCGTTCAATCTCTCGCTCTCTACCTCCCGCCTTTTCCGACCTCCTCCCTCTTTCACTTGTGTGGTATCTCTTCGTCCAACCCCTCCTTTCGGCCCCTACCTCGTTCTCTCCTCCCTCTTTCCTAGGATGTGTGTTTTCGGTTGCCACCCATGTGAGCTTGGTTCGGTTCTCCTCTCTACCCCGTGTGGGTCAGGCACTAAGCAGCTGACTGGGGAACACCCTTCAAGATGTGTCAAAGGAAAAGATTGCAGACTTTTCAACTTTAACCATCTTTCTATGATGAATAAGTCTGTGCACTAAGTTGTGCTTCGAGTTTCCAAATCTTACGAAAAAAAATGGTGCTTAGTTCAGTGCATTACAAAAAAATTTTAAAAAATACAAAAATCTAAAAACTTAACGTGAAGATGGAAAGTAAGAAATCATGAATGCAATTTAAACCAATTTCCTTTTTCCTGTGTTTGCTTTAACAAAATGGGTACTATCTATATATAAAAATCTTGCTTTATCTGAGAATGTAAAACTTCTCAGCATAATCAAAACAGTCCAAGTGAGTCACTCTGAGTCACAGCGATCAGAAGACCTCAAACCACAAACTGGCAAAGGAGATCCTGTGATTAAGTCATATGATCTTAAGTCCTTAATAATCCAAGTAAAAATATGCAGGCTATCGTGAGTAGAACACGTCAGAAGAACCACACTGTAATGTCCATGACAGAGCCTAGAGCAGCATTTGGTGTACAACTGATCAAATATCCCAGTTGCAGGTTTAATTCCACTCACTAAGGGCACTATCAAGCCTAGATATCTTTTAATACCAGCCATATGCTCTACCCTTTCCAGGCCAAATTCAAGCCTATACCCTGATCTGGCAAACTCTACCTTGCCAAGAATAACGGAATATGATGAATAACAACCTTGAGATCCAAAACTTTTGATCCACAACAACATCCAACAAAGCCTAGGTTTTGGATTTGGAATACTGGAGCAAGTTTTGGGGTAATAAACCTGAAATAATCTGAAGAAATCAATCTGAGAAACAGGGTTAAACCACTGGCATGCTGTGCACCATGTTCCTTGGCTAAATCCTAGTGATCTGCTTCCTGTATAAGATCTCATTCAGAGACGTGTGTGCTATACTGTTTGAAAAATGGGTATGGAAGGTCATCAAGAGGGCAGTTTCTCTTTATTAAACCCACAGGATGTTAAGCAAGGAAAACAGATCATATCTAATACAATTATCTAATGACACAGGAAATGCATACGTCAAAGAAAAACACATTTGCATATACACTGTACACAGATAACACTGCTCAGGTCAAATTAACTATGAAGAAGATTATTCCTCAATGAAAATGTTTCACAGCTCAATCCAGGCATAACTATGTACAGTTATTTTTCTTCTCCAAAACATAGACTGCCTTATGGCCAGAGGCTATAACGCCCAATTTGTAATGTGATACTTCCTTCCTTACTTACTCCAAACCAGTCCCAAACCAGAGAATAAGTCAAAACCTATACTAGCATGTAATGCTCCAAGAGAAGGGTATGATGGGAAGCCTGTCTTGCAAAGCACTTAACTATCATTTCCCACAGAAACACACAAAGCCGCATACACCCAAGCAGCGAAAATAAAACACAGATGCAAAGCTGTAAATCCATCCACTTGTGTGTAGGCTATATTCGAAAGGATAAGAGGTCTTAAGAGTATTTACTGCATATCCTTCAGTTGAACTGTTGCACAGCACAGCAGTTGGCCTTATGTGAAGTACTAATGATCAATGGCAGAGGATTCATACACGGTACAGGCACCTCCATCACATTCTCTATAGAGATCAAGAATGTTCATGACTGTGTGTATCCCAGTGCCTATAGAGGCTGTGATGGGTGTCCAAAAGTCACTATAATGGCATTGATCACCTGTCTTAGATTCCCTAGAGCAGCTATAACTGCCTGCCCCACAATTTATAGAACAGTTATAACCACTTCACTCACATCCCGATAGCAGATGTGGTTATCACAGCTCTCTGAAGGGTTGCCTCAAAAGGCACAAAGTAACAAAATATTGGCAGTATATTTACTCAAAGTACTCAGGTCACTGGCCATGCACCACATGGAATATCATATAAATCGACCATTCAAATTATTTGGTCTGTTGGTTGATCACTACTTAAATATTATTTGTTTAGAGCAGAAGGTTTTCTTTCTGGCAAAGGGTCCAACAAGAACCACTTTAGAAAGTTAAAGCTGGTAAATTTGCCAGTTTGATGTTGTATTTATTTTACTGTGAAGATGCTGTGAAGGGAAAAAATTTCGTTTTAGATTTTGTTGGGTTTTTTGAACTTGTTGATTCTGGTTAAAATCCATGGGGCACAGTGTTTCGCCCTTGTCCAGAGATCGCAGTGATGACACAGCTATCTGTTCCCTGGGGGTCCAAAAGAGCAAAATTCTCTATGATCTCTAAATGGGAGGGTTGGTGTACTGTCTCTCCCCTATCAATCACAGCCCATCATGGGTGTCTAAAGCACATGTGTGATAAAGTCGGCCAGATAATGCTTTCCTACAAGTGTGTAGATAAAGCATGGGTAGCTGTTGACTGGATTCATGTGTCTTGGAGAAAGTATGTGATAGCCTTCACCCTGCCAGATTGATAACATTGTTAGAATTTGAGAGAAAATTGTTGGAAAAAAAATTATTACTATTATTATTATTATTATTATTGTTGTTGTTGTTATTATTATTAATATTATTATTATTATTATTATTATTATTATTATTATTATTATAAAAACATTATGGGAAATTTCTTTGTAAAACCTTCTTATAAGGGTATGAATAAATGTGTAATTTTTTATGAATGAAGATCATCTAGAAACTTTTCATTTTAAACATTAAAAAAGAATTTGATAGAGAATGTGTTTTCACTCTAGTTAGTGTGATTTATAAGGTTTATGGAGGAAATATATGTATATATATGTATATTAAAATGACATATTACTTGAAATATAGATATAAAAAAATAGCTTTTCAAGGATATGTAAGACATGAAATGATACACAGAGTTTAAGCCTTCTTCAGAGTTGGTACATTTCAAATGTAGACAAAAACATTTTGGTCGACATTTTAACATTTTTTTATTACTAGAGTTTAAGCGTAGATAAACATGCTACAGGTGGAAATTATCCAACAACATTGTTTGTTTTGACCAACATTCACACACACACACACACAAAAAAACAGGCTATAAATGTGTACTATATATCTTCATCTCCAGAGCAGCTGTTAACATCTGTCACACAGTGACAGCCATGACTGTCAATGTAAAGACAGTAGCACTCATACACATATGCCATAGACTGAAACTACACTCACATATGCAATTCTACTTCATAATGTCTGTAGTTCATTTAGATTAATGTCAAGTCTGAATGGTTATTCATCTGCACTTGTGGTCAGGCAAGCACAAGTGTTTTTAAGCTGCGTATTAGGGGCCAGAGCAAGCAGAAGGGAGGCAGTCATGAGGGCTATTTTTTTGCTGGCAAAGTGTTCACATGCCCCAGTTATGGCACGATGTTAATACTGGAGCTTTTCCCTCTGCCTGCTTTAAACACGGGAGGTGTTTTAACTGGCCTTGTCCAAACCAGCCTTCGTCCATCATTTGTGAGGCTGACTTTAGCTAATGTAACCAATAATTTGTGGTTTATTTCTGCATGACTTTTAGACTAGTGAGGTTTATAGCATAGCAACTACATAGCAACAGATTCAGTGTTAGAGCTAAATATTTATATGCTTTAAACCAATAATATTTAGAGCAATATTTACTTCATAGGAATCAAGTACAATAATTTACAACAGGAAATAAAACACTTACAACATAAAAATACACTATATATACACTATGTAATATAATAATATGTAATATTATACAAAGTGTAATATTTTACTAATACGCTTTTGCAAATAACAATATTACTTTAAAAAGTGCTTACCATTGTTTCTACATGTTTTAGTGGGATGTCGTTGCTGGGAGCCTGAAAACCATAAGAAAAGAAAAGAGTGTGAGAAACATGGTCAAGTGATTGAAGCAAGCCGCTAAGAGGCAAACTGTGGAAAAAGCCTGCAGGTGATTCCCCATGCCAGCGCCTTGGCATGGCACTGCTTCATTTCATTGCCCTTCATGAGAAACCATAAAGGTCAGCCTTTCCAGCTGTAAACAGAAAGGTGGTAGGTACACCAACAGAGGATTACCAATCACTACTCTACAGATGTTTGAGTAAATAAAAAAATTAAAAAAACTCTCTCTCCCTCTGCTTTTTATGAAAATTAAGATATAATGGTTCGCTCATTACATTCAAACATTCAAAGGCTCATTTTCAATGTAAAACCTTCAAAAAACTGCAAGTTATTTTTTGTGACATTGTTGTACAGACGATATATGTTTTGTGAGTGTGTGCATATACGCACATTAAGCCTGATACACTGGAGGTCTCCTCTACACAGACAGGCAAACAGACTTGGGCTGGGTTCTGTGTGTAGGAGCATCATAAACAACCTGGCTAAATATTTAGACAAGGCCACATAGCTTCACCATTAGTCAATGAAAGAAAAACGGAGAACGTCTGACTGGAGCTACAGCAGCACCATATACAGAAGTGCAGCCCAGACTTCAGCGGAGGAGTTGGCCCCGAGCAAAGTGTTCATTTATGGCTAGTTACAACCCCTTGGATCCATGATGTCATCAGCCGATGCAACTCAGCCTACTTAAAGTTGCATTAGAGTTATTCCTGTGTAAGACAGCCCTGCCTGTTCAACAGAACAAGCATCCGGAGGCAAATGATTTTACAGCGCCAAACAGAGCCGAGAAAGTAATAGTTATGACCTACACTTCTGTTTTCATATTGGGTAACTGTGGTTCTTTAAACTACTGTTGAACCTGAAGAGATGGGAAGTGAGAGGAGGGTGAAGTGGAATACATATCAAAGATGTGAACTGCGTCCAGGAATGGAACATAACAGATGAACCGCTGTGACTCGGATTTTAAGGAAATTCACAACAGCTTCACTTCAGTCAAAACCTGAGGCACCCGCTGTCTGAGTGGTCACTGATGTAATGTGAATCATCAAATCTTAGCTCCATAAGAGACTCTGCCTGTCTGTCTCAGTGTCTGAGAAATATAATATCTGGGAAAACACTAGGACTGCAGCTCTAATAGTATGAAACACTAAATGTAGTAATCCTAAATGTAGTGTGCGCAGTAGTAATCACTTCATAATGAACTTCTCGAGTTACTGTAAATCTCAGCCCCAAACTAGGCAGCTGTCAGGAAGAAATGAATCACAGATACATGAGTTTGTTGGCTAATATTTTTGTTAAAACCACAGAAATTCCACAAATTGATAGCTCACTGAACGGCACTAAAGCGTAATGCAGTTTGTGAAATTAATTGCAATAAGTGCTTCATCCTGGTCAGGGTCACAGTGACTCTAGAGCATATTCTGGGACTACTAGGTGTAAGGTGAAATAGTCCAGTTGTGAGCTGGCAACAGCACCCTTTATATCGCCAATAAAAACCTGTTTAAAAATTAACATGCAAAAAGGTATATGAATCTATACATCAGTTTTTTACAAACCTATGGTCATTAGCCAAATTATTTCCTGCAGTGAAACCCTTATTCTAACACATAAGGGATTGCATTTGGAAAGACTCATGAGAAGAGCTGCATAACATACTCTCCAACCAGCAACAAAACACAGTGTGGATTTGCCGGTAAGCCAAATTTTGAGGCTTTGTTCCTCTGAAACAAGTCTGGCAGTCAGTCTTCAACTCTGTGGTAAGGGCCTGAGGAACAGTCTGGCTGCAATGAGGTGTGAGGTCATGTGCTTGATGACTGTGGTGCCGAGGGTCTTCCACACCCTTTTCTCACACTGCATGAACACTCCACACTGCCAACTTCCCATAAACTCCTCTTTTATACAGGCTGGTCACTCTCTATGTGTTTCTTACCTTCTACTTCTCCTCTTACTATTGTTTTCCAATATTAATATTTATATTCCAACATGCTCATTTCAGGATTTTTACTAGATACTCATACTAAAAATGCCCTATTTTTTCTATATATAAATATAATTTGTGCTAGTAGTATATTCTAAATGTATTAAAGTGCTGGTTTCCTATTACGGAAAGACTATTATGGGATGCATCTGTTAATGCTCTTTCTCTCTTAGTTGTATGTCTTGTAGGGGTATAAAACATTATCTATATCTACACCTTTATCTGTATTCATATTTAAAGTCAAAGTGGGTGTGGCCTAAACTAGAAAAGGCAGCATAAAACCATTTCCAGGTTCCCCTGCACCTCATCAAAGTTGTCTTCCTTCTGCTGTCTCAGGAAGGTTTTCTTAAACCCAGATTGATGTACTGTTTTTTAAATGTCTTTACGATACAATACAATTTCTAACTATTTGTCTAATTGTCTCTTATGATCCCAACAAAGTTAATTTCTTTAATATTAAACCTGTAGTCATTTATTTTCTCTAAAGTACCAAAAGGCACAAGCAACCCACAAAAGGCAGGTTTAATTTAGTTTGACACCATGGTTTGATTTTAATTTGAAAATGGTTTAATGCTGCTTTCACACCAAGTCTGTTGGACGAGTCTAAATCAAGGCAAAAGTGAATCTTGTTTTTTGTTTTGGTTTGGCTGAAAATGAACTCATAAACTCTTTCATTGCTCAGATATGGTAATGGAAAATGGTAAACAAACCTTTGCCAAGTGTGACTAAAAATCACAAAAATCAGCAGAGCATGAAGAGCACAGAACCGATGCTAAATAAACGATTTAATTTGTGCACTGCATCCAGAATTTATTTTCTCTTCTTATTCGCTGGTCCAAATATCCAGAATACCTTGCATTTCTACAGGGTTACAGCTATGTTTTTGCCTCAGCTTGTGCCTCATGGGTCTGTTTAGCAGCTTGCATTTACCAAAAAAAAAATGCTGCTTGCAATCCATAACACACTGTATATTGGTTGGAAAACGATTACCTCGCTCAGACACTCTCAGACCGCTTGTATTGGTCCATATCCCAGTTCACTTGCTGTATTCTAACCGGCCCAAACAATTCAGACTAATGGAAAAGAAGCACCAGAGTTCGAATCAAGTGAACTGCATTTGGCCTTTTGACTTTCAACCTCTGATTACTCTTATTACATAACATTAGTCAGTCTTCAAGCTAAACTCACATTTCCAGACAGTTTCTTTTATCATGCTGGTACACAGTGACTGTCTGGGTGGTTTTTGCAAGCCACTACCTCTGCCATGCTGCACTTTCACCTGCAATATTAACATAAACCACAGCTAAGACACATGGTACCCAGCTTGGTGGAAACTACAGTGCCATTCTTTAACCCATTCATTTTACCTCCACAGCTACAGGAGTACTAGAGTGTACCGGCACTGAGCCTCAAATGTGGCTCTGTACTTATCACATGGGTTTACCACTTCTGTAAATGATTCTAAACACACAAATTATAGCCCACTTCAGAGCATATGTTAAAAAGAAAATAAAAGATACAGGGAGTTTTCTAAATGGAGGGAACAAAAACAATGTACAGAGGCTCCCTTAAAATGGCCCAAAACTAAAAATAAGACTTAGCAGTGCTCATTTGAAAACCATGGGAAAGTTTGTTTTGTGCAGTCCACAGCCTCTTCAGTATAAAACTGTTTGTGCTATCTTCAAGTATGAGAGAAAAAGGGAATGACTGTGTATAGCTGCTATATTATAAGTGATGAAAGGAACTTGTTTTGCATACATTCCACAACATTACATTTGATTATAAATGGATGACAAGCACAATATTTCATTCTTCATTAAATTAAAGATGGCAAATTGCTGTGGTGTATAAGTAATAAAAGAAAACTGGATGTTCTATTATTGGAAAATAATCAATTCTGGTCTGGTAACAGTACAGTAACTCCACTTGGTTCTAGGCTTCATAACTCCATGCTCCCTGTGGATTATTTTACGATAACATCACTTCCTGCAATGTCCCATACATATTATCCAGTTATTTCTTACATTTCCCATGTAGCTATTTAGGAGAAATTGTTATATGTGTTTTACATTTGTTTCATGCTTTGATAAAAACGTGTACTGGTTCTATGTATTGTATTTGCATACAGTGTTAAGCTGTGCAGCAATCATTTCATACTCTGAACTATGAGACATACACATTACTTTAAATAGGATGATCTCAGAATGGCTCATTATAATGTGATCCACATTCATATTCTCCATCACATCTGGTCAGCTCTGTTTAGGGTTGCAAAGAGGAAATGCTGGGTGTGTGCTGGGGTTTCTCTGACTCTCTTCCTCCTCTCCTGACATGGCTCACAATCTCTAAATATATTGCCTTTGTTTGGTTTCTTTGTTTTCCCATCACATAGGTTTCCTAAAACTTTTTTTCCCCCTACACTGTTCTGTAAAAATCACAGCTTGTACTCCACCCTAATATCTATACTGCAGTGGAATGGTTACAGGTTTGCCTTTTGGTTGTTACAAAGCACTGATACTGGTGACTCCTTCGCAATTGTTAAATAAATATCTCTTCATAGAAAGCATCACAAAATATGTATTTTTAGTTGTTCTGTAAAACATGTTTTGAATTTGTTTATTATTAAGCTTAGACTATTTGAATGTCCATCCCTGTAAGTTATCTGTTACTATAGAGTAACGGTCTCCAATTACTCTCAGAGCTGCTCTTAAAAAAAATAAAATAAAATAAATGTATGTAAAAACCTTCTGACCAAATTGGATCCAACAGTGCTGTGGTATAAAACGTTTTATTACAGTTCATTTCAAGTTTTTATTTGAAACCATCCAGTTCTTGTTTCATATTTTCTGTAGTCTAGGAAACAGGTAGATATTTTAATAACTTTCATGTGAATAGCAGTTAAGCGTGGATTTATGCTCCAGTGAAAATTCCTCAAACCACAGCACTTCATGAATACAGCTATACTTGTCTGATGAATGATTAGAAGAAAAAAAAAATGGCTTGTACTTTTTCCAGAGTGAGTACACATTTAGTCACAGAGACTCATTTTTAAAACAGATCCAATCTGCAGGAAAGACAAAACATGCTAAAAGGAGAAGGTTGTGGGAGAACTCTAACATTACTGTACACTCTTTATATAGTCCAGTGCCTCCTACTGGTGAGAACATATGCTCTTTTTTTATTCTTTCCTGTATGCCAAAAAACATTATGTGCAGAGGATGGTACGTTGTGTATCATGACCAAAAAAAACCCCTTATAACCCTTGTAATTATCCAGAACAGGGGATTATCTGAAACCTGTGTACACGAGCTGCATGAGAAGGCAGACAGCTGGTTGATCTGGCCAGAATGAGTTTCCTGTAAAAGTGTCCCACACTGAACGCCTAAAAAGGACATGTTATTCTACTTATCTGCTCAGCAGTGTGATTTACACATGGCTCAAGCCAGCACAGCTGAAACTGGAACATTTAATAAATAAAAAAAAAAGGACATTGGCTAGCCTCCTATTGGTCTTCTCTAAGGACGGCAGGGAGCAAGTTAGCGTTATAGGAAATATTACTGAATATTGCACTTACGTCAGCAACAGGTGGTCCGATGTTTAGGTTTGAATAGTGAATTGCATGCTTAACCCTTTTTAGGTGTAACATCCACATATAAAGTTGCTTGTTTTTTGGGGGGTTTTTTCCAGGAAAATAGATGCACATCATTTGTGACTATTACTGTAATTTAACATATCTTGATTTCTGATTTTCCTCATCCTGATTACTGTTGCTCTCTAGACTATTAGACTATCTGGCATTTATTTAACAAAAATAATATCTGCACTTTTTTTCACTCATTATACTAAACAAATAGCTACTTAATTTTTAACTCAAGTAAGACTTTCTATTATTCATGTGACTTTCTATTTTCAGTAATAAAAAACACAAAGAATTTGGATATGTGGTTTTAATAACTGATGCACAAAAGTGTTTAAATAAGGGCAGGTGAAAGCATCTTTCCAGCATGTAAACAAGGGAGGCTGCAGGTCTCACGAGAGTTCAATGGAAAGAATTCCTCCACCCAGCTGAAGAATCAGCCGCTGTGAGAACCGGCAAATGGAAGCATCCCAAATTGCCCTGTGACCTCGTGTTGATTCTCCCAAAAGAGGCTGGATGTCACAATGGACCCTCCACTATGTCCTGTATACAGTGTGTGTGAGAGAGATAGAGAGAGAGATACTCTCTCCAAGGTCGCACAGGCACACATATACACTCTGGTATATACCAGCAAGGAGAGACATTGGCCTGTTTACTGTCACTAAGTGTGTGGAATGCGTATTGCTCTGTTCTGGCCTATTATGGCCAACAGCACACTCGAATGAATCAGGAACAAAGCAGTGTGCAAATACATGTGTGTCTGTCTGTCTGCGTTTGCCTGTGTGTGTGAGTGAGAATCAGCCACATATTTAGACGTATCATAGCCATTCACACTGATGGAAAACCTGTTAGTGCATTTCATTTGTTTACTAAGGTGAATTAAGCTTGATCGGAGCACGGATACACACACCTAAAAGTGATGTCTGGTCACAATTGCTGCTAGTTAGCTCTTTTGATCAAACCATCCAAAACTTATTACTTAAAGTTTGTTTAGTCTATTTAGTTTTTTAGTTTGTGTTCCCAAGGCATTTTCAAAAATCAGTGATCTAGAAAGTAGTTCAACTTCTTAATGTTTCTAATATGCCAGTGCATTTCATGTGTCTTCTCAATCAATGTATTATGTCACCTGATGCAGGCTGAAATAAATTAGCGGCAAAGCACGCAAAATTTACACAGGATTTTAACACCAAGTGTAATCACTTGACATGACTGTCACTAATAAGCTGCATTTATCCTGATGCCTTATTTCTGATCTGAGTTTTCATCACTTGGAGGTCACTCGTTGCTGTAGAGGATGGCCCCACATGGACAGCCTGGAGATACAAAAGATTTGCAGTGGACAGAACCACTTACAAACCATAAAAAAAGGCTTTGGACTGTATGTGCCACAGGAAGGAAACACAGTCCACCTGAATTTATTCACATTCTGTCCAAGTGTTTTCATGTAACTGTGTATGAAATAATGACATCATGAGCTCTCTATTTCTCTAATATGTATATTTATGGATAAGAGACTGAATCTATGCTGTGTTGGTGAAAAATGCTAAGAAGTATAAAACATGAAGCAAGTGGAGTGTACTCAAACCCACATTTGTGTATCTCTCTGGTAATTTCAGCCTGAAGTAATAACGTGCACAAGGACACACAAAATGATGCTGAGATAAAATATCATTCATCATAAAGAGCTGCTTGGCTCGGTCTTGTACACAAAATGTAACTGGGCACAGCATGCAAGTATGTGAAGCTATAAACATTTTCCTAATTGAAAGATCTTGCCCATCTTTAGAAAGCAAGTCATTAGAAAACAATGTGCTGGCTCTGGTGTATAGTAAGGTTTTATGTGCTGTGATGCCAATGTTTTAATGCAGCATCTACAACCCATAAACATGAACATTAACATTTGTGATGCTAATGTACGGTACAGCATGGGGAAAGAGAACACAATCTAGTTAAACGGTAGTCCTCCATCTCTATCTCCATCTCTCTGTCTCTATCTCTTTCACTGTCTATCTGTGGGCAAATGCATCATCCTGGCATTTAAGACGAAAAGCTGGCCAACATGAGAGCACATCTCAGGAATGCATCTTGGCAGAGTGAGCGTGTCAGTATGCACCAGAGCACACCCTGAACGTACTCCTGATGGAGTGCTGACAACAAACACAACACCAGCATTACCGTCAGCCTTAAAATACTTCAGATACATCTGGCTGTCTTCACTGAAACCGGTCTAACATACATTTTGATCGAAAGCATTCGGACTAAATGTACGAAACGTGTGTAAATAGCAGATTGACGCAGCATCCACCTCATTTATCCCCTCAGCATTCAGGAATTCGCCAAACAAGGAATCAAGAGCAGCCAGCAAAGCTCCCCTCACCCTTCTGATTCCACTCACATTGTATCATTTTACAGGATTATTGCGTCATGTTCAGCGTTGAAAAAGCGTGCATAGCGAGGATTTAATACTAAAATTACACATCAGTAATGAAAGCTGAGATGTAACTATAGCTGTAAGCAGTGATCACCTAAGTTACCCCAGAATTGCAGAACTGGGGGGTGGAGTTTGATCAAAACAGGTTTGTCTCTCAGTTACAAATAATTCTGAATTAGGTAACAATAAGTTTAAGTCTAATTCATTAATACTCATAGCTAAAGGTGTTTTGAAATGGTAAACATTGCTTTTCACAAAAACTGGATTTTTTTTATGAGCTACGCTCATTTAAAATGAGATATAAGAGCAGTATTGTAAGCTTCTTCACCTTATCCGTCATGTCATGTGAATGTTTTCTTTACAGGAGAGGACACTGAATTAACACAACATTGCTATTACTCAAAATGATGAAAACTGGGAATAAATAGCCTACATTCCATGCAGACATTACAATTTCATCGCTCTTGATAAAGTATTGTTTGGCAACATTACAGTAGTGCACACAATTCACATTCAGAGCACAGAATATAAAAAATAGATTTCAAAATATTAGGATTTGCTGGATTAACTGCTGCCAGATATTAAGCAATAAGCCATGTTGTTAAATAGGGATATATAAATTTAATATATAAACTGAACTGAAATAAACCATTGCATGGTTTATGGTGTTTACAACTAGGGCTGTTCTTGAAGAAATAAATTGCCAGTAAACTAGACTTTTAAATTAATTTCTTTCAGTGCTTGCCATCTTCACATTTATATATCATCTCTTTTTCAGTTTTCATGTTCTCTATCATAGAATATTTGACAGCAAAGAGAAACAATATGCCCATATCTCTCTTCAGTTCACATATTTTATCCTGGACAATTTCTCAAAGGTAAGTGCTTGCATTTAAAAAAGTTACAGGTCTAGACACTAGAAAAGAACCTATGTTAGACAATTTTCAGAAAATCTGGCAAACTTAGAGACTTTGAAATGCACCTCAGAGAGATCATTGATCTAAGTCGACGTGTAAGCTGCCTCTGAATACACATAACCTTCCCTGAATAAATATTGCCGGAAATCTTTGGTCTTAAGTCGTTGACCATTTCTTTGGGAAATGCACAAAGAACTACAATAGGACACTGATTTCAAAGCTAGCTGTTAGCCTTTAGGCATTTTTCCACCCGAGGAACCTTGATGAGCTCCTCAGTAGCTCTTTCTCCACAGTAGGAATGTTTCTACATTCTATGGGCTTTTGGTGTTGGCTCTGAGTGTTCTGGGTGTTGTTGTGCCAGGTTCATAGAAAGACGACCTTACCTCTTGTTTTTAAATCAAAAGCTATCTTAACATACAATCATACTTTTTATTCATATATACATTTCTCCATACGCCTTCTTCCATTTCCTCTATATTTAATACTATCTACACTGTAATTTTATTGAAATTCTTTTCTTAGTATTTTTTTATTCTTTATTTTCTGCTCTTTCTTCTTATTTATTTTATTTTTAGGGCGAAAATTAAGAGCATTTCACTACATATTGTGTTGTGTATAGTTGTGAACGTGACAAATAATATCTTCATTTCAAACTTTTGCATATTCTGTAACATACCCTGATGCAAAGATCATTTCCAAAATGATCAAATAGTAAAAGAATTTTAAGTTGTAGTAAAAGGTTCCAGTAAAAAGCAACAGATTTACATATAGTTGCTTAAAAAGATCTACAGTCTGGCATGCAGGATTTAAGAGCTCGTGTTGGGTCAAGTCTTAACTGCATTGATATGCACTAATATAAATTCAGCTCTTACTCCCTGCCAGCTGGTCCAAGTATTACATTCGAAAATTTGGCCGGAGTTGTCCTCGAGAGTCATGCTTATTTTCGAGCTTCAGTAGAGTCAGGTTTTCACAAGTACAATTTTTTTTCTCTTCTCTTCCCTGGAACAACACTGGTGATTTTAAAAGATTGCCTAACTTCTGTTTAAATGGACTATAAATGGTTTGAATGTCTTCATTGGGTGCCTGAGGGATCTGCTCCTCTGGGCAGGTAGACGTCCGTCCTGCATACCAGTGATCTGCTTTGTTCAAAACACCTTCTATGAACTGAAAATGATACAAATAAAAAAAAACGCATATCTCTTTGACGTTGGGAAAATTATATAAATATGATTTATGTGAAAACATCATTCATTCTGAGGAGCCAGAGAAGAAGATTTATTGAAAGAGCAAAAAAGGTAATGTTCACCAAGGACTATGTTGCCAGAGGTAAGAAATAATGTTACCAAAGGTGTCCTAGTAGTCCAAGCAGGGAGGAAAATACAGCCTTATAATACTCTAAATACATTCTTTCAACCAAAAAAGGGAAAGATCTCAAAGATTTTGTTTATTCTTCGCTATCCCTACCGGCTTATCTGGCCTTGTCTTTTGGATTTGACTTCTAAAATCCATCTAGGTATACAGTATGAATGTGGATTATTTCTTGCTAATTTCCAAAACAGATAATCCTTTCTATCTATGTGATTTACTGAGTACATTGCACATGCAAAAATATCTTAGAGAATAATAATAAGAAAAGACTTCTGCATTAATAACAGAGATATTCTTACCAGTTCATAGTTAGCAGTGGGAACACAGGAGGATGAAACCTGAAATATAATAATAAAAAAGAAAAGTGTTAAAATGTTGGTAGCATTTTAGCAACAAACTCGGATAACTCTTACTTCTGTAAATTTACAGTCTTGGATATCATGAAATATGAGAGTGAGATTCTCATTCTAATTCTTATATGGTTTAAAAGATTTTAAGGACACTGAGGAGGAAGAAAATATTCCCCAATCCAATCCACAATTTAAAAAAAAAAAGCTAATCAGTTCCAGATCTTTCATCCATCACTATTTTGCAAAGGAGATTGGGAAGTCAATGATGTTTAAAGGCGATTTGTGTTTGCAGGAGCTCATGATCTGCTGACTCTAATAAGATTAGTGCTCTGGCTAATATCATCGCCAGTCTGTGTGCCTCCATTGAACAAATGGCCATTGTGCTTCATAAGCAGCAGGAGAGCTTGGCTGTAATTAGAACATTAAGATGAAATATATGGTAACGGATATGTCTGGATATGAAGATGAGCCCAAACAGGATGCAGAGCGTCAGCTCTCTGCCGCTCCAGCTCGAATCAGTTCACACGAAAAAGCATCCATTCACGTCACTCAAGGACCGAGGTTACGACTCAGGACAAAGAAGGTAAACAAAAGCAGCCTGGGTTGAATGGCGCTTATGTAATCCCATCCACGCACTTGCACATTCCAACAAGTTCACTTACATATGCAATACAAAATATAAAGCAGACAAGAGCTCTCCTTAGAGACACTCCATAACATGCAGGGGAGATAATAATATAGCTATAATTACACACATGCCTCTTTTAACTGCTGGGATTTTAGGTTAAATTTTCAGTGACTACTTAACAGTCCTCTTGGGTGCAGCCTCAATAAGATAAATCAAGATCTCCACAAGATCCTTGCATGCACCATGTTCTGATTATATGAGATCTGGTTTCGTAGGTATGTACCTCTGATCTTGGATCAGGTATCACCTGAGGACAAAGAACGTAAACAAACTAGCCTATTTTCTTCCAGAGTCTTAACTGGATACATTGTCTCAAGAGTCCAAAAACAACTAGGCTAGATGAAGACTATTCATATCAGTCTGTTTTTATTTGCTGGACAAAGAAGAAAAGGAGTGAAATTGGATTATTCTGCAAAATGGGTCCAAAGAAGCTGCAGTTGTTTAAAATTCCACTTTGACAGCTACATTATTTAAACCATTATTAAGACTGGATTGGGTGTTCTTTCTTTTAAGAACACCAACAGGATGTTTTGAACGTTAATGGCTCCACGAGCAATAGGCTGAGAATGAGGAGCGAAAATATTTCCTACCGAAACATGTTATTTCAGCTGAGGATGTGGGTGTGTGAAATACATAAACACTATCAATCTCTAGCTCTGCAAGGTTTCAGAGTATCTAAATGAATCATAAACATGATGGTTAAAACAACTCTGAACAACAGGGAATGAAAAAGGAAGGGTACGTTTCATTTCAGGTTCGGTATTAAACATGTAATCTGACAAAAGACAAATGAATAAAGAATGAAATTTTGTATAGGAAGGTATTTTTTATTTTATTTTTTGGACATATTGTGCCTAGGTAATGTACCTCTCATTTTCTGCCATCACTCACCCTTATCAAGTACAAACCTTAGGCGTTTACAAATACAGAATCATTATCTCTGCAATTTTTACTTTCATGCCTCAAATATAATCTCACTTTTAACTTATTCAATTGCACCCTTTATAAGGGACAGGCATTAACTGCACTATTATATCTCTTAATCTTGCCTCTAGCTTATCTTTCTCCACATGTCCTGATTTGTAAGCATAACGCACATGCTCATGTAGGATCAAATCCAAACTCACACAATGGAACGTTCATGATACATTCATTCATTCATTCATTCATTCATTCATTCATTTATCTTCAGTAACTTTTTTATTCTGGAGCTTATGCTGGGAACACTGGGTGTGAGGTGAAAATACTCCCTAGATGGGATACCAGCCCATCATAAATGTCTGCATTCAAACAGAAGAAATTTAGTGTTGCCAATCCATCCAATGCATGTTTTTGCCAAGTGGGTGGAAACCAGAGAACCCCTCCAAAAAAACTGAAGCGGACAAGGTGAGGCAGTAGACTGTTAAAAAATATGTGTTGCCCAAAGGTTTGTTAATGGGTGTTAGCTTCCAAAATTGACTCTATTGGGAGCTCCCTCTCTCTTTACAGTAAGTTGTAAAGTTTAAAATGGAAACTTTAAGGGTTCCCCCAGAGCGACTATTCCAAAGGCAAAGCTAAGTCCAGCACAGCACTTACTCACACTTCTTTAACTGACACTCTGTTTAACATACAACCCTTTGCCTATCTCAGCTATCCAAGCCTGAGTTTCCATCACCTGGTTTAGATCTGCTCTCAGGTCCACAGTGATGACAGCTCCTCCACCTGAGTCATTCTAACACCCTGTCTTGGTCCTAATATCGGTTCCTCCCAAGTAACCGCTCGTGATACTATCTAAATGTTCTGGGAATAACCAAGGCCCTATTTTTTCTCCCTTTTAAAGTAATCTCCAATATCAAGGCACATGCAACTCATATCTGTTTCCATAACCTAAATAAACTAGTATGTTGCAGGTACAATGGAAATGTGCTGTGCTGTTGGGACTTATATTGTGTCTTGATTCCTTATTAATTTTCTCAAAGGCTCTTAAGATTGATAGGACAAATCCCAGAACTTCCAGTGCATCACTGTTGGGAGTCTTCTTTAAACTCTGAGTCGTGAGTTGTAAAACATTTAAAAATGTCCATATACAATGAAGGTAAATCTCTGTCTTAGGACATGCAACACTTTTGTTGTGTCTTGTGTTCAATTTTTAAACACTTTGACATAGTAGACATGCTTCCCATAATATTAACAAGATATCTACAGAATATCATTAGGAATATTAATTTACACAATTCTTGAGAAGAGCAGACTCTCATAGAGAACATGTGGTGATTGACTGGCATCCCCTCCGGTAACTATTCATACCTTGTGGTCAGTATTCTGTCTTTACCACAACCCCTGACCATGTTAATGCAGTTAGATGAAGTTGAGTAGAATGAATGACTAAAAGAAAGCACACTATCATACCGTACAGTTCAAAATATCAACAGCATGCATGTTTTTAACCCCTACTCATTGTCCTGCGTCAAAACAAGTCATGGGTGGATTCATTCATTCAGTGCTGAGTTGCACCCACACACATTATTGACATTCAGGCCCATTTCTCACATTCCAACTAACTATCTCCATATTGCTGTAGCACAGAACCTTGGTGCTCATCAGCAGCAGTACTCAGAGCTGTTTCAAGCCCATGTGGTATCCATGAGGAGGGACCCATCTACCAAGGGCACAGGTGAATGGGCAACACCCAAGTCTATCATTGGGCCACCACAGCTATATAAACACCCAAGAAATGTTCTGTGGTGAGAGAAGGTAAGGGTCAACATTTTCTCACACAAGGAGAAAAGACAAGATCATGGGTAGTGGGGTTTATGCGAGTCAATGAGAAACCAAATGCAAGAACAGAAACAACCCGGAGATTTTATAAAATCATCCGCCCCACCACCTTCTATCTCTCTCTCTCTCTCTCTCTCTCTGCACTGAACTGGAGTAAGCCAGCTAGTGCATGCTCCTCACAGCACCCCTGAGAGCTCTGAAAGCGTTTATCTTTATTACATGTCTATGGCTTAAGGGCTAATCAGAGTCTTCATGAGTACAGAGATCTCCCTTAAAACTGCTGACATGTTTCCTCCAGTATCCTCCCTCCAATTTTGTTTCCATACTGCTTTGTATGTGTTAAGGTAGAGTCCCTGGTACATATTTTCCAAACCACACTAAACTTTCTAAATTTTCTAAACTTTCTAAATTTTCTAAACCTCTAATTAGTACCATGTTTCCCAGCTTGCCCAGAACAATGCCCAAAAATCACCTGAACATGCTGTTTGCTTGTAAGTACTATATCATGTAATCAATCAACAACTGGATAAACCACAAAGGCAATCAATAACGGAAGAAACAATAGAGTTCAAACTAATACAGTAGATGATTAGACACTTAGTTACAGTATAAACATTGACAGATCATGTATAGATGATTTGCGTCGCATTTGTCGTTTCTTTCCACGTCTGTCAGTTGTCTAATCAGCTGGCTGTGATCAGGATTTTTTTTGAAGGGTGGAAAAGGGAAACTACGCACCAAAACTCTGTAATCTCTTGGCTGGCTTGTATTGCAAAACAAAGCCTCTGTATTCTCTTTGTGAGGAAAGGAGAGGGTGGAAGCACATGTTTGATACTATCAGAGTGTACAAATGAGTGTAGTATAATAAGGGCTAATTATGTTTTGGCATTCCTTACATGCTTATGTTAACTAAATTAAACCAAGACACACTGAACATAAGAACTTATACCCAGAAAAGTATAGCACACTTTAGCTACTCCTGTTCTTTCTTCAGGGAAAAACGTTCTCTTATCTCCAAATATTTACCATCTCAAACTCAGCCAGCTCAGGCAAGTACAACATGAATGTGCTTGTGTTTTTTCTCAAGTGTCCCCTGAAGTCACGAGCAGGAAATAAGGCTCTGTTGAGGTCAAGCCATGGCGGACAATAGAAACATGGTCACTAAGATCTTAGATCTCCACACTTGCATAAACACACAGGCTTTTTTTTCATGCAGACTTTCATGTTTATCCAGGCTGAAATAATCCATGCGTCTGGCACGCCATTGCTGAAAGGTGCTCTTGCCAATATACAGAGTCCAAATCACATCCACTTTCCATAACCAAAAACAGAAAGATCACCCAAACACAGTGTAAGGTAGCGAGTGCCAGAGGGAATTGAAAAAACCCACACATATTTTTGTGAATAAAAAATATCCATTAGATGGCATGGAAGCTCATCCAAAATCCTGCCTTCATGACTGACAGCACAAACCCTCCTCCTCTCCCTCTCCCACTTGTTTACACCACTCATATTCTGCAGTGAAAAACATGAAGCAAGAGCCTTCTGAAAATGTGTTGTGCACAGACAGACACCATGCTTCTAGTATGCATTCATTAGTTTATGCAAAGGAACATTGCACAGGGTATTTTACTGACGTAATAAAGTAAGTCATTATGTTCATTTGTTAGAGCAATCATTGGTGTTTTGCACTAATTTGTAATTTATAGACTGTGTATTATAATGATTTTTATGAAACTAAGTTAACGAAAGTATGATGCCCAGATAAACAAAGAACTGAACATTTTTTTTAATTGATTGCATGGTTACATGATGATGATTACATGGTGTTTGAAAATATGTTGTGTTTCCTTTATCTTTTCCTCAACCCAGTTTCAATAAGTAAATAAATAAACTATGATTACTAACAGATTAGTGCATTATGCTAGGAAATATATTCTTTCAGAAAATAGTTCATGAGGTAGGAGCCATGTGACAGTAGTAGTATGATTTTCAGTCAGAAATGATTTGATCTATGCCTGATTGGCTTAAAGATTGGCAAACAACCCAAATGAGGACATAGGGTGTGATGACTTAGCAGAGGTGACATTACAGTGTTTTACACATAAAGAAAACTTGGGCTTCAGTGCTCCATGTATACACTCTTAGAAATAAAGTTAACTAATTATACAGTTGCTGGACTGGTACTGCTAAGAGTACATACTGTATAGTGTAAGGTATGTATCCTTTATCTAGAAATGTGACCTTAGTGAATATTGAAACTATTTTAAGATGAACTGGACCTTAATGACCACCATGATCAAATAGGTTTGCATAGTCAGGTCATCAACTTTGTCTTATGAAAGTAGGCAGTTATGGGGAAATGTTTGATAAACGTTTGATTTAAAAACGACCAGACTCTCTAACAATACAAGGCAATAAGTTTAAACAACAATTAAAGACAATAAGGGAAACTCAAGAGCTCTGTAAATTAGTGCAAGTGAACAAAAACAAAGGGTGAGGTCAGTCAGCTCTATTTAAATCTTAGTCCCACACACAGACTGTTCCAGCTTACACATTTCTAAGCCTCATAAAACACTGACCACCTTACATTTGTGTGCACACTGACAGGCAAGAGTGGCAGGTTGAGGCAAGACAGGAGTGTCAGCCAGTCAAAGTGGCATTTAGTTCTCTGGAGTGGAAGAGTTATGAGCTGGAGAAAACACCCTTAATGGGCTGATGAGGACTTGCACTTCACTTATAGAGGCTATGGCCTTTGAGATATGTTATCAAGAACAGCTTTGCTCCAACAAATCAATTCTCAATATGGGATGAGATACTGTCTCAAACAAAAAAAAAAAAAATAATAATTAAGGTTTCTTATTTACTTACTCTTAGGAAGGAATATTTTGCAATAGTTAGAGTAGATATTTCATCAAACAGTCAAATATTCTTTATAAATACATGGTGCCTAGGAGTAAGGTTTCACACTTTGGGTTTGAACTATAACTTACTTAGCTTAGGCTTCTCTCATGTTGTATGAGTAAAGAGATGGCTTTCCTGCCATTATTTAACTGCCAGGTCCATAAATCAAATTCAAAAGCAAACAAGCTCCAAGCTCAATGCTTCCAAATGTGCCTGCTTCATATAAACATTCCACAGAGAGAAGACGTCTGATAAGAGCACTACGCACATGAAGCTTAAAGTAGGGCGGTGTCTGGGGTTTGGGGTTATTGGGGCAAGAACTCTTCCCATGCCTCCCATTCCCATGCACCCCAACCCATCCTCCACTCCCTCCCTGTCTATCATTCCCAGGAAAATATTTTACATTTTGTTTGGCAATGCAGTTATTGGTGTGCTGTGCTGCACATGCTAAATAATGCAGCATTGCTAAATCCTTCAAAACAATATGAGGCCTGTGGCACTGTCCGCCCCATGAACAGCAATCCAGCCCTTGCATAATTAGTGAAAACAAGCCCAGTGCGCATATCATCGATCAATCCAGAACAGAACGAGCCTCCTGAGACAACATTACACCAGGGCTGTTCGCAGAACCCCTCTTAACTTGGCTCTCATGACAAGAGATGGATAACAGACAGGGTAGAGTGGATCAGGCAATGATCAGGCAAAAATGTAAGAATGAACTAACAAGTATTCTTGCAAATGTACGAGATTGCCAAAAGTTGAACAATGTGTAGAAAAAAATGTAGGGAAATAAAGATAGATCACACTAGACAAAAACACAGAGCAATAACAAATCACACTAGACTAAAATATCTAGTCCAACTTTAATATTTGTTTTTGTCTTCATGTTAAACTGAATGAAGAAGGGATGTTTACTGCAGGTCTCCAGGCAACAGTTGTCTGAAACACAGCACTAAACTGTTTTAAAGCTGCCTACGCAGGATGGGAAACAACACAGAGGGGAAACTGCGATGCAGTAAACAAAAACCGAGTCACGTCCAGCCAGTGGGAAGTAAAACAGGAATAAATATCCATGTGGTGAGCAACAAAAGGCCAAACTCTAGCACTGCTTTAAGAGTAA
Organism: Hemibagrus wyckioides; assembly: GCF_019097595.1. NCBI lineage: Eukaryota > Metazoa > Chordata > Actinopteri > Siluriformes > Bagridae > Hemibagrus > Hemibagrus wyckioides. The sequence continues at coordinate 11,363,876 of NC_080715.1, read as the reverse complement.
TCGCCTATGATCGACCATCTCTGATTGGAGCTTCCCACAGAACATATGGAAGCCATTGAGATACCTAGCCATCACTGTGAGATGACAGATTGAGCTATGTGAGTGAATAACTGTATCTACACAGCTTACATGCATTCAGCCTAAGTGAGATCTGACTGGCAGTATCAAATCTATCAGTCATAGAGTGTACCAGTGCTCATTGCTTCCTTGGCTGCAAGGTCAGTTTAGGCTAATGTGACATCACTTCATAATGGTGGTAAAGCATTGAAGAGAGACAGAGCGCTGGATTATGAGATCTGACAGTACGGGCAGACTAATCAGCAGGAATGTCTGGCTAATTACTGAGGACAAGCTCCAATCGGCCACAAATGTAAGCCCCCTCTTCAGGCTGGACGACAACGAAAAACCCAGGAGATCGGAAAAGATCATTTTCTTTGTTTCCAGCTTGACCAGTTTCTTATAATCTGTTCAAGACCAACCACTCTAGCTGATTGCATGCAGTGTTTTTGAAAAATCGGCCACTGTCAAGAAGCATAATAAAGTCTTTCCTTTAAGGTAGAGTAGGTTACTGCTTTGTTGTCTATGGAAGATACAGTCAAACAGTTGTCTCTGTTACCCATTTTCAAGAGAAAAACAGTCATGACAGTAGCATTACGAATTGTGGTTTGCATTGCTTGGTTGTTCTGGCTCTGGCCATAATTGGAGACCACAGTGGGTATGTTGTGACCACAGACCATTAGACTTTTCTTATGATTAATGTGCTTCTTTAAGTAAGTGAGATTTTATCAGCATAAGCATTTTTGCTCATAAAGCAGAAACACACCATGGACCACCATACCCCCTCTTTGAGCAGAATTGGCAGAATCAGAGTATCAAATGGGCCCAAAATTAAATTCAGGATGTTTTCACTAATCCTGCCCCTAAATGACTTCCTCTGGCACCCTTAACAATGCTCAAGGTTGCCAAGCCTCTAGAGCTGATGTAGAGCCAATTTCTGAAAATGTTCAGAGCAAAAGCAAATCCAAATCCATTTGCCTTAATGAAAATGACTATATGGGCAGAGTGAAGCTAATATATAAAAGTATAGTCCTGACATATCGTATCTCTCCAAAGCAATCGTCACCCTCTCTGGAAATTAAATGCACTGCAAACCCATCTGTAGAATATTAGCAACGGAAACTGACTAAATATATAGGATATAAGCTGACCAATGCTATATGTGCTATATGTTAAAGCCCTCAGTTACCAGCCAAAGGCACCATTATTTTACACTTGGACATAGGAGAAATGTCATACTCTCTGATGGAATGACTATGAGGTCATCTTATCAAAGTAGACTTACTTTACACAAATCTTAACCACAACTGCACTGACATTACGTGACAGAGCCATTTTTCAATTGAATTCATACCATAATCCTCTGTAAGGAAGTAACCAAGCCACTATCTTTCCTTCCCTTCCCTACATTGTGCATAAAACACTTCATTTATATTCCAATAGCGTTTCCAATTTTGTTTCTGCTCATGTTTGCCATTTGTATCTCTCTACTTTCGTGCCTCTCCATCCGTATAGCACTACATCAATGACAGATTTTGTGCCGTGCCTTTCTACCAAACTGCACCCATAAACCATTGGCCCAGATGGCTGTGGTTTGCTTTCAAACTGCAGAGAACCTTGTGTGGTTGAGTAGGAACAGAGCCGTGAAGACGCTCTTAAATCACACGTTTTTCCTCCCAACACCTTCTCCTGCACAGGAATGTCTGTGTCTTCCTGCCTCAACCAGCAACTCATTCTGGCCCTTAACACATTTACGAGAAGGCTTTCCTTCCTCACCTCCCTTCTTTGAGAGGAGCAGAATTGAGTGATGCCTTATCACCTCTGAAGATTTCCTGCTAATTTACTGTGACCTTGTAAAAGTGTAACCTTTGCCCATGAAACACTCCTCACTTTCCCACTCTGCTGGATTCTGAAACTTTTCAGCTGCCTTTTCTGAACTCTATCAGCTGGTACACAGCTTTCCAATTTGGGGAAAGTTGACATCTTTAAGGTATTTTCTCAGCATGACTCAATAAAGGCCACCGAGCTGTTTTGGACAGATCAGATGTATTAGGAGGACTATCAGATACTGGTCCTGGGGACTCCACATAACTGCTCAGTGGAGTCAAATTCATAAGTCAAAGCATCATAAAACTGAACTATGTCTCTGCAGACTCATAACAATGCTTTTATTTTGCAAATGAGTAGTGATGGAGGTTGGAGAAGAATACCATACCTTTTCTATGAGCATTTCAAGAGTCTTAGTTTCAAATCAGGTTTCATTCAGTTCTACCTGTTTAGAATACAGACAGCATACCGATGTGCATAGGTAATGCCAAAGCAATTCAAATTTTTTATTTTACTGGCAGCTTATATAGAATCACTGAAGAGATCTTTCCAGCATGGTATGAAATGATCCTTGAACTTTCATAATGGCCCATTTCTAAACAACAAAATTTCACATGGTAGAAAGGCACTACACTTCTGCTGTACTGTATCCCTCTATGTTTAGGTGGAGGTGACATGATGACATCACAACTCCTAAATCACCGATAAGACTATTGAAAAGTTTTCAGCACTTCAGCAACTGTCTCTTTCGTCTCTCACAGGGGAACACCAATGAATGACATTCGCTCTTATAAATAGTTTAAAAATGGAACCAAATATTTAACCCACACCACAAATCAGTAATCACATATGAATTATAGATGTTGGTTTCAAATCTCATCTTACTGCACCAGTTTATATCAGGTCAGTAACCTAAAATCAGGTCCCAGGAAAATAAAAGGAGTTAGTGACCTCTATTAGAATACCTCTTCATCTTCATACCACACACACTGTGTTATCTACTCGCTTAGCCAGCAGATCGGTGACGTTTTATTGCATGAGGGTATGTGTTATGACATGCACTGTTGCTGTGCAATGCATGGATACAGCTGCTGAAGTGAAATGCTTAACACAAAGCCAACATTAAAGTCCATCTTTGGACCCCGGCCAGTGGATGTTCGTCTTTCCCATGCTCAGGCGAGCTAGCGTGAGTAAAGCAGTACAAACTGGGTGACTTTTTTTATTGTTTACCCAGTTAAAACCGTCTGGACATGTTACGTGGAAAAATTATGGCTTTACAGGAAAACTAGTGAACAGCAATAGAGAAAAAGAGTGCAAACATACTGCAAGTAGCACAGCAATCAAATGAAGTGAGTCAGAAAGCTACCCTTATAAGAAAATGATGCGGCACATTCTCGCCAGTCCAGATTAAGATTTGTGATAAATACGTTCCAGCACAGATTCAACAGCTCTTTCCTCCCTTAATTTCAGCTAAATTAGTCATAATTGCATCACAGGCCACGCCAAAAGAATGAACCGTGGGAAGTTTCCCATGGATGAAAGCAATGGAGCAATAAAGCGATGGGGAAGAGCACGTGATTTTAATATGGTAAACGGACGTATGTCAGAAAGATGCTGATATATAGGGGTATTTACGGTCAAGATGGGGTGTGGATGTGGACTGTAGCAGATTTTTGGATGAGCCTTTACACAAGAATGTGCATTACATTGATCAAGTCAGGATAAGACAATGACATTTGTTAATTACGGTCTTTCATGGTGACGTCATGTTGACCTTTACCACAGCACTGATAATCAATTATAATTGGTCAGAAAGTGTTGCTTAATTGTATTTTACTGCAATTGTGACAGGCACAAGGTTTATATTAATCTTAATATATTAATATGCTGCTTTGGTGTTACTATCATTTCTACAGAAACTGCTTACACAGGGGTGGTGTGTGGATGTTCCATATATACAGAACATACATTAAAAAAGTGTTGAGGGTAAGGACATTTTGAAGGAGTCTATTGTGTCAGCACTGTAACTGTCAGAAGTAAAGCAGTAACGTCTTTCACAGGAATGTTTCAGGATGCTTTCTTGTTAACGTGACTAGTTTTTTTTTTTTGTTGTAATTAACTTCACAAGAGAGGAAAATTTAAGAGAAGCTGGTAAGGGAACAACTGTTTATAGCTGCTATAATGTAAGTGATAAAAGGAACTAATTTGCTTGTGTGTGTGTGTGAGTGTGTGTGTGTGTGTGTTTAATGAATACATAATTTATTTGATGGTATTACTGTGGTATAGGAAAAATAAAATTCTTTGGGCTCTGCTTTCATTGAAAAACTTTTGGCAGTGGTAACTCTATGTGTTGGGCTGTGTCATGCCACCCTGTTGTTGCTGTTTTACCTAGAAAAATCTGCCTGTTATGTTTCCCTTCTTATATAAATGACCAGTGCTGCTGTTTGATACTTTGTGTTGTCATTGTGACATCCGACCTGCAGGTCAAGAAATGAATACTGGTGATTTTAAGTGCAAGGTTGTCAGAATGGTGAGAATAAGGCACACTGACCAAGCTATCTGTCTAATAGTAAGAAACAAGTGCACACACATACACACACACACACACACACACTCAGACAGCCAGTAGCAGACAGCATGCCGCAGGAGGACATCTATTGTCTTCCCTTTAACAGCAGCTTTGTCATGCTGTCAGGCGCAGTTGTTACAGTAGAAAGGAAGGTCAACCCGCTTGCTGTTGTCACAAATTAGCCCTGAGTGCCCTTACTGTGGGATAACACTCTCACTTTCACCCCAAACAATACGGATTCTTATAGTAGACACAGCGTCTAAGCCGCACTGGGGAATGCCTAGCCTGGGGCTGAATCCTCCACATCACTCACACACACACACACACACACACGCACACACACACACACACACACACACACATCATCATCATTGTTCATGATGTTCACAGATTGTCACAGAATGTCTGAGTCCCAGAATGACATTTGAATGAATTTTTTTTATTTAATTGTGTGTTACCAAAAACAAAATGTATAGATTAGTGGGTGGAGTAAATCATTCAACCATTTAAAGACTTTATACATAGATCCACAGATCTAATTCTGACTATATTTATTGTCTAAAAATGGACCAGCAGGATTTTTTACAAATTTATAATTCCTAAATTTAATCTGTCAGATTTTATATACTAGTATGTATTTATCCAGAAAACACTGAGAGCACACAGTTCATACCCATAAAGAGGGGAGAAATCAATCATATCACAGCAGTAATGTCACAATTCTCACAATTTGGCAACAGAAGCTCTCAGAGAGTCGGCTTACTTACTACTTATTAAGAGGATATCCACGTTGGATCAGTATCAAGTACAAGCTGATACCCATAGCTCTGATATTGGTATTGAAAATAGAAAAGTTTTCCAGATTTGTAGTTCATCCAGATCTCTGGTTTGTTGAGAACTATAAAGTCAATGTCATTAGCCTGGTTGGGAAATCTTGAATCTGTACTGGTAAGTAAAGCCAATAAATCTCTTGACATAAAAGTGTTCATTAGCATCTGCACCATTACAGTACAAGTATGTCCAGTCACCTTCAGTTATTACTATCAGATAATCTGAACTTAAAGGGTGATAAGCATTTGCAAAAACATGGTAAACAGAGTGAAGTGAGACATACACTATTTCCCTTAAATTGTGCTTACTCATTTCTCTTTCAGCCTTCACAATTACTAAGGAAAGAAAAAAAAAAACCCACCGCAATTACTGTACCTCTGTCCTTCAGTTTACCGGCTACAATCCCACGCTTTGTGACCACAGCTCACATCAACAAGATCTCTACATGCCAACGTTCGTTCTAAGCGTGCACACACACAGCCTTGCACACTGCCGTCTCCTTTCCCGTTCATTACACAAACCATCTGAGAATACTTACACATCGGCTCTCTGTTTCTTTACAAAGAACAAGCCAAGTCCGGGCTCTGAGCAGCTGCTGTTCTCTCACCGCTGGGAGAAAAGCATCGAGATTCCTTGCATATCTGAGGACACAGACCTGCCCGCAGGCTACACAGAGAAATGCCCCCCCCCATCCTTACCTGAAACACAGCTGTGGCCATCCTCCAAGCGTGTCTCTGAGTGCGCGTGTACTGTCTGTGTGTAAGTAGATCCACTCTATTGCCGCATTCTCCTCAGAGCAGTGAGGACGGCAGCGTCATTTGCTTGTTCTCTCTGGCACGAGACAGACAGAGGAAGGTAATCCAGCCGGCGAAAGAAAGGTGTGTGTGTGTGTGTGTGTGTGTATCCCTGTCTTCACCTAATTCTCCCTATTTCAACTAGGACAAAAACAGTCCTTAAGGTTATGTTATATAGCACAGAGTGAATACAGGACCACAGCACCCAAGAGCTTAATAAGCACACTACAAGGATATCTGGAAAGTCTAGCTGCAGGCTATTGCCAATCCCCCTTCCCTCTCTCCTGTCTGCCCTCCCTCTCTTACACTCGCACACTTTCTCCCTCTTGTGCTCCTTCACGATCTGTCCCTGTATTACACACAATGCTCCTTTTGCTCCCTCTCTTTCTCTCCCTCCCTCTCTCTCACTCTCTCTCTCTCCCTCACTCGCTCTCTTTTTCTCATGTACGTGAGCGCAAAGGAGTGGAAAAAACAGGGGCCAAAAGAATACAGCCCAAAAATTCCCGAGCAGCGTGTGGGCTGGCCTACGTTTGACAGACAAACCTCCAGCCGCATGAACCCCCTCCCTCTGCTGTTATCGAGTTCTCAGCTTACAGGTTAAACATGAGTTGACAAGCTCACAGGTCAAATGAGTCACTCAGCCCAGACGTTACAATCTGAGGAACGCTTAATTATGCAGCATGCTGGAATATCATCATTAATCCCCTTAATATGGCAATTACATCTGCTTATATTTAAGTGCCGTTCAATTCTCAATTCTTAGGCAGAAGATGTCTAATTTTACAGAACAACGATTAGACTAAAGCTCTCTCACTCCTCTTTTCTCTGAGGAGATGTTTATTAAGCATATTTTTCGAGGAGGCTTGAAAGAGACTCCAGTGTCACCCATTTGTAACACTCTAAAGCTGCAAATAAATTCAGGTAAAGCCATAGAAAGGCTTTAACAGATGTTTAACAACATTCATGTAACTACAGACTTTTGTGCTATTCGTTTTTAATAAAACGTAAACTTGTGGTATGAGAGAGATAAAAGACTTCGGCAAGCGGAGGTTTCCCTAAAAATAAAAACGTAACTTCGGGGTAGTAACAGTAACTCTTCACGCTTCACATCTGGCTGCATCATGCCACCACAACACAGCAAGTGTTTATTTCTTATATAGCAGGCATCTGTTATCAATACCCTATTCTCTTCCATTTTGTAAAAAAAAAAACAAGTAAATCTGAATTTCACTTTCATAAACAGAAAAAAAATGATCCATAATAGCGGTCATAAATAATTAAGCAAATATTAATCACAGCCTAAGAGTTTTTGTGGAAAGATTTAAACAGCACTGTCTTCAAGATAAGTAGACAGGTAGACAAATATTTGTACAGATGTGTGAGAAAAACTTTGCACTTCCCAAAGGTTTCTGGTTGAAAATAACACTGTTTTACATTTAATTTTAAGCTAGGAACAGGGCTGGAAAATCTAACACCAGTTTGATTGTTGATACTAAAATAGAAAAATCTATACGAACAAGTACAAAAAGCAAATTACCAGCAAATGCACGGCTCAGCACTTTTTACCCACATTTTTACCCACGGGTTGTAATAAGCAAGCCCCAATAAAACATGTACTTTCATCTGAATTTCCAATTTCATCGTCACTTATAACACAACCACAACTGAAGTTTATGTATCTTTAATTACCAAATTATGATGCAGCATTCACTTGTGGAAAGAAAATAACAGCCAACAAAATGCACACGCAGCACAAAATGCTTGGATAAGCAGATTACATAAGAGCGGTACGTTTCGTAATAGTGTAACAAAGCTATTAATATGTCAGATCCTACAGCAAGCTATCTAGTCCCTGTAGAGGGGGGTTAAGAGTCTCTTTGAGTTCTCATTGAGTTGCAAAGCCTCTTTGAAGCGCTTCGATTTGCAACAAAACACAATGGGCTTTCTGTTAAATTCTTTCGGATGGGGTCTGTTCAGATTACACCCACTTCTCCCTCCTATGTATATCCTTGGCTTTCAAAAATAAACACACTCCCTCCCCCCAGAAAAAAGAAATGAAGTAACTTGTAGTAATATGCATAGCTTGGCAGGAAAAACAGAAGAAATTATGAGCAGGTGAACAATAAGACACTTGGTGAGACAATACAAATGACTGGCACATTAATATATACCAGTTGGAAAGCTATACATGAAACCTAAGAGGACAATGAAACAAGAAGAATTAATGAAGCAGCATGGTTTCAGGTACCTTTAGTAAGGTGGCAGCATGAAAAGAACATCCTGTTCTATCAAACTGCAGCTGGTTCACTGTTTAACATTCTGTCGGGCACCATCGTGCACCATCTAATCATCAATTGTAATGGTAGGGATGTGAAAGCAATACTTAAACCTGAACTAAAGGGAAAACACCTTTTTTATTCCACAAATGGAAAACCATGTGCCATTATTGTTTGGTGATAAAATAATTATACACAGGATGTGAACTTCAAAGTGAAATGTTTGCCATAAGTGTTCTTACAATTGTGCTCACCAGATGTTTGTGGTGTGCTGCGAGAAGATTTTATCCATTATTAACAACAAGCTCAATGAAAGAAGAAGAAAAAGAGGAGTGAAGGAACAGAACAAAGCGTGAAAGTTATCTCTCTGGAATGAAAAAGAGACAATGGTGCGTTTCTTGAAGTGCTTGAACTTAAAAACAGTTAAGGACCTTTTGTTCTTAAAAAAAAAGGAAAAGGAAAAGGTTTTATCCCTTTTTGGTCATGATAGAAGTGCATGAAGCACTGCAAGAGGAAGTGCTCTCCTGTAAGGTGCTGGCATGTTATGAGTCTGACATAGTTCCTGTGTCCTGGCTTTTATTATCTTTTATGATCCCTGTGGTGCTGCCTGTAATAAGACAACTACGGCTATTACTAAGCCTCAGGATGGTGGTTAAAGTGTGCAACTACATGTAAGGAAAAACAAATCCTGTGCTTATGCACGGTACGTCACACAGAGAGACAAGGTGAAGCAGAGAAATGGTGTCATCTGTTGTCTGTGTTCCAAGAAAATCAGCAGGGACCCACTGTAGGAACATCAGTCCCAAAGACTTATCTTGCTGGGACATGCAGAGGAAGAGCAAAACCCCAGCAGAGAGGCAAAATGCACCGGCAAACAGCTTTCGACAGAGCCCTCAATCATGCAATGCTCAATCGCAGTGGATATGCAGAGCACAATTTCACAATACACAGCTAATTAATTACCCCACCGGTGTTAATTAATATTGATTAGTTGCCTTAAATTATGGACGCTGTCACTGAACTGAACTTGTACACGCCTACAGATTATATGAGAAAAAAAATAAAACACTATGAGGGCTGTGAGCCATTTTAGAGCTGCATACCACAGTAAATTAAAGTTTATCCACAGTAGAGTTTAGTGTTAGCGCAATAATAGTTTAATCCAATAAATTAGCCACGTATTTTAATACTTCTGATGATATGATGTTACTATATACACCTGTACTTCTTCATCCATGTCATATAGCACATCCAGTAATATACCATTGTCCTATCTAATTAAAGTGTCCGTATTTTTATTGTCCTCGTCTTACACAGTCACACATTTGTACTTCATGTAGTCCTGTGTACTGTGCTAATGTGTTACTTGACACACCGATGAGAGTTTTTGGAAACAACTGACGGAAAATATTTATTATTTTTTACTATTCAATATTTTTTTTGGTTGTTTATGTATTTATTTATTTGCAATCAAATACCTGTTACTTTTCACACAGAGCTGTCAAAGACAATAGTACCTGCTCAAGCGCAGAACAGCAGACATGCCCTTTTTTCTCTCACAGATGTGAAAGCAGGAGTCAAGCCGTTATTTGATACTGCAAATATGCGATAAGAATATTAACCCAGGGTTTAGGAATGTACAGTGTGAAGATTAGTCAGATTAAGAAGACCTAGAATGAATTGTTAATCCCAGGTAAAGTATTTGCAGTGTGAAAGAAGATAACCCAGGATTCTGTTTAGCCAGGGTTTTAAATGACCAAGGGTTAACTATTTGAAAAGCTCTTTTGAGTGATCATGAGCTGGTCATAGTTGTAAAAGTACTGATAATCACTGACTGAGATACTGTCTACATGTCTTAGGAAAACCTTCAGATATTGTAATATACCATTGCAAATCCAGCTGGTTATAAGAAGCAAATATTCTTCAGTACAAGAACTCCAAAGTGAGTCATTTGTACATTTATATATTGAACATGTAACTAACAGTATGTATATAATAAGATGTTCTTTTGTCCTTATTTAGCTAATTTGGGCACCAGCTAATTCCCACCACCAGCCTGCTCTCTTCAGTAAGAGAGAAACTTCTGGATTTCTGTGTGACAGAGATTTGATGGCTTTATTTAATTATTTGCTTTTAATTATTTTCCTAGCTAAAGCTACCTACTCAAGCAATTACCGGATGAGGGACGAGCTGGCGAGAATCGGATTAGCTGATGAGCTCTGCAAGCCTGCAGGAATAGTGCTGATTAGAAAGCTGTTAATCAGGCGAGTGTGAGATGGGCCAGACTCTGACACAGCTATCTCTGATGCTGAGTCTCTAAAGGTTATTCATAGGAAGAGCGGAGTCAGAGATCCTTTCTTGATCAACACCACCGGGTTTGAATGTAAGACCAGCAGTGAAAACAGTGCTCTGGGGATAAAAAGTGATGACACGTTCTGAGATTAGGGGGTGAAACCGTGGTCTTATTGCACCACAGACACTGATTTCACTGCTGGCTGATGGAAGAGAAAATGATATTAGTCCAATGGACAGTTTGTGCTGTTCTTTTCATTCACTTATCACACCAAAAGATAAAGGTAGAGGTTGGGATTTGCTGCCTCACTTCTGTCAATTTTAACTAACAAGAGGAGTAGAGAATCATCAAATAAAGAGAATAGCACAAATATATCACAATACAATAGAGGTTGTGTGGTATTTTGGAATCAGCAGCGTACAGGAAGAACGGTAAAGGTCGTGAAGGTCTATACACTGACTAAGACTTATGTTTTCCCATGAAAAAATGGCTCCTGATCATTGTGGTCATCTAAGGATGTTCTGACCAACAAAATAAACTCTACCTAGCTGAGTGCTTCCATTCCACATAAAATCAATTTGCAGGCCATGCCACTGCTTTTTCTAAAGTCTGCTTCCAATAAGACTCTGTATAATTGGCAGTGATTGCCTCTCTTTTCGCTGTCTAACTTTTTCCCTTTCTCTTTACTCCTCTCCGCACTCTTGTGGGAGTAACAGCCCCTGCTCGTGCTCGCTTGGCCTGCTGTGTACATTCTTTCCATGTCTTGATTATACCTCCTTGCCAAAGGTTTGGGCGTTTCTGTTTATCTTCTGTATCTAAGACTGCACCACTGAGTCAAAAGATTGAAAAAATTGTTGCACAATGAGCAAAGCATGAAGACAACATAACATTACACTAATACATCCCAGTGCACCTGAGGGACTGGACTGGATGCATCAGCTGAGTGAATAAAGCTGTGCTCTTTCGCTTCCCAGCTCAGGAGAGATCAAGGACAGAGGCCATCTGCAATCACTTTACACGGACAAATGGGCCGCTGTGCTACAAGTGTTGTTGATCAGCAACTAACACCCCTTATCATCTGTGCACATGGTTTAAAGGCCAGCTCCTACAAAATCGCTTATATCTCTCTCCCACTTCTGTCTGTCTTAAGTAACTAAAGAGCAACTTCGTGTATCATCACAGGGTTTTTTACATAATACTAAATACAAACCTATAAACCATTCAAATGGTGACACAGAAAAGTACTAACTGTCATCCAATCTTAATGACTAGCACTTGACATGATTAAAAAATCCATGTCCTAAGGATTATGCAGTCCTGCTTGGCATATATGTATGTCCCTGTACACATAGATTCTCCAAAATGCTCTGTTATGTTGTTCAATTACTGTAAACTAACAGTACCCTGGTCACCAAACAAGACTGACTCATGTTGTTTGCGCCAAATTCTACTCCTTCCATTGGTCTAACACTAAAAGAATTTGAATGAATCCACCCAGGCATCCATTCCAACAATCTAGTTTTAAAGGCTTACTACAAACTGGAGACACACCCTTTTTGTTCAGCATCAGCGCTCAAAAATATCTTTGTTTGTTTGTAACACTTCTTCGAGACAGCAATCAAATGTCATTCTACACATCAATGTTAAATTTGGAAACAATTTTCCAAACATGTCTCATAGTCAAGCTCAAGATCTGTGAACAGGAGCCATATAAAGTAGTAAGCCACTTGGGGCAGTGAATTACAATGATTCAAAGAAAAGGATGTTCTTAGGCACAACATAATTTAGAGCACCTAAAACCATCTTCCCGCCCCTTTTTTTCAAACTGCAACAAAAATATATGCTAAAACACTACAATTATTAATAGTAATTATTCACTTATTACTTACAGCACCAAGTGTAGTCCATTAACAGTAACATTTTGTTGCTTAGCAATGTAACAGGCAAGACTATTCTATAGACAGAATGATGGCTCAAAGCTTAGGATTAGTGTTTATTTATTAAACTGACAAAAATCCAGTGATAAATAATTTAATATTAGAATATATTATTCCCTAATCAAAAATAATATACATGTATGTAAAATAAAACTATATAATAAAATAATTTAATAATATTAAGAAAAAAAATATTATAATATTAATATGATACAAAGTTATGTCTACCCTTTTTGTTAGTAAAAAGTGTTTGACTTATTTGCACTTCCTTGGTCTTTGCACATTCGCTTTGTAAACACTGGGTCTGTAGTTCTGTCTACATCACATGTGACCTTTTGACGTGATTACATAGTAAGTAGGCACTACGGATGCGCATCCCAGAGCTAGTGCTAGACGAACTTTTGTGGTTAAAATGTATACAATTTTTTTTTTTCTAAGAAAATGACTTATTGTTTCGCTAGTTAAGAGCCTTCTTCCTTGGCTGGGATCGTTTAGAGCTCTTTGAAAATGCATTTAAATTGCCTTATATATATATATAAGGTATATATATATCATATATATATCATATATATACATATATATATGATAGACTGTGCTGTAATTCTGTTTGCCCCCACTTAAGAATCACACGTCACCCATCTAATTACACATGAGGAATAAGTCTTATATTACTCATAAAACAAAGACCCCTTGACTCAGGTAATCTGTGAAGATTTACATTCGCCCTTGCAGCTGTTCTTCCATCCTTCGGCGAGTGGAGTGTGCCAGGGTCACGGCCTGCATACTGCCATATTCACAGCATGACACCTATACACATAACATGCATAATGATGCATTATATAGCCCCCTTTCAGTCATTCCAACAGAGTTAAAGCACCCATGAGCTGAAAAGCAAGCCTCAGGTATTTTACTTTTATAAAATTGAGGCACTAATGTTGAAACATGAAACAACTTAATAATTTGCTGAAAATAAAGAAGGGAGGAGATTATAAAGTACAGTTTCTAAGCAATCTGTTGTAGCATGAGGTCCAATATAACTAGTCACAGTATGATGCCTTTTTTTGAGGCAGGAAATGACGAAACGGATAGAAACTACTTTTTGGGCAGTCATTCTAAGCCTGAAAAATCAATGTTATCAGTCATACGACTGTTTGTTGTTTTTCCTGAATTACGTGGCCAGAGAATGTCAGAATGACAGAAGGCATCCTGTGACTCGTAATTCAATAAGATTTGTAACCATTAACGCCACTAGATTGGAATGATCCCAGCCAGACCGTGAACCATTCTCAAGTCTATGCCATCAGCTGTTTCAACTTTTTTCACCTAAATGACAGGAAAGACAACCTTCTTAATGCGTGAGACTACTAGAGCAAGCAAGGGAAGTTTACTGATTTACACTGATGGAGTTCTTATATTCCAAACAACACTGATTTTCAGCAATTCAATTTTAGAAACAAAAGCTTGACGGCATCATCATCACTGCTGGCTTAAAGCATTAGGACTATCTTGTTAGGGTCAGATATTGTTTTGGTTCCATAAATAAGGAGTGAGCTGCTTACAAACGCAGCAGGATATGGCTTTCAGAGCAGCGCCATTAGAGTTCATGGGCACGCCCTGAGAGGAGGGGGACTGTGTGAAGCCATTGTTTGCAGGAAGAGGTGACTGGAGACATGCCATATCTTCTGAGAATGTGAATATGAAAAAAAAAAAAACAGAAGCAGCATGAGACCAAATCAAAGCTTGGGATGTTTCCTTAAAAGGCTGGACTATAGACAACCAGCTTTGGGTGAAGATGGGCAACTGAAGAGTCTTTGAATCTTGATAAAGACATCTCTTTGCCACCCACCATGAACATACACTGGAGCAGCACAACCAGGCTATCCCCACAAACCAATGTTTTTCAATTACACCATGGCAATAAATCATCCTTGGTTACAAATGATCCTTCTCCCTGGAAAACCTGGAATGAGTGATGGGGAAACAAGCACCAAATAATCATGAACACAGTCATTGGAAGCAAGGCATAAGACAGAAAACTTTATACAGGCCACTGTAATTACCCGTCATTGTGCTTCTGACTTTCACTCTTAGACAGAACAGGGGGTAGAAACAACAAACTGTCTAAAGAGACTCTCACCAAAGGACCATGTTTCCAATTGAAATGCACCCACATCATGTAGACTCTAAGGGAAGCCAGATTACAGTGTTGCTACAAATGACACATGCATGTGTTAGGAATTAACAGCAGCCTTGCAAAATGAGTGAGGCATGAAACAAAGATGCTAATTAGTGAACACTAAATGCATCAAAAAGAATGGAAATAAAACCTATAACTGTTGCACACCACAGACAAATTGCACAAATTGCACTAAATAAGCAACAGCGCAAAACTGAATGATTATGTTTACCTGTTTTTTGCCTGAAAAATTGTGCTCTTACAGTCTGTGATGGAGTGGAATAGACCACCCCTGACTGTGTCTACTAAATCTGTAAGGAGGGGCCCAAATAAAAGAGAGCTAGTTGATTACAACAGCTAGTCACAAATAAACCCAAATGAATCAGTCATTTTGGAGAATCCCACCCTTCAGAGAATATGTCTACTTAAATTCGCTAGCTTTATTCTAATTGCTTTCACATCTGCTACAGGCTTCTAGGCAACACCAAAATATGAAGCCACATAAATAAATCAAGTCCGTTTGCTCCCCAGGTGAGGACGAGACCAGCCGTCATAAACGAGGACACATGCTGAAAGTGAATGCCTGACGGCTGCATAAAGAGCTGCGGGGGCGTCAAAAACATGTGGGCTGTAAATAAAGTGAAATAATGCCTGTGCACTGTTCTCATGCCAGCAGAAGAAAGGAGGAGTCTGGGCTTTGATTTGAGCTGAAGAAGGGCAAAATATGTGGAACAACAGCCATAATCATTCATTGGTTCCGGTTTCAACTCACCTTTTGATTTGGGAATGAACCGTGTAATATATCCTATATATTGGTTTTGTCGTTACTTGTGTAGGACTTAAGTATAATTACATAAGTATTAAAATGAATCCAAATCATAGGGTTAAAATTTACAATTTAAAAAATATATAAACTTCTTTTCACTGCCTGTTTTCTTTGGTAGATACCTAAAAGCGCATCAGTATTACAGAAGGCCAGCTGTGTTCATCACGCACGTAAATGCACACATGCATGTCCTCCACCCACCCAGAACTCACATGTGCTTCACAGCAAGGACAAATTCGAATGAGAACCAGGCATTCCTCCACAGCCGTTCTCCAACCAAACCCAGTTCTGAGTCACTGTCATGTCTCCAGAATCAAAAACAGTTCTGACTCACCATCATGACCCTGTGTTCTTCTTGGCTTGAAAAGCTGCATCTTTGGATATAGATCCAGTGTTATCATGCCTGCGTATGGCTCCTGCGTGGCCATGCAGGGGTCAGAAAAACACTATGAAAGCATCGGAAGGAAAAACATGCTAGGGACAGCCAAATTCAGGAGGCTGCTGGCACATGGCATGGCTCCTTACAGCGTTCATCACATCAGGCAGAACAGGGAGCTGCATCCAGTTCCACCAAGAGGGAAAAGTAATAAACAGAGAGGTCGTAAGTCTCTCAATAACTGCGACTGCGCCTAAAAAAACGCCGTCTCTGAGCCGGCAACATGGGGTTTAGGAAAAGGATTGAACCACAGTTAGGCACTATGTGCACAGTGTCCAATGCCAGGCCAAACAATGGCAACCATTTATATGGAAGGAAAACAAAACAGATATTGTTTGAGAGTTTGAGATACAAATTAACTTTTAGAAGGTCTTGTTGTGGTCTGTCCATGTCCCGTAGCATCCACTTTTAAGTAACCTACACTGTAAAACATAAAAGCTCGATTAAGTACTTTTATTCAATCTTTTCTTTAACTCCAATTCTTATGACAAGTTTTGGAAACTTAAAGTTTTGAATATTTGAAGGTAGCAGGTGAACTTTTGCTTCTAAGTTTAACCATCTTGAAATATTTTACAGTGTAGAGTATTATAAAAGTAGGCGGTGACTGTTCACTGGCTGTCATTTTGCTAAGCTTCATTTCAATTCAATTTTATTTGTATTGTGTTTTGTCAATAACAATGCCTCAAAGCAGCTTTACAGAAATATAAAAATTCAGAATAAAAAGTACAAAGTTTAAAATGAAACTCATTTTTATCCCTAATGAGGAAGCCTGAGGCAACAGTGGCAAGAAAAAATCATATACGAGGAACCAGACTCAAAAGGGAACCCATGTTCATCTGGGTGACACCGGAGGGGTGATTATAAATAATTTCCTTTCTACAAGTGTTTATAATCAAGTGGAATTTTGCAACCAGGACACTAAACGCTATGTAGGAAGGACATAGAACAACAACAACATTGTGATTGGTGACAGTACAGCTTATGCTATTTTTCCCCACAAGACACAAGAAGGAGCAACAATTTAGCAAATCGTATATAGAGTTTGCCAAGACACAATTATTATAACTACATATCATGTGCCCATAAACACAACATCGATCACAGAATTACATTCCCTGGGACTTTAAACATTTACAGACATTTACACCAAACTATTTTTGTGAAGTCACGCATTGGCAGTGTGAAAACTATGTGAAAGTGTTTGGAGTAGATGAGAGCGCAGAGCAGGCAGATCCTATAAATAGAATTCACAGATGTTAACACACATTATAGTTGAAAACAAACAAAGCAGTCATGGCATAGGCATTCTGGAGCCCATGCATGCTACCAAATATGGTTCAAATTGTACACGTCAAAAATGGAAGGCAGCAAGGACATATGGAAAACTGAATGTTCTCCACGGACGAAAACTGACCAAACTATGATGCCAATTCAAAAAAGCTTTGGAGGCACAGAAATGATCTACATTCCCTGTACTGTAGTTTGCCTCTGTGCAGATGTTATCCTCAATTTAATTCATGCAAATCTATCTTGTATCCTCTGGCTTCTGGCACACTGAAGTGAGTCCTATGAATAATTTAGTCTCACACTTAACCCATCTTACCTTCATTTAATGATCGCACTGAGACCAGTGAAGCTCTCGGAATTTGAATCATGTCAGACTGACTGCAACGCAAATCAAGCCAATAATTAATGAACTCAGCATGAACTGCTCTGTAACGCATCCATCCCCACCCACAAAAGTCAGTTAAGCTTTCATCAGAAGTGGGGAAATGTGCAAGAGTCTGAGAGGGGAACACTTGGATGGAGCGCAGACCCACAGAGGTGTGTTTGAGGTGCTGGGAAAAGCCTGTCTGTCTGCCTAGAGCTGTATAAGCTACACTGCAGGACCTTGTCTGAGCCAGGTCTTATCTTCCAATCCTGCGCCTGCGGCATGGCCACATTATGGACCTTTTACCTTTGTGGAATACTACACAAACAACTCCACAATGGGAAAGTATATATCTATAAAGGAGTATGATAACACTGACGATGTTTGCACATGCTCAACTAAAAGTACAGGAAAGAATAAGACCAAAGATGTTTGTGCAGTCAGAAGCACAAATACAGGAAACAGTAAGGTCATAGATTGGTCAACTTTCATCTTTAGTCTTTTAGTGCTGAATAAACATTAATATACTCCTAGGATATTTGTATCTAATGATGTCATTCCTGCAATCTGGTGCTGTTTGCCTGATTTTTTTTTCTTTGCCAGGGGCCCAGTGCCAGTCATCACCTCTGTCTGTCTTACACAAATGGTCTGAGAATTTGTTTTTAGCAGCAAAGGTTACACAGCGGCCATGTGCGAGACTTATCTAAATATGGAAGTGGGGATTTATATCAGTGAAACATCAGGCAGACTGCAAAATGTTGAAATGTAAAACATATATCACTCAAACTCACACTTTTACAGAAAGTTTACTTTTTATATTATATTAAAAGTCTTAACACAACACTACATGAAACATCATGCCATAATACACAAATTAATACTTACTTAATTATGAACTCCTACTTAATAAGTCTTTACACAGCATAACTGAAAACTGATCATTCAAAGCATTTTTTTATTTAGTCCGTAGCATTAAATTGGCCCAAAGATACTAAGATATAGAATAGTCTTAAATCTTACACCAGAAATTCTTCCATGTGGGAAGTTATTACATGTCTCAAAACAGAGCTCGACTGATTTCAGGCCTCGTTTACAGTTTAATCAAAGAGAGCTGCAGCATGATGGGTCTGTCCTCTATTCATATTCCATGACGGAAACAAGACACTGTTCCCAGCCTGCACAGAGAGGAAGGGAACTTCCCTGCTTTGCATTATTCTTCAGCACTGCTTAGCTTCCTTCAATTCACTCTACTTCACCTGATAGGATGTAATTTCCCACTTGTTTTTGTTGTGTTCAGAGTGTGTTGCAATGATAAGGTTTTGGGGAGTAATAACTAAAGCTCTCCTCATTCCAGGATAACATCCTGACAACACGTGCTTGTCTAGAGAGTTGTACGCGCATGGGAAAGTGCCGGTGATTTTTGGAGATCTGTGTGTGTGTGTGTGTGTGTGTGTGTGTAGCAGGCACGTGATTTAGCAGGGAGTTGATGGACGCACCCGTTCACATCTCTGGAATTTCCTGTGGGTGCAGAGAGTGGCAGAGCCATAGGTAGGGCTATGTGCCCAACACACAGTTTGTTTACACACACACACACACACATACACATACACACACACACACACACACACACCATCTGCAGTAATGTGTACCAGATGGGGCTAAGTGATGGAAGGGTGGAGGGCTGGGCTAACTTGATCTCTAGCTTCATTCATTCCTCAAATGCTCAAATATTCTCTCCCTCCTTTCACTCCACCCTGCTCTACCCAATAAACCAAGTCAATCCCCTCACACACACACACACTCTCACAAAACTCTCTCCCTCATTAAGCCTCTGCCCACAATTTCCCCTTTGACTGGCTTGAGAACAACTCAATCATAGATTCCCCCACTGGAGACATATCACAGACTCTAATCTTGAACTAGTAAAGGGTCAGCCAAGTTAAATATAACATTTTATATCTACACATGTCCTGGGATAGGGGGCATTTGTTTAGTGATTTATAAGATGGCTGGGGAATGACAAGGCCTCTGTTCCTGCCAGAGAGTTTGTAATTATTATCAAGGCAGACATTTCCTCAATGATAAGATTTGTTTGGTTTTCAAGAAAAATGACCAGGATTAACAAAGTAACACAAATTTCAAGAAGGACATTTCCAAGAAACCTGCTCAGAAATGCCATTTATCTAAATATAGTGCTCAGATTTATGCTAAGAAATTTGATATATAAAAAATAAATAATGTTTCTAAGTTTTGGTTTGTTAACATTAACAAAGTGTTTATACATGGTATATAAAGTATCAAGGTGATTCACTTTATAAAGCTAGAAACTATTTAAATAAGACAAAATAATCCAAAAACAAGAATGTTCATTTACTAATATTTATTCCATGCTTGATTAAAAATACCCCACACTGTGTAGCATGAAACCACTGACTTACTGTTTAAATTCTTAAAAATAAATAAATAAATAAATAAAATAAAAGCCTAATGGTGGGTGCGAAAATTTACACTTGGGTTCAGTTACTTATTAACGAAGGTAATGTACTTTTTTTGCTAATGTCTTTTGACTTATTCTGAGCTAAAGAATGCAGACAGTCTGATGGTCAGTCTCCGATATTTTATTTTGTTTATATTAATATTTATTATCTGTTTATTATTCCTGAATGTCAACTAGTGTTGTAAATAATGAGTTATGATACACTTTATAAAAAGCATGACCATGAATAATAAACAACAATACATTCCAATACATATTAAAAGAAAACACAGGAAGGGGGAGATGCAGGAACAAAAAAATAATAATAAATAGATAAGTGATTGCATAGCAACTATAATATTTTTCTTACCTTAACTTCACATTTCTTATGGCAAGCCAACCGGCACACTGCGAGAGAGAGAGAGAGAGAGAGAATAAGTACTGCGTTTCACAAATGATAAATCTAAGCATTGTTAAATGCAATGAAATCAGATGTCTAATAAATCAGAGGTATGCTTCTTATACAGGGCTCCTTCCAAGCACTGCAGCATGTTTACTCTCAGCACACAGTCACACAGAGTTTGCTATTAGTGCTGTGATGTTGCCCAGCACTCGGTAAACCAAATGCCTTGTTTCTGCTTTTTTGGCTGCTCTTAATCACACACTGCGGTCAGGCTCGGGGCCTGTTCATACTGCACAGATCAACTCACAATCGTCTGTTAATCCCATAGCCTCAAGATGCCTCAGGAATCATAAAGTATGAGTGATGGACCACAGTCAGCTTCTGCAGTCTATGGTCCGTGTTTAGAGTGGAGCTGAGCATGCATAATGAGGATTTAATTGAAATCTTGCACATTGCGATTCAGACTTCAAACATAAGTATAGATATGAGCACTATTCACAAATTAGGAAAGAGAAATGCGTGGGAGTGGGGTTTGCTTAAGTCCCACTTACACTCGATTCTAACCTTGGACTAAATCTAGCAGCACTATCTGACAGATCATGTTGTCTTGTATAGAGTATAATAAAAGTAAAAACAATGGAATGTCATTTGATAATGATATTAAATACATAAATAATATCATCCCTTTAAAGAAGCAAAAAAAGTTTTTTTTATTGTTTTATTTTTTCCACATGGTGGACTTCAAAGGATACACCATGCCTGCATAAAAAATTGGGTACTATGAGTGTATCTAATGCATTTGATTCAGCAGCAACTGTTTGGCTGTTGATACATTACGTACTAATCAGTATATGCGTGTACAATCTAGGCATACTACATCCACCATGTTCACATTGCCATGTGACCGATAACATCAAATTAACTACTAAACAAACAGGGGGGAAAAGCATTGTACAGTTTAACTACAAGGAATATTATAAAATGGAAAAAAGCATATATATATATATATATATATATATATATATATATATACACACTGGCAGGTGAACCCGAGAAGCCTGCTTGTTCGTGTGTCTTGTGATAATATATATATATATACAACCTTATGTTATCAAAGTTAAAGAACAGACAGAATATTATTGTGCACACTTGTCCATGGAATATATTTTACAGTTAAAGGGGACCCTTGTTCAGGATCTCCTGTGTAAAACACAAGGTGAGAGAAAAATGGAACTTGATAGGCATGTATGATCAGTGTACAGTGCTTTTGAAGCTGTTAGGAGATCCATTTTGTGTGTGTGTGTGTGTCCTTTCAGCTTAATCTTGGGTATAACTGGTTCTTCTCTGCTCAGTGACCTATTAATCTAGCAAGAACATTCCTAATAGTTTGTCAGTGAGACAGAATGACCTTGAAAACATTTTAAAATGAATATAATCTTTAAATCAATTGAATGTTGTGATTTCTCATTCTGTGTCTGGATTCAGAACTTGCTTCTTGAAGTTAGTGATATAGCTCATAGGCAGGACATATAGAAGCCACTAAAATATATGCCTCTTGCATTCAACAGTTTAGAGAATGTCCTGGATGTCTGTGATATGTAGATGGTGGTATGCTGTTTTACAGACATGACTAACATGATTTCATCCTTAGAAGTGCTAAAAGCTCAAAAGTTGCAGGGTAGTGGCATGGTAGTGTGTGTGTGTGATGTTCATTTATCTTCACAGTGCCACAGTTTCTTCTGAATGGATCCTCTGTGGCTGGAAATGTTAGCTGATCTGCACTGACACTGAAACTCTGACACCCAGTGAGACAGCAAGGGAGGCAAGGTCTCAACACATCTCTCATCTCCTTGCCCTTTTCCCCTTCTCACCACTATCCACCAATGGATACACACATGGCCAACACTGTCTAGGACATACACACTACACACACTGTTCTCTTTGACTGAGATGTCATTTCACTGACAGGGGAGGACCTTGAGCAATAGAAGCTCTATACTCCAAGCTGAAATCCCCTTGCCAAGGTGGTGAAATGCCCCAAAGCTCCACCTATTGGTTCTCAGAATCCGATCACCAGAGGATTTGGCACCTTCGGAGGGGCAATGAGTGACAAACTGCAATGGCTGACTTATTTTCAGCATTCTTTTATCCTCTCACTTCTTATTTATTCCATATTAATGCGGCAGTCCTTAAACAAGCCCTTAATCTAGTAGAAAGAAAAAGCATATTGAAGGCCTCGAGTGGTGGCTAAAAAATCTGTACTGGGTTGTATCTCATTTTAATGTGTGCTTCTACGTCATGAGACTGAAAAGAGAACAAAGACAATTGCATTTCCACACAAGGTAAGGTTTTTGTTGCTTTCAGGAGAAGATCAGAGAGGTATGGTGGGTTTGGCAGGAAGCGTACATATTTCTGAGCATTGCAGGAAATTTTAATTAGCTTGTGAGTCTCCTGTTTGGCTGGGAGTGTGGCTGATGTGAGACAGCCTGGTCTGACTTTCCTTCAAATGCAGCTCTGTTGGTGTGTGTGTGTGTGTGTGTGTGTGTGTGTATACACGTGTGTGTATGTGTTGGGATTGGTTGGATGGATTGTGGGTGTATGGGCTAATGGGGGTGTGGTGTTTATCATCCGAAAGACAAGGCATATGATCCGCAAAATGTATAAATTCCACTGACATGGAACAAGTGTAAAACCAGTCATTGGAACAAGTCTAAAGAATACTTTTCATCAACCTGAAACAGTATACACGCTACACCTAATGTATGGCATCTGTGGAATTTGTAAAGAATGTACTATTTCAGTTGGAAAAAACCAAGAATGCTAAATATTTACGCTTTATAGTTGAGAGAACATTAACAGTTACATATTTCTTGGAAGCCATTTTGATTCAAGGAGTATAAATATGCATGGGGAGGAAGGCATGTGTGTTACAGAGAAAATTCGATAACTAGCAAGAAATATTTAACAGAATCAAATACAAGGGTAACAATATGTGTATATATGTATGTAGCGCTGTTAAAAATGAACTGGTTGCCATTAAAATATTTGTACTAATTTTTTCATTATCTCTATTGTTTATTAAATTTATTTAATTCGTTTTATAAATTGCCTCCATTAGGTTGTTGTTGGCTTAGACATCAACAAAAAAAAAAAAAAAAAAAAAAAAAAAAATATATATATATATATATATATATATCACTATAATGTTTACTGTAAAGATGTTAAATTTACTAATATATGTTAATCAAATTAGTGTCAATTATCAAATCAAATAAACCAATAATTAAATCTGTTGTGCTTTCAACCAGCTGTAATTCAGTACATCTCCGGTTGTCCTCTAGTGATGGTAGGTCATGCCTATAATTGTTTGCTTACTGATGCACAAAAGATTGAGTTTTCTTCCTTCCACCAGCTCAAAATATGTTGGCTTGAACTGAAAATTGTATATCTTGCCCTTGCTTAATGATATTACTTTAAAACTGACCACTTTCACACATAAAAGCTATGATACACACAAAAGGAGCATTGGCTCTTCAGAAATTGCACGTATAGAGAGGACAACAGATATACAAACCCTGGAGAAATTCATGCACAAGTTTGTGCTTGTGCTATGACTTCATGGTTTTGACGCCTCACTCATCCTGATAGCAGTCAGTCACTACA
This sequence comes from Hemibagrus wyckioides, assembly GCF_019097595.1. Taxonomy (NCBI): domain Eukaryota; kingdom Metazoa; phylum Chordata; class Actinopteri; order Siluriformes; family Bagridae; genus Hemibagrus; species Hemibagrus wyckioides. The sequence goes on along the minus strand of NC_080715.1, from coordinate 11,339,661 downwards.
ATGTGGTTAAAGACGGCATTTAAAAACACTCCTCGAGCTCGGTGGAAATGATTAGCTAAGCTCTTATGGCAGGAGACAAGATGTTACATCTGGGATTTAAGCTCTGACTTCATACAATTCAACCCATGTCTCAGTGGAAACATTTCCAAGAACTTCTCACACCCTGTATATCAGTCTATACAGCACATGCCTCTTCCCATGACAGACTGTCACACAGTTACACAAGAGACACGTTTCTCTGCACATGAGTCCTGGGGTCAGCTCCTGGAGCATGGGAGGAAAGAACTAAACTTCCATATTGGGTGTGAAAGTGTTCTGTGGGGCCCGTGCCTGCCTTTGCCTTGTTAGGAAGTCCAGGTCTTTGGTGTGTAAACACAGCAGGGTTGAAACAGTGAGGACAGGGATGGTAAGAAGCATAGAGTGGAGTGAGAATGAATTTTAAAGGGTGAGAGAAGGAGGTTTAGAAAACAGAAAGCTCTTTCGTGTCTGATTCAGTGGCTGAGTAATGTTTCTGCAGGGGATGGGTGGACAGGCATTTCCCAAGCCAGAATTCTGGAACGGTTGGTCAGTAGTCCCAAAGGACTGGGCTGAGTCGGGTACAGACAAAGCGGCAATGGGACTTCCTCTCATAACGCATTGTGCAGCCTTTAGACCATTCATATACACACAATCTACTGATCTGAGTTTACTTGCATCCAAAGCGCACCAATAGCAAAGGCATGTTTCCTTTTCCGAATCCCAGAGGACCAGGCCGTTGTTTAAAATTTTGCCTCACTCAGCATCAATGCAACTGTGCGATGATTCACCAGCAAAAGAGCTTTCAATCTGAAAGCATGCCACAGCCATCAGTGAAGCCAAACAGCTGGGTCTATGACTAGAGTTAATGTTTATTGTTCTATTGTGCATCATTAGAGTTGAACACAGTAATGCACGGGGCCTCAAACCCATTCTAGGATACAAAAACCTCTGTGTGGCAATGAGACAGACATCAGTTATTATTCCAGTCAAATGTCAGGTCAAAGGCCACAACCTCCTACATGATGACAATTACAAGAACAACAACCTCACATCCAGCCTGGACCATGCATATGAATGTCAGGTATTGGGGTCAGAGATGGCTGTAAGTGCAGATGTAATCAGTGCAATAAACGAAAACTAACACTGAAGCTACATTCTCATAAACAGCGACTCTTAGAGACAAAGCGACTGGACGCTATTCATTTTCAGTGATAGCTGGTGAATTCCTAGTGACTTTATGCAAATTTGGAGCTACTTGGGACAGCAACTACAAATAGTAGTACTGTACATGATCCATGTCAAAGAGCACACACTGCTTCCCTTTCATGTCATATGATATGATGCATATATAAACTTCTACTCTCCCTCCAGAATGTTGCATTGCAACAGCAATAAAACTGATTTGGAATGCTGGATCAAGCGGCTCACTGATATACAAGCTACTACTATGGCAATGGGTTGTAGGAACGGCGACTGGTAACTTCATACAGCAACTGGCAATAAAATGGCTGGAAGCGTGAACATATCTTAAGAACATTAACAAGAACTAGGCAAGCATGAAAACACCCGTGGACATGAAGTGACAAAGAGAGCTACAAATTACTAGTGCTCATTAAAAATGAATGTGACTTTGGTGCGTGTGATCGGTGAACGATGATGAGGCTGATGGCTGATCATTATGTGTTCTGGCACAGATAATGGTGCTGACATGATGATACATAACTAAGATCATCAAAATCACTTACACACTTGAAAACAATAAAACACTTAAAAAAAAAACAACCCTACAAATATGCATGCATGCTCAAACATGTCATTTTAATATCTTTTTCCAGTTTACATGTTTAACAAGAAAATAGTACCATTAAAAGTAATTTCACATTTAAATGCTTTATTTTATAGCTTTTTTTTTATTCAACCATGTTTTCATTCAATCCTTCTAAAATATGTGTAATTCTGTATTTATTACAGCGCCTAACTAAATGTAATAACTGCTGCTCACTATGAGAAGTTTGGACCTTAAAATCTTCTTTATACCACAGTCCTGTTGAATTCTTGATTCTCACTGGTCAGAAGGTGTTGATTCAGGTTCTACTGCAGCAGCTCTGACAATGGTACCAACCTCAAGACAAATCACAGTATTATTGTGCTGTTACGATATTAATCTACTTGTTCTAATACGTTATGACTGTTATAGCAACATCGCTTTCAGAAGGACTTGTACCTACAAAGTGTCACCTACTAAAAACTTTCTGTATATTTAAGATATATATTTAATGTATATTTATGGAAGGACTCTCCATTGTCTGTGCTTTTTAGATTACTAGACAGAAAAACAATAACCTATTCAAAAGGGTGAATGCTCTAATTAATTAAAAACTTCTGACCAATCAGATTCAAGAAGGCAATAAAATCACTGTGGTCTCTCATTATCCAACTAGGTGTCTTTACCACTTTGTTTTTACAGGAGGCTTCATATCGTTTTAGGCTCTGTTCAGGGTTTCCACCCTTTTCCTGGCTCTCTCACAGCACCTCTGTTTCTCATTTTCAATGTTAAGTGAGGTGTAAAATAAGAGAAGAGAATCTCTGTTATCTCTATCCAGACAGGGCATTCGTCCTATCTGAATAAAGCACACTGCAATATCCTGTGCCCACAAAGGCTTTTATCTGATGCTCATCTGGTGTGGATTTAACAAAGGACCCATGCATTGAGCGTGTCTTGTTCTAATTCTACACTAATAATGCAAGAATTCTGAGGTTTCTGACAGTGCTGCATAAATCACAGTTGCATCTGTTGGAACAGCTGGTTGCATATCATGGCATATCAAAACATTTACATGGATCAAGAGTAAGTGACTTACGGAAAGAACAATGGGCAGGCTGTGATTTTCTCAGCATGCCAAGAATGCTTAATGCCCTCTGATCAGGATCAAGGCTGCAGTGTTTACAGTGGATGGCTGGGTCCAATAGTCTAATACTATTCAAACCACGCATACGAAATTCAATTCTCCTGACTTGTGTCTCGTTCCTATACTCTCTTATACTGACCTCTAGTGGCTGTAAATGGTGGCTATAAGGTAGAATTTCAATAAAAAAAAAAAATAAATAAATAATAAAAATGTAAATATGCATGACACATTTCTTGTATTGTATTTTTTAGTTTATGTATTTTTGAAATCGTAATATTATAATTATTCAGAAATGTTACAGTATTCCCTCTGCAATCCATTATTCATCTTCACTAACCACTTGATCCTGGTCAGTGTTACACTGGACCTGGGGCCTATCCCCAGAACACTGTATGTAATGTGAGAATACACCCTGGATGTGACTCCAGTCCATCATAAATTGCACCATGTACACATACATATTCAAACACTCATACACATCTAGGGGGAAATTTATCATAGCCAATTAGCCTACTGGGATGTTTTTAGAGTGTGGGTAGAAACTGGAGAACCTGAAGGAAACCCTCAAGGGGAGTACATGTGAAACTCAGGACTGATACTCATGATTACACTGGGAGACCCTGAAGCTGTGAGGCGGAAACACTTCCTGCTGCTAAACAGTGCTATCCCTAATACATCATTTATTTAATGCTTAGTGCAATTGAAAGGTGCAGCATAATTACAGTATGCTACTGAAAATACAAATAATCAAAAGTAATTTTAAAAAGTTCTTTCATTTGAGCAGTGGATGCAGCTAAAACACAGCCTTTTATTTGGAAAATATGGGCTTAACAATATGTGAGAATAGATGGGCCATAGTTGTGGTTTGTGAGTGGCAGAAGCTTATTGGTTAAGATTTCCTACTGACAGCTGGAAGGCTGTAAACTCAAATCCCATGACTGAATCTAAATAAAGACAGATTGTAGCTAAACTGCTTGGAATGAGATTTTCAGATTATTGATTAGTAGATGATATAATCCTGCAGTTTACTGTTTTCTGCACTATATGGTTTGCAGCTTGGGAATTCTCTGTCTCATCTACATCTGAGCAGAACAGAAGGGTAAATGCAATTGAATAATGCACCTTATTGGGCTCATGGGTTCATTTTTGCTAGCCTTACATAGTAAGGTAATTGCAGAAATTATGTAGTACTCAAGAAGAAGTCACTGTTTAGTCAACTAGCATAGATGTGGAGAAAGAGCTGCTCATGATCCGAAACATTTGAGTTCGTGGGTGAAGTGTTGTGGAGGTAATGTCAAGGCCTGGGCTTGCATGGCTGCTTCTAAAACAGACTCACTAATCTTTATTGACAATGCAACTCATGATGGTAGCAGCAGAATTAATTATAAAGTCTACAGGAACATCCTGTCTGCCAATTTACTATTAATTACTAATTGGGTAGAATGTCTTCAAGCAGCAAGACAGTGACCTAAACACACTGCTAACACAACAAAGGTTGTGGGAAAAGGGAAAAGTTTTAAGCTGGCCAAGTCAATCACACTAGACCTTAACCTAACTGAGCAGCATTTTACCTTCTGAAGAGAGAAACCACCCAAAACAAATAACATTTGAAACAAGCTGTCATTCAAACCTGCAGCACCAAAGAAGAATCAGTATGTTGCTGTCTTGATGCAGTTATTGCATGCAAGGGAAATGCAGCCAAATATTAAGTGTTATTTAATTTAAGAATATCTGTTCTTATGATTTTGATAACCATAGAATTGGGTGGACGGCCAGCAATAATGCCATGATCCAAGTTGTATAACACATCCGCATAAAAATATCAGGAAGTTCTGATCTGTCATCTCATTCACCTTTTGATTTCAAACACAAATGTCTACAGTGTACAGAGAAAAAACGAACTTGCCTTGACTTTCCAACACTTCTAAATTTGTAAATGCCTGCATTTCCTGTCAGATTAGTATAACCATGCATCAGCATTAAATCAAATAATGGTTTTGAAATGAACCCACATACCGCCCACCACCACCACACAAAACACCTTCTGTGTGCATCTTATAAAATGTCACACTAATAAAAACAATTATGATTACGTATACATGATACAGGAAAGCTGAAAATATGAGAGAGAGAGAGAAAGAGTAGTAGTAGTAGTTATAAAGTAATAGATTTTTTTTTTGTTTTTTTCCTAAAAAAGGCTTTTTCCAGTAAGTGTTACGGATACATTTGCAGTAAAGAGCAAGCGTGATCCTAAGTGCTTTTCTGACCTGAAGTGGGTATATTCAGAAAACAGAAGGAAGATATTATTACTATAAACACATCTCAGGAGAAAGGTCTAAAGCACCATCTGTGTTTCTGTCAAAAAATCACAAAGATGAAACTAACAAAGTGAACATCAAACAACTGTACACAAGAGGGCAGTGTCAGATCAGTTCATTATTGGAAGTTTATGGCGCTTGAGTCTCTCTCTCTCTCTCTCTCTCTCTCTTTTTTTTAAATCACAGCAGTGACTGTGCATTTCCCTGGAGATGTTACAGCATATCTCAAAATATCATGAAAAAAATCATTTAATGAATATAGACATGCCTGTATATGATGGTTAAAGTAGTCATTATGAGCAACAATAAACAGAATGAGCTTTTTTGATATTTAGTAATGAGGAGAGTGCTTGAAATAGCAGGCAGCGTAGGAAAGCTGATTTAGTTAATGATATTAAAGTCAGAGCAGAACATATCCATCAGTAACAGGAGTCAATGATCAACAACATCAATCTCGCCTGCTCATTTCACTAATGCAATTCAAGGAGAGCAGCTGCAACTCCAGGACACCCTAACAAGCTATGGGAAAAGGAGTTTAGATTATGTAATGTGTTTGTGTGTATACAAGGGAGTGTGTATAAGTCAAGGGCCTGGAACTGCATGATGTGGACATATTGGAATTGTGTGTGTGTGTGTGTGTGTATGTGTGTGTGTGTGTGTGTACTAACATTTTACACACAAAAAACATTCAATTATTCTTCCTGAAAGTACCTCATATCTTGTTTCATTCTGCCAAAGGTGACCTGCAGGGTTGTTTGCTTTTCTTACTTAATAAGGAAAATGTGCAGTTCAGGCTTGCTGTTATCCTTATTAAGTATGAAAAGCAAATGGCCCTCTAGATCAAGCCAATAAAACCACTTAACCGGTTATTTTTACATGGATGTGTCATCTCAGAAGAAGTGTACTGCTTATAACCTGCCTAAGCACAACAAAACACAACATGCACTATTCATGGCAGGTCAGTAGATGACATTGAAATGCAAACCGTGCTCTGGAATGAGAAGAAATAGATGAGCTTGTGTTCCAAAACTGAGGGTGTAGTGGATAAGCTGCATAGTGTGTACTAACACGCATCAGACTAACACACACTGTACCTTCTTACACAACCAAATACACTGGACCCTCTTAAAGAGTCCAGTTAGATAATACTCTCTGCCACAGCATTACACACATGGGAACTTCTGTTACATCCAAACAAGCTCTTCTCAGAATCTGAAAACAAACTCTCACATGTCCAAAATAATAACCAAGCAAGACACAAAATAACCCCATTTTCCACAGCTGAACACACACTGGATCCTGTCCTATACCCAAATACACACAGGACCCTTACTTACCGCATCCAAAATCTCCCACAACCCTAAACTCTCTTTCTCTCTCTCTCTCAACCAACCGCACAGCAGATTCTGTCTTACAGCTAAACGAAAAAATGGTCTCTCTTCCTCCACCAAACACAGACAAGACTGCCACAACTAAAACTCACACCAGAATCTTAGTTACAACCATGCACACACATAATCCTCTCCAACCCTGAAAACAAACTAAAATCCCCCACTGCTGAACACATATTTGACTTTCTTCCATATCCAAACCTTCACCATACTCTCTTTCACAGCTGAACACACACCAACATCTTTTCTACAGCCAAAGGTACACCAGACCCTCTCCAATGCTAAACACACACATTTATCATCTCCTGTCCTACTGCTGAACACACAACAGACTCTCTTGCACAACCAAAAACAAGACAGAACCCTACTTAAAAATCTTACGTCACACCAGACACTTGAACATAACTAAACACACTCTAGACCCTTTCCGACAGCCAAAACAAGCAGTGAAATTTCACATATATTAAACACACACACATACACTCTGGACTCAATCCTAACAATGATTCCGTCACTCATGGGATAGTGGTCCATATACAGCCCCAGAAAAATATTTCACTGGTTTGAACCAAGCTCTTGAAAAGTACTGTAGTAGATATCATAAATGTAAGAAAAAATAAATCATCGCAGTTATATCAATTACTGTATTTCCTTAATGGCAGTTCGTCAAGAAAAGTGTTAACAGACTTTCTCATTTCATTTACGTATTTTATTCTCCAATCCAAATTCAAAACAGACGTCTCATCTGTTCAAATTATGAGTAATGTAATTACCAAAAATGGTAATGTGAACCTCTAGTGAGAATATTATTCATAACCTTGAGCTAATCGCCAGTAGTTATGCATCATTTAAGGATAAGTATTGTAAGCAAGGACCTTTAGACTTTTTTTGTTGAACACCCCTGATCAAGCACATCCAAACCTGCTCCAGAGCATAATACACAAACTACATATCCAAACACACACTGGCCTCTCTGCATGGTAGATTATGTCATCCAGTTATTGTGATGGAACACAGCAAGGTATCCTGGCAACGCCACAGAGGACAAACAGGTGACGGAAAGAACACCGAAGCAGCACGTGACTCTGGAATGTTTGTAAACAGAGTCTGAGTGGACGTGAGCAGGGGCACCATCAAAGGTCAGATTGTGTCAGAGACAGAATGAGCCAAGTGGCTGTTAGTAAAGGTCATGACCTTTTCATGAAACACTCTTTACAATTTCATTATTTCTTTAGATGTGCTCAGCAGTGTGCTGAAGAATTTCTCCTGTATAGTCATGAACAGTGTCTTGCCCTCTATCCAGACCTACTGAATCCTGCCTCCTTCACAATGACCAGAACGAGCCACCATTGTTCACTTTGTGTTCTCTATAAAGAGGGCCTCATAAATCGGGTTAATCCAGACAGTAGCCAACTCAGACACAGAAACACAGCAGTTTTCAGTGTGTGTGTGTGTGTGTGTGTGTGTGTTGGGGGGGTGATGGGGTGTTAACCAATTCTCCAGACCTGTACAGCATAAGCCTGAGTTTCTGGCATGTCATGCTAGTTTTTAACCTGATGCCTGCTTGGGCATTCCACTGGTTGCTCAATGATGGAGATGACAGAAAGTAGCGTAAGACCGGTGATGACAGCTGACTGAAACCATCTTTGATGCTGCTCCAACTTCAGAGTATGCTTTCAGTCTCAGTTCAGTTTACTTCAAGCTGTTCTAATGGCATGACAAACAGTATTACATTCATATTGCCAAAGAATAGAAATCTAAGTCTCTCTCTCTCTCTCTCTGTAGGTTCTTTGTATTACGATTTGAATGTCTTGATTCCAGCCCCTGAATCATTTATCAGGCTGAAACATATTAAAACAATATGCTTTTAGCTAGTCAACTAGTATCATGATGTATTTATTGATGGAGACTTCAAAGCACTTCTGTAAGTCCCACTGGATAAAAGCATCCGCCAAATGCCATAAATGTAAATGTGAAACATTTTCATACCTAGCACTCTGGTTGTACATTACATTAACCTAAGAGCCATCAAAATCTTCTACCAAAACCTTAGCTAGATGCTAAATTTAATTCACGTACATTAATAACTTAGTTATAAGAGGTGAGCATCAATGGGTAGCTAGTTTATTGGTTAGCAAACAATAATATGTTTCCTCTCTAGCTAGCAGTTGGATACTGGATAAAGAAATGGTCTGTAATAGTTGAGTATAGTCCGTTAACATTTCATACATTTAGTACATTTAGCCCATCTACAAAAGGTAAGGTTTAAAGTTAGCTTAGATTACAATAACAGAAAACCCTCTGGATGTGAAGAAGAGAGAGATGACAGCTTTATCTGAGAAAATGATGCCATAACCTTATGCTGAGATATTCAATTTCACTTGTTTAAACATGTAAAGAAGCTCAGTGTGATTCATATCATTTGTGTAACATAATTAAAACTTCCAACTTACAAATTTAATTGTACCCAGCATTAACACTGCCACCAACAAACAAAGATTCAACAGCCTATCAGTTTTATATATTAAAGCTAATATTGCCTGTAAAAGTACAAATGTAGAAATTGAAGTAAGATCATTTCAGGCTCTGGTGCCACGTTAATTGAGTCTCTAGATCACAATGGAATGACTTGTTAGAGGGGTTTAAAGAGAGACAGTGTTCTAATTGTGAGGCTTATTGTATTAGAAAATTGTATTATACATGGACAGAGACAGAAATAGCAGACAGGAGACTGGACACAAGGTCTCAAGTCGCAAGGTCACAAGTCAGCTGTCCTCAAATGCAAGAGAGAGAGAGAGAGAGAGAGAGAGAGAGAGAGAAGGACAGAGACAGAGACAGTGAGACTAGAGTAATTTGATATGAGTGTGTGTTTTAATTGTGGTCTTACGATCAATGTAGATTTAAACACAGGAAGAGGGACATCTTATACAAGTGAATGCAAGAGATGCAAGAGCTATTTTATTAATGAAAGGAGAGAAATAAGTTTATTGTATGTTTTCTTTATGTAAATATGTAATCTAGCGTGATATAGTCCATTGAAATTGTGCTGCTTTATTTATAATTGCTTCATATTCACTTTATTCATGTTCACTTTAAAATTAAGATCCGGGGATTATCCTGGCAATGTTGAAAATGAGGCAGGAATACATCATAGATGAGATGACCTTGCATGACAGGGCACCATACAGACAGGAACAATGTAGTGTCACCAATCAACCAGTGTTTTTTGGGACATGGATACAAAATGGAGAACACTGAGGAAAGCCACTCAAATACCAAAAGAGCATGCAAAGTTCCACACAATTCCAGACAGTAACCTGAGATCAGGATTGAACTATAGACCCTTAAGTTGTCAAGTGTCAACACTACCCGCTGCACCACCATAACAACGATGATGATGAAGCGTTCTCACCCTCCTTCTTGACACAGCCTTGGCATGGTTTTAAATCCTTCTACTGTTAACCATCTAGTAATTTTCCTGAAGTGACACTTAATCGGAGATAATGCAGCATCGTTAATTGTAAATGACACTAAGAACTGCTGAGTTTTTCAAAAACAGAATCTCCATGCTGGCCATTTCCCAAACTGGATTCACCCAAAAGCCAGGAATCAAGTATTACTAAACACAATAAATGCAGAGACATAAAAGCACCTGGAATGAATTTCAGCAACAAAACAATTCTAAAACTGATTCAAGTTGATGAGCTCTCAGGTTTTAGTCCGTAGCTATTTGTTATATTACCAGCTGTCTTTTTTATTTGCAGATGAAGCACAGTGTCTAGTAATTTAAGCACCTCTATTATGTGGTTTATCTTCACAAAGCCCAAGACTGAATCCAAACAATGTGCAAAACATATATAATGTACATATTCATACTTTTTTTTCCCTTTCTCTTTGGGAACCAGGAATAAAAAAAAAAACAAATTAAGAGCAAAAAGCAAATAGGAGTACTTCTTGTACAAGCAGAGCCTTTAATCAAGACTTGTAAAGGAATACTTAACATTTCCCTCTACATGTAGTGCTTAAATCCAACCTTTTTAATTAAAGAGAGTGCTGTACATAAAAAAAAGCACACCCACAGCCTGGAAAAGCCCCGTAACCTTTTGACTTGTTAGCATTTCCCCTGGTACATGCAGTGGAGAGCCGGTGAGAGGTTTCAGCATGATGGAGCTGTCTTCCATATCGACCATGATTGATTATGTTGTGGTTAAAACACTAGGAATATTTACCTTTAAGAGCAGCTGCTAACCATCTCTAACTTAGACACGCGCTAATACCAGGCAAATCAGCCTCAGTCTCCTGAGACGTGTGACAGTGACAGATGTGACGGCACTAAAGGGAAATCATTACCGTCCTCTAAACAATTAGTCTAATGGCTTGGAATAAAGATGGACACACACTTTAGTCACATATAAAAATGGATTTTAGGTTTTACTTGTATCTTGACCTTAAATGATTTCGGATTCGACTCAACTCATCATGTGTCATGAATGTTTTAAACCATTACCAAATCACAGTGAGACGTGTCTATATTTCTTTTGGTGTTTGCATATCCATCCAGTAATCTGTAATGTTTGATGTCTAGAGGTCTATAGTAATGATTTCTCTAATATATGGTTTTTTAATTTCTGTTCTTCCACAGTCCTTTTGGAATCTCTAATCCGACTGGACAGAAGGTGTATAAGCATGGCTCAGGGAGTCATTATAGGCACATAGCAAATCACAGTTTTATAATAATTAAACAAATTTCATTTGTTGTTGATGTATTGAAGTTTTATGGATGTAATAAATGAGGATATGAAGCTAGTGGGTGTAAGTGTTGAGGATGCAGAAGATAGGGATAGGTGGAGAGAGATGATTCGCTGTGGTGACCCCTGAAGGGAAAAGCCGAAAGAAGAAGAAGTTGATGTATTGAAGTTTTTTGAGAGAAAATAGGGTTATATCTACTATGAAGTAAGTGAATATCAAATACATTTAGACAAAAGATTTGAGCTCTGACTCATAGACTTATCTGAATCAAACTCTCTCTGTCTCATGGCCATATTAATTATCTGATAAGATGCACGGCATGTGGATTTTATTTCTAATAATGAAAGTGATAAACCCTAATCTGGACACATCTCTCTGATCAGGAGAGACCTCCACGATAAGAAGGTGTTAGATATCAGTCAGAAGTCAGATATCAGCCTCTGAATACGTCTCCAAATGTGCACTGCAGGATGCTTGACACACAGAGTGTAGCATTTTGTTGAAGGTGACAGTGCTTGATGTGTCTCATGTCTCTACAGCGCCTTTGTTTTTGTTAAATCTGGCACAGTCTTTTGTGTCCGTTGCACAACAATATTGTTTCTCTTGGCACAGCTCAAACCTTCGTAAGACCAGATTAAATATCTGTGACAAGCAGATACAGAGATAACAGCTGGAGTAAAAACAGGCAAGATTTCATAGACTTCACGTTTCGCTTGCAAGTAAGTGGGCTGTTTGTACAGGCACCCCTGGCTGAATAGGTTTGGGCCATTCAGTGCCTTGTTTCCTTAGGAAGACGTTGTTTTATAAAGTATTTTCCTCGCTGAGATCACCAAGCAAAAAGTCAAAACCAAGCAAAGCAAGCAAAACTTTTGGAAAGTTGTGTACATGATATGCAACTCAGGCCAAGTTGGAAGAGATAACAGCTACCCTCTCCTTGCTATCTATTTTCTTTCAAAAATACACAACAGACATACTGTATCAGGGCTTCCAGACATTTCCAACAACAGGACCTCAGTGTGTGTGTGTGTGTGTGTGTGTGTGTGTGTGTTTGCCCTCATGCTTTTAACCCTGACCAAACTGACCTGGCCAGACAGTGAAAGTACTGTGTAAATGCATATGCTTAAAGTTATCACAGCTAGGACTTTGAATTAATTAAACAACATGCCATTTCTCCTACCTAAATTGGGTGCCAGTCAAAAAAAGCTTTCTAGGGCACATTTATTTTGTTTTCCCACAATGAAGTAAACACATTTTGTCAGCTAACCTAATATTTCGCCAGCTTATCTTACATTTTGTTTACTTTATTGAAATTTTGCACACTGCACTTTACCGTTACTGCATGTAACTCGTCTGCACATTCCACCACTTTCCATTCTGTAATGTTTGCACATCCTGTACCATTTCTAAAAGTAACACAGGTGTACATCATGCTACTACATGTAACATGTAAACATACTGGCCATCACATTCTTTCACCTCTTTTTCTTTATTATTTCTATTCATTCTTTTTTTTAACCTAGTTCTTCAATTTTGTTTATTTATATGCACAGAAGTAGGCCAGGTTTTTATTTCATTGCAAAATGTATACTGTAATATATATATATATATATATATATATATATATATATATATAAAACTATGTGCATGACAAACAAAAATCTAGAATCTTGAATCAACAGCAGAAAGTGTGTACATTAAAAAGGAGTTTTAGCATAAGTGAGAGAAGGTACAAAAATGTTAAGTGAATTTCCATTACACTAAACTCTGTGCTAATGTAGGCACAAGATACTAAATCAAGGTCAGGACGTGGTTTCAATGTGACTTAAGTTAAATGTCAGAGTCATGCGTAACTGGGACATGCCTCTGGCGAATTTTAAAGTTTGACCATGCAGTGTTATGAAACACAGCGGCCTTTAAACGGCCAGGGTATAAAGGCCTGCTTTGATTCTCAGAGCTCATTAATCTAAGACAGAGGTTTTCCTGGTCTCCCTTTGCCTTGCACATATGTTTTCCATACAGATACAACTACTGGTTTTGATTCAGTCACTTCATTTAGTCATAATAAGTCATTTTCTTTTATATATAAAAGACTGAAATACAAAAAGCATCTTTTTTTTTCTTCTACAAAATCCCTGAATGGGTTTCTTTAGTCTGTTTGTATGGTTGGTTAGTTGGTCGGTTGGTTGGTTGTTTTTTGTTTTGTTTTTTTTGTTTGTTTTTAGCTAATCCTACATATAATATAGGCACAGATATTGATAGCCTGCCTTGTTGTCATTGAGAAATACGCTCAGAAATACATTTGTCACATACAAGCCTTTATTTTATTTAAGCTTCTGTGATCACTAAATGTGCTTTCAGTTTCCACTGGAGCTCCATTCCAGGAGGCTCTGGTGGCACAGATGAAATGTAATAAAACCACCATATTGCAATAACATCCCATTTTCACATTTCAGAGCTCAAAGCCAAATAGCCCCAAACCACAAGCTTATGACTGTCCCTCCATTTGATCAGTTAAAATTTCTAGGGTAAAATATGTATGCAAAGGCATTTGCTTTAGGGTGTGAAAGTATGTATGAAACACTGCTTGAGGTCTCAATAATACATACTATAAGAATTGTTTAGCATAGTTAATGAGCAGGACAAGTATCTTTTTTTTCTAACCTTTCTCGAACCTTGAGTAGTTCCCCTGTTGTTTTCTGCCCACTGTCTAAACTCAAATGGACAATCTCCTTCCAGAAAATCTTAAGACCACACTTTCCTCCTGGGATTTAATCAGGTTAATGATCAAATCTGATCTGCAGAGGCCTCTCAGCAGTGCTGGAAGCCAGTATAATTGCCCCTTTACTCTAATCTCTGCGCCAACCCGGTAACTCCTGACCTTCTTCTATTACCACTCATCAGGAGCTCAGAGATTCAAATGACCCCTCACCCACACACTCATCCAGGACTGACCTCTGCAGATGAGTCCCTCCTTGTTGAGTGTCTGCTTGCACACGCCACAGTGCTTGTTCTTTTTAAACGTCTTCACCCGGAATGTGTGGGAGTGAACGGCCTCGAAATCCTCCGGCTATAAAGAAAAACACAAAGGATGTTGCTGTTATATAGTATATTATAATTACAATACAATACACATTAAAACAAGCAATATGCATCAAATGAAATAGGAGAGCATAAGGATTAATGTACCAGTTGTAAATATCAGACCTTTTGAAATACTTATATAAATATATATAAGTTTAACAGCTGTTTTAAATATCCCTCAGAAATGATTACTCCCAGTTTAATACAGGCAAGCTGACAATAAGATGTAAAGTACCCAACATGGGGGAAATAGGCATGAATGCTTTCCCTTTCATCATTCAACATGGCTGAAGGAGAATTCCTGGAACCCATTTAGGCAGAGTCAGTCATTTCCATATCATGCACCTAAATACCATATGACAGCTCTGACAGAATTAGCATGTCAGGCATGCTAAGTCTTGAAAATGTTATAGTAGTGCAGAGGAACACTATCATATAATGATGGTACCATATTAATGTGATACTATTATCAATTTAGATGTCATTATGTCAACTAATTAGAGTCAGTAAGTACTCACTGACTCACCACCTCAGACTCCTGGAACTTTGTCAGAGTATGTCGGAGTTAAAAGGGGTTTAGTAAAAGGGATTTATGATGTCAAATAGGCCAACCAGTAAGCATCTTGGTGTAGTAACATTCTATTAGGCTGGTAAGCATCTTGGTGTAGTAACATTCTATTAGGCTGGTATTAGAACATTTAAGAAGCATTCAACAGGTATTAAGAAGTGTTCACAATTTTACTGACATTTACTCATTTAGGAGTCCAAAGTGACCATTAAGTCACTTTTCCAAACGAACAGTTTGGGCAAGCAGATTAAAGTATAAAGTAACTAAGAAGTTTGTATTTATGAGTTGGGAACTTCATTCAAAGTGCATTCAAGTCACTTTAGTCAGAGCAAGCTGGAGGTGTACCTTCTCTTAATTAACTACAATAGAATTACACAGCAAGTTTTTTTATCTCTGTTGTTAGAAATTTAAGAATAAAGAATGCACATCAGTGAGTTGCTTTTTTATGTTTTTTCTTCCTATCAGTTTAGGAAGATACTGTAAACTTTTCTGCTGCATAATGTCTTGTAATTGTTTAATTCTATCGTATTTTGTGTAGGCAATTAGTTCTTTTTTGTTGTTGTTGTTTTTTGTTAAAATAAAAGCACGACAAAGATATAATGCCACTGTACCATCAATTTCTTACTGACCCATCCCCAACTCAGATACTCAGAGCTCAAAGATAATACAGCTTCCCTCTCGTAATTATGACTGTGGTGGTTTCCATGTGCGTTCAACGTGTAAATGTGATCTATTTTTCCGACATGAATGTGCCATAAATCTGCAGTCACATCAACAAAATCTTCAGCCAAGGCAAAAGCAGGAATGAAAGGCCATTCAAAAACAAGATAGTGTTGAACACAACATAGGTAACCACAAATGTATTATGTAAGCCATGAACAGAGATTTTGATCTGATACCATATACCAAGCCTGTATGAAAGGACCTCCTGTCATAGGTCCCTGTGTGGGGGTTTTCTTATACACAGAGACCTTCTCTCAGCCACTTTTTCTTATCTGGATTTGGTCATGTTTTCTGGTTGGTGTTAGCATTGAGGAAATGAGAAAATATATTTTCCCCATTTGTGTTCAATTCATTCCACGACTCCCCTGACTGTGGTCTATGGTGACTCAGACATGGTGACACCACTTCCTCTGAGTATTTGCTCATATGTTTTCCATTTTCAGTTTGGCCTTGTGTAGAAAATGTCTGCCCAGGCTCCAAAACTACACCACTGGCTTGCACAGAGAAGACAAAGAACAATACAGATGATCTTGTGCCTGACAACTTATGAAAGAAAACTGAGGTGAATTGGAAACAACTAGAAATGACTGACAAAAAGAAGTCTTAACTCTATAACAGAGTACAATTACTTTCCCTGACATTCAGATTTCCATCATTATTACAAATCTCATTATGACCATAAACAGAATTCAGTTCCTCATTGGCAACATCATACCTCCAAGCGGAGAATATACATAAAATACACAAAAAGTGTTAAATGTCCTTATAATTCCTGCAGGCAAGGCAGGAACAGCATGCTAGACAGGGTTGCAACATGCTTGCCTGGAACACAGACACCCTGGGCACATAGCATGGAAAAGGCCAGGGTTTTTCCTCAGACAGAATAAAGGAGACCTGGCACTTTACTGCAGCTAATGATCTGCTCATCACAGCATGTGGAAACTCCAGATCAGCAGGCAACAGGGCTGAGATGTCTGCCCGCATATAGGCCAAATCCACTTCAACAGAACCTAATTCTTTGTGTGTGTGTGTGTGTGTGTGTGTGTTACTGTACAGCCCATTGTAAGTACACCTGCAGGTTAACAGACCAAGACATGGCTTTGTTGAGCAGGAAATCTCAGGGTCTGGTTTTCATGGGAGAATATGACTTCATTCCATAGGTACCCTCATACACACAAAAACTGCATTCCCAGCACCAAGGTCCAGTAGTATCGTTAATGTAATTAAGTTCATGACATAATCCTTTAAACTCTGAGGACCCACTGGCAGACCCAGACATTCTCCACTCCCCTAGAAATTTCTATTTTCCAACAACAGGCAGACTAAGGTCAATATCAAGAAACATAACTGGCAGAGAAAAAAACAAGGAATAACAACACTAGCAGCACAAACTGAAGTAGACTCGGTTTATCTAGGACAAGGAACACATAAACTATTAATTACTTTGAAAAACATGCTCTATTTCCTAAAGTCAGAACATAAAAAAGGAAACAAAATACAAGTATGTGTTGTTTATTAGTGTCTTTGATAATAGTGCATCTGTTTTATATCTGCTGGTTCCCCAGGTTCCTTGTCCTAGTTTTTTGAGGAACTAAACCCAAAAACAAAACCCAGGTGAGACAGCTACATGTGGCGATTAATGACTGAAGCCAAGAAGAGCTGAAACTGAGAACAAGAAACTGAACTGTTATAAGATAAATATTCATAGCTCAGTGCTATTAATTTAAAAGGTATTTTACACTTATTATAAGACTGTTTGCTCTCTGTACAATATTGACATGAAGCACCATTTTACATTTTTAATTAGTTGGTTTACTGGTTGGTTGTTTAGATCATTGGTGGGCCAATTGGTTGTTTAAATGGTTGGTGGGCTGGTTGGTTGTTTAAATGCCTTACCTGCTATAAATAAGTAAAATAGGTAAGACATTTTAGTGTTAACTACATTCATAGAATGAATGTTTTCTATATCAGTAATAAATGGCAGGTAGCACATTGTTTTTGCAACTAAAAAGAAAAGCGGAAGATCCATCATCATAAAAAAAACAAAAAACATCTTAAATGAAACAATACTAAATGCCCAAGTAATGCGTTATCAATGGTGCACAAGTATGAATACCTATATTGGCTTAGTAATTCACCATACAGTCTAGAAGTCAGGTCAAGCCAAGTAGGCTTTATTATGATTAAAGGTAGATATAGTGTTAGAAACAATATATAGTATATAGCAGTGCATTTCACACCGAGGCCTTCACAGGTGTCCTTCCTGAATTAATCCACCTCTATAGCATCATGATGCCACGGCAATAGATACTGATCAACCGTTAAATAGCAAAGTAAAAAAGAAATTAGGCTACAGTATTTCACACCTCACTGCCAAATCGATTTCTTCTCCTCTGTCAGCCATTGTGAGTTAAAATATATATATTTTATTCAGTGTGTGCGGTTCACTGCCTCTGACTACTCCAATTATCCAGTCAAAGGACGGGAAATTGCTGACCTAATCATATGCCTGCTAGATGGCCCCAGTGACGCCACCTCGAAATCTGATTGGTCAATGTAACAATTTCATTGCCACTTATTTTAAGCTACGGGCGCCTGCACTATTGATTCTAAAGGCCTTAAGGTAGATTTCTTTCACCTGGCAACACATGATGTCAGCCACTGGCTGAAATATGATTGAATAAATACTCTTATCATAAATATACACTAATGGAAGCAACGCAACCAAGTGAAAAGCTATGAAATGTAGAGAATAGTCTATTGGGAATAATTTAATACACATTCACGGAAAAATATATTAAATATATTAAAAATGCAAGTCAATGATTCAGATCACTGCTGTTTAGGCCAGCAAAGAAGCCCTTGCTGGCCCTGACGGTCCACCACTGTGTATACAGTATGAGGGTCCCAAACAGTGCTGAACACAGTGACCAAGAGTTACAAAAAGCTAGTAAGTACAATAAATGCAGACAATAGACTGTTCAATAAACTACAGGGTACACACTAAAGCTTACACACTTTATTGCATGCTAGTATGAATATGTAAAGTGACGTACAATTTTCATGCAACTAGTAATCTGAGTGAAAAAGAGAGAAAGATAGTCATCTCCACTCCTCACCTGAATACAGCATTGTATGTGACTTTGACAGCTTTGTGTCATTACTGACTCCCTTTCACCAAGTCCCCAGGCTCAGCCCAGCCCTGCTCTAATCTGATTAGCCTGATATCATCAGCCTAAAGGAATTAATGCAGCTCTGCTGAGCTGAAGGCCGAAGATGCAGCATCAATTTTACTGATTACACTACTGGACATTCCATAAATCTCTGTATGTCACCTGTCAATGTGTGGTTGAACATTTGCTACTGGAATAGGAGAGCATTCATGTGGAATATTTGCATGTAAAAAATGCATGATGGGAGCAGAAATAAGAGTTGAATACCATCAATGAAGTGTGTAATCACAAGCCTCTGCTGTATTAAAGCTGCTGGCTAAAAAATTAATACTGGATGTGTCAGGTGGCATTTCTCCTGCCATTTGTCCTCCACTGTGTCTCCACTGAGCCCACTGTACATTCATAACCAGTCAGTCTGAGACAGTCACCAGATACCCACCCGAGTTCAATTTTCCTACTCTGTCTGATAACAACAAAGATGCATTATGGGATTCGGTTACCTCAGTGTAAATATAAATATCTAAGGGAAACTTGGGTATGTCCCACACAGAAAGGCAGGCATCTGTTGTAAAACTGTTGAGCCAAAGGTGAATTCCCCTCTTAGAGGCCAAGTCTAGAACACATGAAATGCACGGCAGTCTGTAAAGCTACCCTCCCAGAGCCACACAGCTGGCATGGAAAACTCATCTTCAGAGACTGAGATTATACCACTCATGCAGCAATACTTGGGATTCGGGGTACTCTCTAACTTTAAATCCACGTGCAAACAGTTCAACATGGAAAATATACACTTCGCTCTAGTAAAAGTTTGAATTAGTGAACAAAAATCATACTCTTTCACATTTCCACTATTAGCACATGCAGCACGACTCTAACCATACATACTGTATGTGATTTTATAACCTTATAAGAACCTTTTTTCCCCCAAAAAAATACCTAAACAGCACTTACAATAATGCACTTCTGCTACTATTTTTTGTTTAAGAAAAAAAAACAGACAAAAATTGATTTCAACCCACACTATTAGAGTAGCCACTATACATATTTTCTTGCACAAAGCACGAAAAACACTAAAACACAGGGGCCCCTGAGAAACAGACCTCTTGTGTTCCTTCATTCACAGAAACACAACAGGCTGAACTAAGTAGAACAAAAATACACAGGCAGAAAAAAAAATCAACAGTCTCAGAATAGAAGTTTTCTTAATGGATTCAGTGAAGGCATTCAATGCAATTCTCACTAAATCCCAAACAAGAGCTTTTAATCATTATTTTGGAACCACATAACCATGGCATGCTTCATTAGTTCATAGATAGTGAACTTTTCATTTATTCTCATAAATATATATCATCATATAAACACAACAGTGCAGCTGGCATCCTCCTTTAATTGTTTCCAGTAACTAAGACAATGAAGGCATTCTTCCCGTTTGGATATTATTGTAGAATAATGCCGCTTAAGGCTGAGCTTGTAACTTGGCTAACCCCTGCTGTATAACCTCATGTGGAAGTGCTTCCACCATGCTCGATTGATTTCAGAGTTCTGCCAGCCATTCAAGAGACCCTACGGCTTCCACAAAGGCCAAGCCCTCAAAATAGGGCTCTTAGCGACACTTGTGGCCCAGCAGAATGTATACACCATATACACAGCTCCACGCTGGGAGACTAAGTCCCTGGGAATGGTGCTAAGGCCCATTCAGTTCCACAGTCTACACAAAGCATCCCCTCACCCCAGTAAGAATCTGAAGTTGGTGGGGAGGGCTGAGGCACACGGCCCCCAGACATCCACAAGAGGACAAGTGTCTGGTCAGACAGCCATGACTAAAGGAAGAAGAAGAAGCAGCAGCAGCAGCAGAAGAAGAAGAAGAAGAAGAAGAAGAAGAAAATCTGTAAATTGGAGAAAAACTGAATCCTACATCTGTACATGTGATTTGTTATTCAACTTTCCTGGCATCCTTGTAAGCTATAGTTTATAAGCTGCCAGGAGAAATGACAAACTGTTCATTATCAGTAAAGTTGTGCTGGTAAAGTCCCATCATTTGAGAGCAAACACTACCACTACTACAGCCTATGTAATAAGGTTCTAACTTCTATGTCTATGTCTAGAACTCCAAAAAATTCAATTTGAAAGGATGACTGGTTGACTTAAGTTCTAGCCCACAGTTACACATATACACATCCACAGATCCATTTCTACATATTTCTTGTCTGGCAACATCAGTATCACAAAATGCTATAGCCAGCAGTCAAATTTCCATTTTAACAGCATGAGTTTTCACAGATACCAGCTGCATTTTATGCCATATACCAGCAAAGTATGACTAATAGTGCCTGCATGTCCATGATTGGCAACTGTAAGTTCAGTTACCTAGGGGTTAAGCTGTCAATTACATCATTAAACACACCCTGATAAATAACCTCCAGATAAAAAAACCTGTACTGCAGCCAGCCATTAGAGGGCATTAGAGAGGTCATTGATTTATCTTTAGCTTTATCCTTTAACAATCAGAAGCAATTTAGCATAGCCAATCCAATGACTGGAATATTTTTGGGAAGTGGGAAGACACCGAGAGATATCCAAGAGGAAAGCTATCCACACACAGAGAGAACATTTGAAAATCCATACAGAGAAAGAGTTTAATGGACCCAGAAAAATTCCCTTCATTACTACTTTAATCTGGACAGTAGTGTCTGAATGTCTGGACAACATCTGTCTACTCAAATGTCAAGATTAAGCCAGCCACCTACACTCTTGATATGATTTCAAACTAATTGTAATGTCACACTGATCAGAGTTATCACATCCAGCCTGTCACAATACATTCACCACCATTATGAATCAGATAATGTGTCTCCAATCACTTCCAACCTGGATGCTGCATCATATCACCTACTGACTGCTTGACCTGAAATGTGGTTAACACAGGATAACAGTGATTCCAGACAGCAGTATGTATCTGTGTAAGTTTGATAGAAAAGCCAAGAGCACAATGGCAGGTG
The DNA here is from genome assembly GCF_019097595.1 of Hemibagrus wyckioides. Lineage (NCBI taxonomy): Eukaryota > Metazoa > Chordata > Actinopteri > Siluriformes > Bagridae > Hemibagrus > Hemibagrus wyckioides. Next base: position 11,317,732 of record NC_080715.1, on the reverse strand, counting down.
ATTTGATTATTTGCTCTGACCTCAAAAAAGCTGATACAAGCTGTGATTTAAGCATGCAGGTGCCATTCTCTTGGAAGAGAAAAAGGACAAGGAGACACATCCAGGAACAACAACATATATCCATCCTATGTGTCTAAGTGGGATTGCAGTGAGGCAAACATATGTCCCCTTTGCACATGTTTCCTTACTTCCCTCCCATTTAGCTAATGAAAACCTCACACACCAGTCTCTCAGTCTTCCATCACACACACACACACACACACACACACACACACTGCTCATTCCAGGAACACTCTTACTCCATCCACCCAGCCCTTGCATTGAGACATGCTGGGCCCTGAGCCAAGGACAGCAATCACATTTAGTGAGGGATATAATGTGGAAAGGAGGGGACTGAGATCTCATACTGAGGAGAAATACTTGGAGTGTTGTGTACAGGTCTGAGAATCTTGGAGCATGTGTACAAACTATCACAAACACATATTCAAATACACTGCTTATAGGAAGGCTAAGAAATCAGAGAAAACTATCACTGTGGGCCTTAAGGAGTCATAAGAAAGCAAAAGCATGGCAAAAAAGACTGTCAGAGCAAGCCTTAAAGATTTTGAGTAAATTTATAATGCAGGTCAGACATGGCTTTTTAGAAACACACCAAAATGAAGCCCTTACTTTACACAGGTTCTAAATATCACTACAATACTTAATCATTGTAATACCTTGAAATGTAATATGTACCATTATCAGAGTAGGGGGAGAGCATATATAACTACTCAATGGCCCTCGATGAATGAGGCCATCAAGGGGCCTGGACTAAAATGTTTACATTTCACAAGATGCAACCAAGATGCATTTAACCCACAAACACTGTAAAGATTCCACAGAGGCTGAGAGATACCAAGGATTGTCAATGATAGCGTTATTTAGGTTTGCTAGCACAAAGGTTCAGCAAAAGAGTGCGAGATAAAAAAAAAAGCATGAACTATGCAAAAATGTACAGGGAAAGATGTTAAAGGTAAAGATACTTTAAAAGGGTAAGCACTTGAAAATACACTTAACTATACACATTTCGTTACCTCACACAATTGCACTTGTCAAATTAGCTTGTAAATCTTGAACCCCAAAGTGTAGACATGCACGCAATATATACAGCTAAGCACACACGCATCCTGAAGATCATGCCTCTTTATTTACCCCACTCACTCAAATACAGACATCTGCTCTTGTAAATGTACCACCCACAGGCAAACACACACTAAATAGTGGAAAGTTGATATAGAAGAGTCATTCACAGCTTGTAAAAGGTTATTGTGTCTGAGAAACACACACATTTAAGTGCTTTTTATAGAAGGAACACAACTAATTATCCATGAGAAGTTTTTCTTATGTAACCTGTTTTTGGTTTATCATTTTACCATAGATACCATACCATTTATACATAGTATTTGTTAAGTTGTTTAGTTTAAAATAATTTGTTCAATTTTGTCAAGATATAATGTTTTACATATGCTTTATAAAGAGGAAAACAGAGTGTTTTTTTCTGACAACATTGGCATGATGTCCACATGGTACACATGTTGCTCCATATTGGCAGAATCTGGTAATGTGACCTTCTTGTCTCACCCATCTGTTGAAACTGGGGGTGTGGTGCTGCCAATACAGGGAGAAGGGATGCTAAACTTAATTACCTGCCCCCAGTGTTTAACCAATCAGAATTCTTGCACAGCGTGTAGATGTTTTAAATACTCTCACACTCAGCAAATGACATCCAACTCCCTCCACCTCAGTGCCTAAAGTCTCTCAGAAAACACCCCCCCTGCAACCGCTCTGTTTTCTTTCACAACGCTACTATTCTTCCACCCACAAAACATTACCCAGCAGGGGTACCTGACCTCTGACCCCATCGTCTCTCTCCTTCCACCCTCTCCGACCCTACATCCACTCGGACACACCGAAGATGTCTGACCTCTTTTCTCCTGCTTTTTCTCCCACCGTTCTTTCCTACTCTCTACTCTTTCTTTTTCTCTTTCTCTCCCTCTCTACTAGGAAGGGAAGCCCCCACATGAGGTTTCTGAAATTAGATCCTGGGATTTGGGTAAAGGTTGTTAGAGGAGCACTCAGGGGTGATAATCAATTGATTTGGGAAAGAAATGAATGAAATCCTGCCATTGATTGAAAAATCTACCCATGCTACTTGCCATTGTTCAAATGTTCCCAGCATTCTAAAAAAGTTCAAATGTGAAAAAGTTCCAGTAAATAACATGATTTTAAAGAAAATAAAATGGGGAAATAGCATCTTTCACCCATTTAAAAATATTGATAATGCCAAGGACGCTTGCGTGTGTACTTTTATTCTGATATGGCTCTGACTCAGCACTCCTTTAGGCTGTGTTAGTAAATTGCTGGTAAATCTGAGACATATATCCTGTCTCAAAGACCCAGGCATAAGCAATCTTACCTATGTAATAGAGAGATTGTAACACTGCTACACTTTATGTACACAGTAATGTATACTCATGCAGGAAAACAGGAAAAACAGTCCTGTACAGAATTTCTTAGTAAGCACTTCCTCTGTTTGCACCAGACAATGCAAGCACCTTTTGCTCCTTAGAATAGCACTTAACCCCTGTCACCCATTTAACATGCATTCAGCATTTCAAACAAAAGCAGAGGAAGGCAGCTAATAAAAATAGTACACCCTTCATCTGAATCTAATCACCTGCTAGCCTGCACAACCCAAACAGCCCAGAACCTCAGTGTTGGCTAAACCTTTAGATTTTTGGCAATGTGGCAACAAAAGCATTTCACCCAATTTATTGTGATAAATGTATCTTTGTGAATACATTCCCACAAGTCCCAAAGCTCCACAGCCCAGCCCACAGCAGTGTATTTTTTATCAGCTCACCAATCACCCCAGCCAAAATACCCATAAACTTTTCCTCCCACTCCTGCCCCAAATCCTAAAACATTCTCTCTCACTTCAGCCCCAAAATCCCTCAAGCCATCCCTCTCACCCCAGTCCCAAATACCCACATGCGATCCCTCTCACTTTAACTGCAAATCCTCAAACCTTCCCTCTTACTCCATCCCCAAATCCCCACAGCCCTTTCCTCTCACTCCAGCCCCAAATCTCACTAGTCCTTGCCTCTCATCCAAGCCACAACTCCTCATACCTTTCCTTTCTTTTCTGCCCCAAATGTCAGCAGGCCTTACTTCTCACTCCAGCCCCAAATCATTAAACCTTCCCTATCACTACATCCCCACATCCCCACAGCCCTTCCCTGTCACTCCAGCCCCAAATCCACACAGCCCTTCACACTAACATCATCTTCAAATCCCCACAAGCCTTCCCTCTTACTCCATCCCCAAACATTCAAACCTTCCCACTAATCCCAGCCACAAAACCCCACAGCCTTTCCTTCTCACTCAGCCTCAAATCCCCAAGTCTTCACTCTCACTCCAAACTCAACTCCTGGAACCTTCCCTCTCACTCCATCCCTAAATCCCACCAGGCCTTCCTTGTCACACCAGACCCAAATCCCATCAAACCTTTCCTCTGACACCAGCCCTTAAAGCCCCAGAATCCTGACCCATCATCCCAATACCAAAGCTCTTTAGTCCTGTTCAGTCGTTCCAGATCAAAACACCCATAGTGTTATTTCGTGTTCCAACTAATCACCATAGTTAAAAATTCCCACCAAACTATGCTAGTACCCCAGCCCCTAATCCTCACAGTCTTGCTCCATCACCCATCCCCAAACCCACACATTCCCACCCCATTTATCTCTACAACCATGTTCTATTACCCCTGTCTCAAGTCCCCAAAATCTTTGTACATCACCCCAAAGCCTCACAATTCATGTCCACCACCCAGTTACAAATCCCCACAATACCGCTTCATTAGCCAAATCCCAACTACCATAAACCTTGAATCATCACCACAGCCCAACCCCCAGCCCAAAAAGTCCCACAACAGCACTTGAACCTCCCAAACATAATTCTCCATTACTCTCCACAAACTCCACAAACCTCTTACAATCCTGCTTCATATATGTATGTATATATGACATGCAGAATAGTCTTGTAAGAACCAACAATGGTGTAGCTATTAATAATGTAAAGATACAAATAGTCTTCTGATTGAGAATCAGTTAAAAAAAAAGATCATGAAGATTTACAATGAAAGAACACTCGCTTGCAATGTTAAGTCTAACCTTCTGAGGCCATTAGGCAACCTCCTGTGACCATTTGTATCTGCTCTTACATTTGTGTGTGTGTGTGTGTGTGTCTACAATTTGTGTGCAAACCACTAGTGGCACACCACAGCAACCATCCCTACTTTATCCCAGAACTTCCATCACTCAAGTTCAGCAAAGCATCCTACATACTAAATCCTTCACTGCGCAAAGAGATCACTCTATCATTTACACACTGGGGCAGCAGCAAAGATATAAATCCTACCTCAAGAAACAGCTAAAAGGCAGCTTGCCTGGTGTCTGCAACAAAGTCCATGTCACACTGAGAATGGTTGCTTGTGCCAAGATTAAGGACTGACTTTAAAGTATGGCCTTCTCACTAATTTAGGCACATTTATAGGAGAATGTCTTCAAGTTGGGATATTTTGGCACAGGGCAAGGTTGAAAAATATAACACACCCCACCTACACAAAACATGAGAATGTTTTGGAATAAGGTTAATTCCCTAAAAAAGGACATTAGGCCTGTTTCCCAGACTGAAAGCATCGTTAAAGAAATTCCCATGGTACAGTAGGTGTATTTGACATAAGTAATGTTTGGCACAATCATAAGCACCAACAGATTCATTAATTCAATTTTATAGCTCAAAGTTATATTTATGAACAGTTATTTTACAAAGTAGCATTATGGCTTCCAGGTTTGCCTGAGAACGGGCCTCCATGGTTGGGTTGGGTCGGTCAACCCAGCCACTTTACAATTCAACCCTGAAGGGTTAGCAGGGATGCCTTTCAGTCCATGATCGTTTCATTTGCCCACTATCCAACAGAGGAGGGATTGGAATGTGACCTCTCTGTCTACCAAGCTCATGTGTTTTTCATTTAGTACAAAACAATTCCATTCCAAACTCATGCTATTTCTCTCTTACTGCCTCATCCTTTAATCCCATGCAAATCTCAGGTGCATTTGTTTCAGAAGGACCTGATTCCTATAAGGAAATTAATCCTTCTTCTTTCCTAGACCATCAGTAGCATTAATGAATGAGATTTGGCAGGTATGCCTATCTCTCCATGGTCTGAGATCCATACACATCCTCAAACTGAAACCAGATCCAGGATACAGCTTTATAACTGTAGTCAAAAATCATAACTATTGCAATATATATTCACTTTAAATATATCATTGCTGACTATATTTCCTTTATTCTGACATATCTTCTATATCTTCAAGAGAAAAATCAAAAGAAGTTTCAGATCAACAACAGACCATTAGTTTTCTCACTCTATTCTAAATGAAAAAAGGTACACTATATTGCCAAAAGTATTCGCTCACCCATCCAAATAATCAGAATCAGGTGTTCCAATCACTTTCATGGCCACAGGTGTATAAAATCAAGCACCTAGGCATGCAGACTGTTTTTACAAACATTTGTGAAAGAATGGGTCGCTCTCAGGAGCTCAGTGAATTCCAGCATGGAACTGTGATAGGATGCCACCTGTGCAACAAATCCAGTCGTGAAATTTCCTCACTCCTAAATATTCCACAGTCAACTGTCAGCTGTATTATAAGAACGTGGAAGTGTTTGGGAACGACAGCAACTCAGCCACGAAGTGGTAGGCCACGTAAACTGACGGAGCGGGGTCAGCGGATGCTGAGGCGCATAGTGCGAAGAGGTCGCCAACTTTCTGCAGAGTCAATCGTTACAGACCTCCAAACTTCATGTGGCCATCAGATTAGCTCAAGAACAGTGTGCAGAGAGCTTCATGGAATGGGTTTCCATGGCCGAGCAGCTGCATCCAAGCCATACATCACCAAGTGCAATGCAAAGCGTCGGATGCAGTGGTGTAAAGCACGCCGCCACTGGACTCTAGAGCAGTGGAGACGCGTTCTCTGGAGTGACGAATCGCGCTTCTCCATCTGGCAATCTGATGGACGAGTCTGGGTTTGGCGGTTGCCAGGAGAACGGTACTTGTCTGACTGCATTGTGCCAAGTGTAAAGTTTGGTGGAGGGGGGATTATGGTGTGGGGTTGTTTTTCAGGAGCTGGGCTTGGCCCCTTAGTTCCAGTGAAAGGAACTCTGAATGCTTCAGCATACCAAGACATTTTGGACAATTCCATGCTCCCAACTTTGTGGGAACAGTTTGGAGCTGGCCCCTTCCTCTTCCAACATGACCGTGCACCAGTGCACAAAGCAAGGTCCATAAAGACATGGATGACAGAGTCTGGTGTGGATGAACTTGACTGGCCTGCACAGAGTCCTGACCTCAACCCGATAGAACACCTTTGGGATGAATTAGAGCGGCCTTCTCGTCCAACATCAGTGTGTGACCTCACAAATGCGCTTCTGGAAGAATGGTCAAAAATTCCCATAAACACACTCCTAAACCTTGTGGACAGCCTTCCCAGAAGAGTTGAAGCTGTTATAGCTGCAAAGGGTGGACCGACGTCATATTGAACCCTATGGATTAGGAATGGGATGTCACTTAAGTTCATATGCGAGTCATGGCAGGTGAGCGAATACTTTTGGCAATATAGTGTAACTCAGGTAACTTATGGAAACTAATGGAACAAATGGAACTCAGGTAAAATATTATATCAGCTCAGTTTACACAAAAAAATGAACTAGTGCTAATCTTATAGTAGGACTTTTCATTAGTCTATGAAAGGCTGGGAACCGTTAGGGATGCTCTAATGACATATATATATACCTGCTCTGCAGTGTAATTGCACACTTTGTAAAAGCAGCCTTGTGGCAAAAAAGAAAACTATTATATATCAGTATTTCACAAGACGAAAGAGTCATGGTTAGCTCTAGAGAAGTCTTCCAAATTTATTACGCTATAATAGTGGTATTTCATGGCACATAAATGGATTAGAAGAAACGTATCCAGGGCTTTAATCATTACCTTGTAAGGAAGTTCATGAAAGTTGAGATACACATGTTACCTAGACAGACCCCTAAATCTTGGCTAAGGTGCATGTTTTTCAGTCTCAATTAGAAAGGATGTTTATCAAAGCCATATAGAGCTATGTTTCACTATCCCTGGTGACAAAATGGCTTGTGGAAAGAAATATCACAGTATATGTCTAATATGTGGGACAGATAGACGTTTTTTACACTCAACATGGCTCTAAATTGCTCGAATCACAGCAGCATGATGTGGGCTCAGAGACCCAATGAAGAAACATTAAAGCTGCATAAGGGTTTCCTTTGCTTTCGACCCAGGGGTCATAACTTAGATACTAAAAACGTTCTCTCTTATAAGACATGTCTGAATCTGTACTGTAGTTCAGAAGCATCACTTTTGGTGAAGATATTACCTTTATTACCAGAGATATTATACCCACTGAAAAATCAGTGATCGAGAAATCCACAGCATTCATGTTTATTACAGCTATTATTGCATTTCTTGTTTGCTTCTGTTGCTGTATTATGCACGTGTCAGTGAAGCAGGTTTAAATAAATTAGCCCAGTGCACAAGTAATCTAAGGGTCATTTGACCAAGTGCAATCACTTGACCCTTAACACAACTGTCACTGATAAACTGTGTGAAGCTGTGGTCTGGCCTAGAAATAAAGAAATAAGAAATAAACCTCAGCCTATAACTCATACCATTCTGAGTAATTTTGCTCGCTCATTTATGCTCATCGATGATGCTTCATTTCTTAGTTCGTCTTAGTCCTTTAGTCGCTTAGCCTTTTATGACAATTTCGGCATTCCTTTCGATTTTATTTCAACAGAAAGAGAGCTTACCCTTTTTACACCATCCAGCTATGCTATTACTCGCCAAATAATTAAAAAAAATAAAGAAATAAATATTTAAATGTTCTTAAGAAAGGAATAAATTAGGTGGTTAGTCTAAGTAGAAACTGCTGCAAATGTCTAAATAAACTCTCTCTCCCACAAAGGTGCTATTCTGTGACTGAGGTAGGAGTGTAAATAAACAAGAATGTAATTCAACCTAAGCAGCTGTTTCTAATTTTGACAGGAAATGAGGGTAGAGTGTCTATTACTAGGAACAGAGCATCTTTGCTGGACCTGTATTACAGTATACTGTAATGCTGCCAGTATCATTAAACTAAAGGGTTTTTTTTCTTTGTTTGTTTTTTGTTTTCTTTTGGGGTTTTTTCCAGAATTAGAAACATTATTGATCAATGATGTTATGTCAGAATGCGGATTCGCACAGTCTTGAGTAGGAGGGTGATTACATTATCTGAGGCAGTTCATTTTATTGTACTATCTATATTGATCATCTGAGTAGGTTTGGCCAAATGCCTACAATTTGCCTCTAAAAACTTGTGCAGTATCAGGGTATAACTGTATAGCACACTGGGAAACAAAACAATACAGCGATAAAATGAAAGCACAATGGCCATGTACCAAACTAAACATTACAATATGGTGCTTTCCTGAAAAGCCACATGTATAAGCATACATGTCTTAGTGCAAAGTTGCACAGTGGACCGTATCGGTGTGCACCACAAGAACAAAGAGTGCTCTTATAGGGGGGCCTCCTTCTTAGAAAATACCACATAGGAGGTCTCACTTGGGGCCTGGGTATCAAGCCGTTTCCAAACTTAATTACAACCAGGTTTTGGCACCTCTTTCATTTTCTGAATGGGGTCCAGAGTGGTCACCTCGCTGTAAAATTCGGTGAATATTTGGAACCCCGATCTCTCAGACACTGAACTATGATTGCATTAACGTGGAGAATCTGATCACATTAGGTATTAGTCAATCGTGCAATCTACATAAGCTGTGCAATCTTCAGTCAACCAGGCAAAAAGAATAAAATGTCTCTAATCTGGGATTCTAGATTCTCTGTTCATTCAAGCAAAGTAATAGAATCTATAATGTCCATTCTCAATCTCTGTTAAATTAGTCAAGGAATGCAAATTCTATGCTGGAATAAGCAATACAGAATTTCTATTCAACTGGACAAAGGGTGAAAAATTTTGGTTTTAGAATTCTAGAATTTTCTTAGCTAAAGACCTCTCCCACTGCTGTCTGAACGAGCAGACAACAATATATTTCAGCATGTGCATGGGATGTGTGTGGTACAAAACTTTATATGTCATTGTTCCATTTCTGAACTGGCAACAACTGACACCCCCAAAAGAGAGAGAGAGAGAGAGAGAGAGAGAACAATCACCCAAGGTTCACAAATGAAAAGAACCATATGGTGTGCATCCAAACATCCTGTTTTAGCTCCCAGAATCAGTGCCAAGGTTTTAACGAACTTCTGATGAGTAGTAGGAGCTAACTAGGAAACACATCAAATGCATTTTGTAGGCTGTGAACTGATTCTGCTCCACAGTCATCAAACATGAGTTTCCTATCTGCTCCGGAGATAGAGGTGCTGTTCACTTGTCTTGCAGACTAAGCGAGACGCCCTAGACAAATGTTCACATTCCCAGACACTTGCTTGCATCAGGAGACACTACATCAAGCAAGAGAGAGTGAGAGAGAGAGAGAGAGAGAGGGAGAGAGAGAGAGAAAGAAAGAGAGAGAGAGAGAGAGAGAGAGAGATGCACGGAGCATTCTGCCAAAATCAAAAGCATATGTTATATAGATTTAAAAGGACAAAGATACCTTTAAGGAGCCAGACACATAAACAGGACTAGACCTTAGAAAAAGAAATGCTGGCACAATAGTGAGACAAAGATTTTAAGAAAAGTGGGAGTGAGACAATGATTTTGAGAGTAATGAGGGAAAAAAGAGGGGGTATGAAGTGAAATATGAGAAAAAGAAAGTCAAAAGTTGAAAAAAAAAAAAAAAAAACATGGCTGATTAGGATCATTAGATGGTCCAGACTGCAGCTCAAGTATTGGGGAACAGGACAGCTGTGATGGTCAGTGAAGCATGTAGTGGTGGCACTGTGGGTGCAAGACATCATAAATCACATGTTGCCTTTCATGTTGTCCCAGATTACCTCCAAAATGTCACTCTGAGTTTCACTTTTCACTGCAAACCAGTGTAACAGCTCACTCACAGAGATCTCATACTTACAGCTGCCAGCATAGACATGGAGGCTTTATCAGTGTACACAAAGGCACCCTCAGAAACAGTAAGACAAATTGTTTATTAAAGCATGTATAAACCAAGACGTTACGATTTGGAATATAACTAAATAACCCCCATATGCAGTCCTGCTTTAAGAGAAAATGCTGAGCATCAGTACACTGATGACTGATAAAAGCCAGTCAATCATACAAAGACTTTAAAGGCTTGGAATACATTAGTCTGTAATATAAATCAAAGGTTGCACAATTGATGAAAATGAGACTATTTTCAGGGAAAAAATACATGTAATATTATCCTCTGCTTCCTCCTTATTTATTAGCAATCTCTAATTTTCAGTGATCTGCATGATGATTGATTGGTTCTTGTTTTCTGTACAAATGACCCATTACTTCACAAAAGAAATCCAAAACCCCCTGGGATAACCTCAGTGCTACCCTTCCATGTGGCCTTGGCATCTGAGCCCCATTTTGAAGACCAAAACCAAAGTGCAGAAGTGGATTGACCTTGGGCCTTCACGTATGCTCAATATCAAATTAGCATGGGTTAATGGACATTGATCATTCCATTAAGTTCTTTGACATTTTTGGCAAAGGTTCAATATGTGTTTGGATGAGTGGCTAAAAAGCCTATCTTTAGGTAACACTTTGTCTCTGGAGTCTTCATTCAAGGCCTATATTTCAGATTTTATTTACAGACCAACCAGCTGGCAATGACAAAGCCTATCCTCTGATCTGTTACTTGTCTTATGGTTACTCTTTCTCTTATGTGCTAATCGGATTCCTTCCTTGCTCATCTAACCTTCCCACTTTTACAAAGTGAGACTGAGGACATACTTGTCTTCCTGTTCTCACCTTGCTCAAATGGCTCATCTATAATTCAGTATGTTTTGAGGAAGGGCAATCTCCACTCTATAAATTATCTTTATCAACTCTAGAGGGCTTACGTTATCACAAATGACATATTTCTTTAACAAGCAATTAAATAATACACTTGCCAGATTTAGTCTTCAACTCTAGAAGGAATTTCATTCTTGAACCTGAAAGTGCATCAATCACAGCTGTTTCATTTGCCTGTTTCCTACATTTGCAGATCTGCCTGTTTCTATATGATTATCTCTACAGCTGCTCAACTCATCCTGCTTGGTAGGCTCCTGTACACCTCAAGGGAGCAGGCCTACCTCCTTAATTTTACCCCCATAGGGAAGCTAAAGATGCTCCACTTCCCTCTCCAGTCAGTCAGTGACTGGACACAAGGCTTTGGTGGGTTTTAGTTTCTTCTGTAGTCTATTCGCAAAAGAAGAGTACTCATTAAAAAAGCAGAGGTCAGGCAAGACTGCCATGCCCCATCTAGCCGGAGTAACTGGTCAGAGAAAAAAGAGACCTTCCAAAACTGTCAAATAGGTTAGCAAAGTCGCTACTAGAGAGGTTTATTTTTAGAATTATAAGAAGTGAAGTGCAATGCAGCCCAAGCAAAAAAGGCTACTGCTACACATGTTCATTCAAGCTTGCAGCACTTTCAGAATCACCTCATTCAAACAAGCATGGGCTCAACTTAGTTGCGTGCCACACACGTACTCTCTGAGCCCTGTCCCGGGAGACTGTCACAGTAACAACATCCTATGGCTTACCCAAAACATGCACGACAGGCAGACCCATGTCCGAGAGCGTCCAGCCATCGCTGGTGGCATACTTAGAGACACAGAAGGCATCACGAGATCACACTGACAGCTCCAGGCCTGCAGTTCCAGACTATTCCACTGGACTGGCACAATATTCCTGATTATTCCACTGGGCCAGGTACAGAATTCCAGAGCAGTCCATTCACTACTGCAATACTGCTCCACAAATCCATGACACGCCTAAGAGAGATCAGATCAACTGCTGCTGCTTCTCTCTCCCTCTGTCTCTTCTTTCATCCTCTTCTGTCTCACTTTCTTATCTAAGAGCCTTCCTCTTTTTCTCCCTCCCTCTCTTCTCCTCGTCTCTCTCTCTCTCTCTCTCTCTCTCTCTCTCTATTCAGTGAAACTCACAAAGCTTTTTGGGGTCATGCAACTCAGCTCCACAGGAGCAAGGGGGAGGTGACTGCACGGCCCTTTATTTATCTCTCCCCTCCCCATATTCTCCTCGTAGCCCCTCCTCTATCCTCGCTCTGTCTCTCTCTTGCTTTCTTTCTCACTTTTTTCTTTATTCTTATTTTCATTCACTATCTCTACCCCCTGCCTCCTTCTTTTTACATCCCCCATTCTGGGCTTTTCTTTAAGCATGGTCACTCATATTTGCACTAATGTCACTTTAATTTTTCATTTGCTTTCTAGCTCTCTAAGACACCTGGGTATTCTAAATATATTCCAAATCTCTCTGTCATTAAACATCTGCAAATCTGTTCTCCAACCTGGGCTGCATTTTCTGCCCCTATATAAAACATGGTGCAAGTGTGAGGTCACCATCAAAGACTCATCCTAACCCTAGTAAAGAGAAAAGGGTTGTAAACAGAGAATGACTTCATTAGGAGCTCCATCCATCAACCCTAAATTGGGCAGCTGGTGAGAGAGGTAGTGTGGTTGGTATGTGTGTTCTCTGCTAGTGAGTCTTTTTTCTCTTTCTACAGCCCTGGTATTTCCTCCTTAACAGCCTGATGAAGTTGCCCTGTGTGCTCTCTGCCCTCTAATCCATCTCATTCTTTTAAAAGGCACTTTTAAAACACTACATCACTATATCTGATACATGATACAGAATTCCTCCAGTAAATGTCAAACAATAATGCACTGGAATACTTATTGAATGCAAGAAAATAACAATACCAACAATAAGAAACCAGAATTAAAAAATATTAATGATAAGTTTAGAAGGTAATATGTTTCAGCATCGGACATACAAATACCAATTAGGGGTGAAGCTGTGAAGTTAAAACCTGTGAAGTTTTGAGTTAAAACCAAGCTCTAGAGTGATGTAGTGGAGGTTGAGGAACTGTCAGAGCCTGAATTCAGAGACTATAGAAAATATGGCATGGCATTAGTGGAGGTCAAAAATGACCAGGAATCACTATGTATAATACACCAGCTGAGAAAGATAAACCATGCCCCAGCTTCAGGAATGAACGACTCAACGGAAAGAACACATAAGAGTGTGAGTCGATATCGTCAATAATAGAAATGAATTAAAGGATGATGGAGTGGAGAATTATGTTATTAACTTGCTGAATAGGTTAGGCATTTGGAATGAAATTAATGAATGTTTGTCATCTGATCTATCCTTATTATGGAATTATCAATAACTACTTGTAGTCTAGCTCAAAAGTTAACAACATATAGCTAAAATATAAATGGTGGATTGGGTGTATTCTGTATGTTTTTGTGCTCGAAACCCAATTATGTATCGCATATCGCTATGTATTCTCTACTCTGTATTTTGAAATGCATACAATTTTTACTCTATATTTATCAGCAAAACAAAACAAGCCTTTCCCTTTCAACCATAACTTCTGCTCTAGCTAGTCAGCTAATATTAGGTGAAAAGTTCATTAGATTGATCCCATGTTAGATGATCCTGCAGAATGAGTACAAATACACTGTGGCAAGTCAGAGAGTCATAAGCAGTCCTGATACTACACAAATATATATTGGGAGCGAACAAGCGAAAAGATAAAAGTGCTTTTTATAATTTAGCTAATTATATCCTCAGCATTGTGAATACTTACTCTATTGTTTGTCAGCACACCACTGTTGTCCTTACTACTTAGTAATACAACTCAGCAGTGTGTCGTATGCTGTTAGGAACACTGAATTGTCATTATCATTTTGCCCTAGCAATCATCAGATTAATCCGCATGGTAACGAAGGATTCAGTACAGCCTCTGTATGTTTTGATACACTCTTCCTTGTGTTTCTTGCAGTAGCATGCTTCTACCAAAAGGGGCACAGAGTCAGTTTAACTTCCTTAGTGAACTTCCTTGTTATAGAGTAGGCAGTGAGTATTTGCATGCTCAATCAAAAAAATCATCAAATAAATCAAATGTCATAATTATTACATTTATTTCATCTATACAACTGAGCAGGTGAGAGTTAAGAGCCATGCTCAAGGGTACTTACTGGTACTTTGTGCTTCACCTGCAATACACAAGTTCTCCAACTCCTATATAAATACCTGATACCCGAAACCGCAAATAGACCACAATTATTATCTGGATATAATATTGATGTTTAAAAATGCTAGCATGCTGCAAACAGTGTGCAGTCTTTAACCACCAGAATAATATTACTGGTGAAGTCAAATAAAATTGTCCTAAAAATAAAAAGTATTTGCTCATGTGACATGTATAGTCTAGTATTATCTAATGCATTAAAAAAGAATCTCAGCCCCAGAATAAAACATGATGAGTAAGTGGTCAGAGTTACATGGCTCTTCCTCTTCCAAGTTTCAACCTCTTCATCATACACTGTATATAGACATGGATTCACAGAAGGATCTCTGTGTACCCTTGTGGCATTTTACCCCATCTAGTCTACTTGCTTCACTTGCCACAATGTCATGGGTGTCAGTGTGGCAGCAGCAGCAGCAGTTTTTGGCTTAATCGATTCTTTTATGAGTGCCACTCCTCTTAACAGACATGCTAAATATACACACACACACACACAAAAGCACACACACACACACACACAAAAGCACACACATACGGTGCAACGGATGTGCTTTCACTGAATGCTATTTTGAGGCACAGAATAAGATGAGAGGCAATACAATACAGAAAATACAGGCATCCTTTAGAAGCACTGCTTCAATGGAGATTGAGATCAAACCAGAAGGAAACAGAGTGACATGATGATTTATTATAACACAACAATTTTGTTGTGTCACTAAAGCTAATAGAAGCTTCTCTGTGCTTGGGAGACATGAAGAAGTGTGAGTTTCTGCTGCCAATGTCAATGCACAAAGTAAAGTAGAGCGCCAGTGTTTACTTTTTTCTCACGCAGAATCACTCAGTGTACATAAATTTAAGCCGGAAACACCATGTTGAAACAATCCGGCCACCCTCAGTGCTCAGTGCTTTGTAAAAAGGCCTTGTTTTTATTTTCAAACCAAAGCTGGCAGGACATACTCAAACATCACACAGGAAGAAAAAGAAAAGAACACTGTAAACTTGCACAGGCTGGAGTCCAGTTGTGTTTTCACAGAGTGTGGGTTAGGATCAGGGATGCTGACAGATGAGACTCCATCACTGAGTACAGAAGAGGGTTATTTACAGAGTTCACAACTGTTGTCCTGCAGGGCCAGCATCCATCACACACTGGTGATTTTCCGCCTCTAATACACCTACTAAACCTGCTAATTAACTCCAGAGTATAATGAAGAGTGTGGGAACTGGGAAGACCATCAAGGGACAGAGTTGTGCTAAAGGGCAATGTAACTGTATCTTCCCAGCTGATGTACAGAAATTAAGGTCTTTCTCACTTTCCTTGTCAGTCACCTGATGACAATGTTAAAGGAATCCACTTTGCTAAACAGCTAGTTAAATAGGACACAATGCTTGCACAAGAAACAAATGTTACCTAAATGGGAAATTTTAGAGCTTGTCATTAAACTTGTCTGTTTTGTTAGATGCTGCAATAACCTTAATTGGTTATTTATGTTTCTTTCTTTCTTTCTTTCCTACTTACATACTTACTTGCTTACTTACTCAATTACTTACTTACTTACTCACTCCTTCACTCACTCAATCCTTCACTCATTCACTCACTCCTTCACTCACCCACTCCTTCAGTCAGTCACTCACTCACTCACTCACTCAATCACTCACTCCTTCACTCACTCACTCACTTACTCCTTCACTCACTCACTCACTCATTCACCCACTCACTCACTTACTCCTTCACTCACTCACTCACTCTTTCAGTCACTCACTCACTTACTCCTTCACTCACTCACTCACTCACTCACTCACTCATTCACCCACTCACTCACTTACTCCTTCACTCACTCACTCACTCTTTCAGTCACTCACTCACTCACTCCCTCACTCCTTCACTCACTCACTCCTTCACTCACTCACTCACTTACTCCTTCACTCACTCACTCACTCACTCACTCCTTCACTCACTCACTCACTTACTCCTTCACTCACTCACTCACTCATTCACCCACTCACTCACTTACTCCTTCACTCACTCACTCACTCTTTCAGTCACTCACTCACACACTCACTCCTTCACCCACTCACTCACTCATTCACCCACTCACTCACTCATTCACCCACTCACTCACTTACCCCTTCACTCACTCCCTCACTCCTTCACTCACTCACTCACTCACTCCTTCACTCACTCACTCACTCACTCACTCCTTCACTCACTCACTCCTTCACTCACTCACTCACTCACTCACTCACTCCTTCACCCACTCACTCACTCCTTCACCCACTCACTCACTCACTCACTCACTCACTCCTTCACCCACTCACTCACTCACTCCTTCACTCACTCACTCACTCACTCACTCACTCACTCACTCACTCCTTCACTCACTCTCTCACTCACTCCTTCACTCACTCACTCACTCACTCATTTACTTACTACTTGCTTACATATTTACTTAGAAACTTAATTACAAATCACATATTACAATTACGTTTAAAAATATTTTATGGTAAACAAAAGTTATTTCCCAGAAAAAAGCCCACCATCAAATTTTTCGGACAAAAGAACAGCTATTTTCAGTAAAATAACAAAAAAAGTATATAGATGAATATAATACATAGACTTTCAAATCTAACGATTTTACTCAAAGGTACAGAAAACAAGCTAACGTCAATGGCGCATTCAAGATCATGAACTCTACCATGATACATTTTCTCTTCAAGATACATTTTCAATTTTGAATTTCTAACACAATGCACTGTTGAAGAATATCAGTTTGTGGTATGCTAGCTTCTAGAGTGCTCATTTGTTTCAAATTTTCATCTATCAGTTATGCAACTTTTATGCAGTGGCCTTAAGTACTGTGACTTTATGTGTGGTTTTTTCCGAGCACTAATTCCCAAATGCCTTAAAGAGAAGAGGAGGTCACACAGACACAAAAGACATTACTGAGCATGTAACTGCTGTGTAACTTGAGCTACTTCTTATGCTTTTGCTCCTGTCTCTGCACTCTTTGTTGTGGATGGAGATAATGTATGGTGAGTTGTTTTGAAAGATCAGTGGTGATAAACATACAGTGAAAACGAAATAGGTCATATAACAAACTTTAGTTAATAATAATAATAATAATAATAATAATAATAATAATAATAATAATAACAATAATAATAATAATAACTATTTTATAAGATTACAAGTTTCAAATCAAATAGAATAATTATTTTCCATGATTAATCACTACTTTGTCGAGTCAAGAAACCTTATTGTCATTTCAAATATTTATTTCAACTATATATAAATATATAACAGTGAAATAACATAATAATATAGCTAAGTACACTTACACAGTTCATGTGATCAAGGGCATGTGTGCAAACAGTGCAAGACAGAGGACAGTGCAAAACTGACACCCCGGTACAATACCATACAATAGTGTACACAGAGCACCACCGACCAGTAAAGTGTAAGTAAAGATGCACCTAGTGGTCTCTTACCTCACTGCTGACATCATGTTAGATAACCTACAAATCAGTTCTATTTTAGTTGTGTACCACTTTATGAGATGCCTAATTAGCCCGACAGAGGCAACAGTGCCAAGGTAAAACTCCCTGAGAAATCATGTGTAAGAAACCTCGAGAGGGATAAAACCCAAGAATGGAGCTCCATCCACTGTACACTATACAGACAGTAACTGTATACTAGAAAGAACAGTGCTAAATAGGCTAAAAGCCAGTTCTATATGAGTATATTATGAATAAGTGTCCTGGGATAGTCTTTATGATTATCGCCATTCTTTGGTACAAATCATCAGTATCTAGGTAAGATTATTTACTGAAGCAAGGGTTGCGCAAATCTTTAACCTATGCTTTATGAACAATCTAAAGCAGTTTTCTCTTTGTCCAAAATGAGCAAAATCCCTCAAAATGATTCATCACCAAAATACTGTATCAAAGACTGCATGAGCAGAAATATTTTGTCTAAAAGCACATACACATACACACACACAGAGAAACTGAACATTTATCCTGCTTCTTCCTCCTTTTCTTAATCAATAACAGTCCCACTGCAAAAAAACTACTAACAGGGACACAGATGAGTTATGCTTTTATCTCATAAAAGAACCTTAAAAAAAAGTTACTACAATTTTCAAAAAAAGATGTAATCTGTAGTGACAGATACAGAAATCAGGCTCTTGGCAGGGTACCAGCGGATATGGAGGAAGAAAATGGAGTTAAGGATACAGTCTGTACCGGAAAGCCAGCGGCACAGACTATGAAAAACAGGTCGATTTTTTTCATACACGGATAATCAAATCCAGTACAGCTCTCCATCAGGAGTTGTATGACCTTCAGTGCTATCATCATTTAAAACAACCTAATGCATTATGAGTTCATGTCACCATTATGCAAACAAAGCCATAGCATAATCTAGCATAGGAGGGTAGACCAAATGTCACAGTGCCACTGAGCATTTTTTAAAAGGGCTGTGTGACCAGCGCTGACAGCAGACATGCTGAGGTATAAAGAACAGAAAAACCAAGCTTGAAGTTTGAAAGTTCATATTTGAGTGTTTGATATCCTATGCAGCTCTACAGCATCATAGGTCCTTTGTCCCCTTTTCTCTATTTATTTATTTATTTATTTATTTATTTATTTATTTATTTATTTATTTATTTATTTATTTATTTTATATTATTTATTTTCTTTTTATTTTATTTGATTTTATTTTTTTTTTTTTTATTTATGCTGTCTCTATAAGACTCTTATTGAATATGCTCACACTCAGCACCCTTTTAACATACTTAATACTATTTGATTTTATATTACACAGCTGTAGAAAAGAAATGATCGGTTGTCACTATCAGGTGTCTCTCTTGTTTAGTTTAGTTTTTTTTTTTCATATCAGCTTAGCGAGTTTCTTTTGCCTTGCCATTGTCTGGCACATTAGGGGTCTAAATTTACAGTACCAGCTAGATTATTGCAAAAAAAAAAATGTCTATTGTTAAAAATGCCATACAAAAAATACATATATATATATATATATATATATACATACACTATATTGCCAAAAGTATTCGCTCACCTGCCTTGACATAAGTGACATCCCATTCCTAATCCATAGGGTTCAATATGACGTCGGTCCACCCTTTGCAGCTATAACAGCTTCAACTCTTCTGGGAAGGCTGTCCACAAGGTTTAGGAGTGTGTTTATGGGAATTTTTGACCATTCTTCCAGAAGCGCATTTGTGAGGTCACACACTGATGTTGGACGAGAAGGTCTGGCTCTCAGTCTCCACTCTAATTCATCCTAAAGGTGTTCTATCGGGTTGAGGTCAGGATTCTGTGCAGGCCAGTCAAGTTCATCCACACCAGACTCTGTCATCCATGTCTTTATGGACCTTGCTTTGTGCACTGGTGCACAGTCATGTTGGAAGAGGAAGGGGCCAGCTCCAAACTGTTCCCACAAAGTTGGGAGCATGGAATTGTCCAAAATGTCTTGGTATGCTGAAGCATTCAGAGTTCCTTTTACTGGAACTAAGGGGCCAAGCCCAGCTCCTGAAAAACAACCCCACACCATAATCCCCCTTCCACCAAACTTTACACTTGGCACAATGCAGTCAGACAAGTACCGTTCTCCTGGCAACCACCAAATCCAGACTCGTCCATCAGATTGCCAGATGGAGAAGCGCGATTCGTCACTCCAGAGAACGCGTCTCCACTGCTGTAGAGTCCAGTGGCGGCGTGCTTTACACCACTGCATCCGACGCTTTGCATTGCACTTGGTGATGTATGGCTTGGATGCAGCTGCTCGGCCATGGAAACCCATTCCATGAAGCTCTCTGCGCACTGTTCTTGAGCTAATCTGATGGCCACATGAAGTTTGGAGGTCTGTAACGATTGACTCTGCAGAAAGTTGGAGACCTCTTCGCACTATGCGCCTCAGCATCCGCTGACCCCGCTCCGTCAGTTTACGTGGCCTACCACTTCGTGGCTGAGTTGCTGTCGTTCCCAAACACTTCCACGTTCTTATAATACAGCTGACAGTTGACTGTGGAATATTTAGGAGCGAGGAAATTTCACGACTGGATTTGTTGCACAGGTGGCATCCTATCACAGTTCCACGCTGGAATTCACTGAGCTCCTGAGAGCGACCCATTCTTTCACAAATGTTTGTAAAAACAGTCTGCATGCCTAGGTGCTTGATTTTATACACCTGTGGCCATGGAAGTGATTGGAACACCTGATTCTGATTATTTGGATGGGTGAGCGAATACTTTTGGCAATATAGTGTATATATATATATATATATATATATATATATATATATATATATATATATATATATATATATATATATATATATATGTATATATATATTACATTTTTGAAACCATGCATTATATTACAAATGTAGTAATTACAAATATAAGAATTTGACACTGTTTAAAGAGTTTATTTTTCCTATTGCTTCCCATTTTCCAGTGGTGATGATTTATGCATCAAGGTCAAAATCGTTCTCTACAGACTAACAATGCAGCTAAGAAACTCTTAGACTGTAATCTCTAAAATACCAGTGTGAATCGGTTTTGGTAGCCAGTTTATTTGATGGACTTGCTACACTACAATTAGTGTCCTTACTGACATTGTTACAGTGTCACTGTTACACTAACGCCTCTACACACATGCCCTTCTCTTGCAATATGTGAAAAACAAGGTTGACACACCTACTCTGACCTAAGCCTTGCTTTGAGCATGTATTTTTCAAGTGGCCTCTTTGAAGGTAATATCCCCAATCCCACAGAGAGAGAGAGAGAGAAAGAGGGAAGGGAAGGGCCTGCAATAAAACCTTACAGAATTATACTATACACAGCCCTGTATGGCAAAGCAATGACTTTCAATGCCAAAGCACTGACTTCTTCTTGTCAAAGCCTCTGTAATGCAGCTGTGAGTGAAAACACTCTCAAGGTTCGAGTTCATTGTATCATATTAAATTCCACAGCAACGAGTGCCAAAGTGTAATAATAAAATCAACATCTCCGTTAGTGTTAATATAGTCTTGCTTTAGACTCAGGAAATCCACTCAGCTGTTCACTATTCACTGAGTTAAACAACTCACGTTCATATTTACACTGAATGCGCCAAGGGCAGATGTGATTGAAAAGCCATGTGACTTACACATAAACATATTGACAGCAGAGGGATTAATTCAGAGTAACAGCTCTAATCTCATTGTTTTCCCATTCTTTCCCAATTCCTAATACTGCACTTCAGAGCATTATGATTAGACACAGTGTATGATTGCTGACTCCGGTCCACCGTCAAACCGAATAGGCATGAGAGCACCAGAACTTGTGAATTTCCCTTTGGGATAAATAAAGTATCTATCTATCTATCTGAACTGGACCATGGAGCAGTGGAAGAAAGTGGATGAATCATGTTTCCTTTTAAATCATGTGGGCGGCTGGGTTTGTATGTGTCGGTCACCTGGAGAAGAGATGGCACACCAGCAGAGGCAGTGTGATGCTCTGTTGGGAAAACCTGGGACCTGCATTTTGTGCATGTCATTTTGACATGTACCACCTACCTAAACATTGTTGCAGCCCTTCATGGTAACTGTATTCCCTAATGGTAGTGGCCTCTTTCAGCAGGAGCATGCACTCTCCCACACTGTTTCATTGTTCTGGAATGCTTTGAGGAACATGACAAAGTTCAAACCTCAATAATTCCTAGATCTCAATCTGATTAAGCATTTGTAGGAAGTGCTGGACAAACAAGTTCGACCCATGGAGGCCCCACCTCACAAATTACTTAAAAGATATGCTGAACATCTTCAGAGGTCTTGTGGAGTCCATGCCTTGAGGGGTCAGAGCTGTTTTGAAGGCACAGTGGGTGCACTGCCACACAATATTAGGCAGATGGTTTTAATGTTATGGCTAATCGGTGTATGCAGTGGATACTAGACATGTTAGAAGTATCAAATAAAAGGAAAAAAAGGAAAGACATGAAACAAAGACATTAAACATAACTGTACTTAAAATAATATGATTATAGTTCTATTGAAATAAAATTTATGAATTGAACATAAAATATCAATATCAATCAAAATAACAAAAATATAGTACACTAGCCTACTTATGTTTGGTTTTATTATTATCCCCATAGACCAATGTGGAAGTGGGGGCATGGTTGAGTGCCAGTTTGTGAATGGAGGGCAGAGCTGAGGGAAGTGAGTAGTAATAGTAGAAGTAGTAGTAAAAATAATAGAGAAGTAGTAGTTAAAATCACACACCGGTGCCAAGTTGTATTAATGACTGTTCTTTTTTGCAGTGAGCTACAACAGGGATAAGAGGAAGAGACGAGAGCCAAGGGAAGAGACCCAAGCACGTAGAGCTGTGTGTGTGTGTGTTGCAAAAAGAATAAAAGAATAAAAGCACAGTTACTATTATTATTCCAAGCCTGTCTCCAGTTTCCTCTCTCCAAACCTTCAGACTGAGTTACAATGAAACCCAGGAAAGAGGAGAGATACACCTTTGTGGAGTCCTCTCCACTGGGCAAAATAGTAACATCAGGCACTCCTGGAGTTACAGCCAAAGCAGGGTTTCCAAGCCCTGCTCCAAGCCCAGGTGGAAGACTGGCAGCTGCTCCGGAGCATGGTCTGCCAAGAGAGTCATCCAGTGGCAGCCCTGGCGGACATGGACCACATTGCACTCAGCAAGATCAGGCCACACAATGAAACCAAAACATTCTTGGAGCTGTTTGCACATGCCAGAAGCCTGGAGCTGGATGGAGTCTGAGCAGACGGCCTGCATGCTACTACTACTATCCGGAGAAGCCCTGCTAATGGCTCAACAGCTCCCCGTAAACAGTACGATGAAATCCCCAGATCAAAAGTGGACGATTTTGTAGCAGGTCAGCCACAGCCCTGAGCAGCGCTTCTGCCTGCTGGTGTTCTGGGACATCAGCCACCCGTTTGCATTTGCCCAGCAGCTCTGAGAGAGCTGCCGGAGATAGCTGCTGGCTGATCACTGTGGTGTCAACATTACTCATCTTGTAGTACTAAAGCGCTCAGCTACCAAATGATGCCGAATGAGGTGGTCCAGTTGAAAGAGGACCACTGGGTGGCATACCTTGGGCATATACTTCATACCAGTAAGTGGCCAAGGGGGTACATACTATGCTTTGGTGGATTCAGGCTGTAATCAGCACTTAAATCACCACAGCCTGGGTCAGTGTGGGGCTTTGGGTGCAGCATATAGAGTGAAGATGAGGGTATGTGAACGGGGATGTTCATGAATACCCCTTAGTGTCCGTCAGTATACAATTCATGGGACAAAAACATAGCATTAAGGCAGCAGTTAGACCAATTTAGTGATTTTGGGGACAAATTGACCACCATTTCAGATTTTTTTAAGGGCAATGTGTGTGAATACGTCCAGAGATAGAGTTAATACAAGGCTAGTATTAACTGTAACTATTTAGTATGCCTAATTAGAGTAAGTTAGGCTTCAAATTTCTCCAATGAGATTCCACTCATTTATTTGCTAAATTTATTGCCTAATTGATAAACATTTAATAACAAACAATCATTCATTCATTTAAACATATAACCTGGTTAGATTTTACTATTTTAAAACGTAACTCTACTCATCTACTTCATGCCCTCTTTTCATGTCTCCTCTAGCTTGTGTGTGTGGCTCTGGATTAATGAGTGCAAGGACATTCATTTAATGAGAAGAAAAGTGCTTTGTCGACCTCAATGATAAGGACAGCAGAAAACGACATTGCCTACTATTAAAATGCCAATACCCCAAGATTGATCTGTCGCTTAAAGAAAAATGCTTGCTAAGATCATATTGCGACTGCTAGCTTGCTGCATCCATACAGACAGCCAGTAAGAGGAAGCTATTACATTTTTTAATTACTGAAAGTGCAATCGCCCTTTCTCGCTCTTTCTCTAATTCACTTTCGCTCCCTCTCTCTCTCTCTCTCTCTCTCTCTCTCTGTCCTTCCACGTCCATCAATCTCTCTCTAATACAGTGCCATTGAGTACCTTTGACTTGATTCCAACTGTGCTTAAAAATCACAGATTAAATCAACCAACAACTGACCAACATTTTTGCAGGGAAAATAATATTATACTCTGATTTGTGACAACATCCCATTAAAATTCCATCTGCATTAAGTAGGAAAGTTGGAAGGTAAATTGAGATTCTGTGATTGTTTTCAGTGTTTTTTTTCTGCTACATGCCCTCACATGAAACGCCATCTTTCTTAATCATAAATCACCCTCATATGGCGCCTGATAAATGCATTTCAGTGTGCAATAGGTAAGACAGAAAATATTTGATTAAAAAAAACAAAATAGATTAAGAAAAACATAAAACATATCTGAGCATGTTTTTAAAGGGGGGAAAAATCAATATAGGGATGCCGTAATGTGGTCCCTGATTATTCTGCAAAGTATACCACAGAAATTTGCCCGCAATTAATTTTTTTCATAAATTAAAAAACTCTGTCATGGTTTTTATCAGTATAGAGTTAGGTTTATTGTTTGATGTCAATTTTTAGCAGCTATAAACATTTTTACTTCATTAGCATATTTTTTTTTCTCTCTCAATTTATTAAGATATAAAAAATGTAGCTCCCAGGAGACTTTCTTGTGTTGCAAAACCTGCTTTACCTGAATGTTACAAAGAGATAACATTAAAGAGGTTTTCACTCAAACTATTTTTTTACGGGTGTCTATATAGAAAACAAACGCTGTAATATAAACGTTGCAAAACAACTATTAGAGCTGGTGTTATAGAAAGGTCATCATTTTCTGACAAAATCAAGAAAAACATAGTAAATAAAAAAAATCAAATAGAATATAATATATAGAATAACATGACTCTTCACATGGGTATGACCCCAGATTAGGCTTACCTTATGACTGCTAGAATATTCACATCAGTGATTATGGAACAGTTAAGCCAATTCAACTGGCTGTCCTGATATCAGACCTAGTAATATCCTGGTTCTCAAAAAGATGTCTGACTTGCTTATCTTACTCTCTTTCTTCTCTTGAATCACATTATGTACACACATGCAATCTGATGCTTAAAAATGACACTCTGTAGCTGAATAGTATGTATCATACTATTCAAGGGTGCCACAAGCTACCACAGATAAAATAATTCACATAATGCATTGTTATAGTATACAGTACTGTATATGTGCTTTTGCATTTTAGGGTAAAGATACAGTAAATAAAGGCTCAAAAGTGCACTATTCCTCAAAGGTTTCTTCCATTTGGAAAATTTTGTGAAAGAGAAACATTTAGAAGGTTCTCCCAGATGGATAAATCAAAGACTATTTAAGGTGCTACACAGAAGAGTTTACAAGAGTGGTCCTTAAGGGCCATTTATGTACTTTATTAAAGAACCTGACGGGTCCACGAAGAGTAGCCAGGGGGTCTGTGCTTTTCTTTTACACTTTGTTACACTGGTGGAAATCTTATACTTGAGATATGAAATCAAAGCAGAGTTGTTTGAACATGGACCATGCAGAAGATAAGAATAATATAAGCTTATATGGTGGATTTGCCAAATCCACTGCTGTCTCTGTTTTAACCATGATAAGTGTATGGATCACCACTGATACTGAAGGTACAAGGTGTGTGCCTCTAACATTGTCTGACTCAAGTATGTCATTAAAAGAGGACTTAAAGCCCAACAAGCAAATACAGTACCAGAGTGGAAACAGAAGAGGTCGATAAAATTATGGAGACTGACCACTCACCACGATCACTATTTAAACTCATTGCATGTTTAGAAAAAAGGTTACATTTAAAGCCTTGATGTCTACCTATGGAATGCTCTTTAGAAGGGGTATTTGTAAATTTGTAAAAGTCCAGTTACATAAAATTAACCAGACAAGCATAAAATAATCTGGATAATCAGATAGCATGACTGAACTGTGACAATTTGTCAGTTTAACAATTTACCATTAATTTATCGAATAAAACCACGTTAAGTGATTATGTTTATGTTCACAGTGGGGATTTACATTACCAATTTTGGTCTCTGATCCGATGAGACATAACATTCTGTGTAAACAAACCATGTTGTCGTTTTGCTAATCTGAGCTGAAAGAGTACATGAAATGAAAAATTGATTAAAATCTGTATTTTTTACCAGAGGTTCAGTCCTCTGGGTCTCTGGTCTCTGAACCATCGTCCACCAGTTGACTCCCCTGACATAATGTCCTCTGTAGAACACTATAGCAGAATGTTATAGAAGAACCTAAGAAGAACCTTATAAGCTATATTAAACTGTAGGTGTAATTGTACTCAAGTGTACTGAGTACAATATTACAGTATAACTTTCTAATTAAAATAGCTAATAGTTCTTGAAAGTATTTGTAATTTACTGATTAAACTTAAATTCAGTCCAATAATGTTTTGATAATCATGTGATAATATGGAAGTAGCAATTGCCTAGAAATGCTGACTAATCAGAATTTCCAACAAAATAACACATAAATAAATAAAAATCTCAAGTGTGAATGAATACTGAAATGAAATGCTTGTCTAGTTATAACGTAGAAAAACACCTCTGACTTCACAGCCTCTAATGTAAATGTGTTGCACTGTATTGTGGCACAGGTGCAAGCTTACCGTCTCCTTTTTGGAAACCCTCAGAGGAAAAAAACAGAAGAACATAAACTTCCACCAGCTGAAAAGCGAAGCCAAGCACCAATTCAGACGAGTCATGCCTGCATGTACCCAGTTTTTCTCTTTCACCTCAGCAATCCAAACACGTATGCTCAATTCAACCACTCCACCACTGCTTTAGAAATGCATCTGTGAAGCAGCACACAGAACAGCTCAGTCCTTCTCTTCATATGCCATAGAGGGATGCTGAGAATACTAAAAGCAAGCACTGAGAAGCTGCCTGAGATTCAAGTGTGGCTGAACTCCACAGAATCCTCTGCAGCAGCACCGAGTATCTCAAACAGGGTCTCTACTGCTGAGCCACGGGTACTGCGGCACAAGGAACACCAGAAGGAGGGAGGGGAGAGACAGAGAGAAAGATGGATTGAGACAGAGTAATAAAGGGGGCAGGGACAATGCATAGAGTACCTTAAAGATAGAAATCACCGCAGGCAAATTATGTTAAAACTAAGATGGCGTACAGTAGGACACTACTAGGACTGCATGACCTGGACAGAGGGAACAGCGAAAAGAAGGTCACGGGAAACAGAGCGTGGAACAGGTGGGTTCAAGTGAACTGATCCGCTGCAGATCCACAGTACTGCACAAAATGATCAAATGTAGAATACAAACTAATGAAATGATTTTAAAAGGCAAGCTTTATAAAACAATGGACACTTTATTAGAAACCGTGATCACATTAGTGAGAATTTAATAATTGTCCATAACACAAGGTCACAATGTCCTTAAGATAAATATCTCAAACACGAATATAGATACAAATGTTCTTTTGCGTTACAAGCAATAAATAAATAAATAAATAAATAAATAAAAACAACCAAAAAACATTTAAAATGTATATCCCACATAGAAAAATCACAGTAATATCCATGATGGCCCGATGGCCCAAACCCTGCAGAACACAGCTACAGTAAGTATTTCTGACATAATAAGAGAAACATACTATAATTATAAGGACAAAGGGTTTTTGTTGTCATGCCTGTCCCTGATGCCCCAAGAGTCCTCTCTGTCGGTCTAAAAGCTTAGATTAATCTAAGAGACTACACAATCAGAGCAGGCTGATATTGACCAGTGCAGTGCTGTAATGGTTGCTCATGAAGAGGAGAAAAGGAAGTGGCTTACAGAGAACTGACTGGAATACTAAATTTCTCAGTGCTGTGTTTGTCAGTGACCTGCTCTGATGCTTAAAGTGCAAACAAAGTGCAAAAAAGAGCTAGGAAACACAACTGAGTAGAAATGTTATGTGATCATCTTGTGATTTATTCGTATAGTCAATATATTTAGTGAGTGATGGGTGAAAACAACAAAAGGATCACTGGTATAGCTACATCTAAATATGTCATCCCAATGAGCTAAGGATTTGCCAAAATGTCATTATATGAAAAGAAATATTATTCACTCTCAAACACATATGTGATCTCAGAGATGCCCATGATTGTCTACTGCAGCTGTGATTGACAGGAGTGAGATAGAGAGTAATGCCATGCCCTCACACACAGAGAGAATAACCAATTTTGCTTGGCTCCCGGCCATGGGTGGCTGTGGAATTCTCACCAGACTCATAGTGACTCGCAGAGACTGCTTACTTTCTGAATATGCTACCTCAATTCGATTCAATTTTATTTGTATAGCACTTTTAACAATGGACATTGTCTCAAAGCAGCTTTACAGAACATAAGAAACAGTGAAAAGGTCCTAGATGTTAGACAAAATCATCCCTAGTGAGCAAGCCTGAGGTGACTGTGGCAAGGAAAAACTCCTTTAAATGGTATGAGGAAGAAACTTTGAGAGGAACCAGACTCAAAAGGGAACCTCATCCTCATTTGATTGACACCAGAGAGTGTGAATATAAATTATTATAAACACTGGAGAGTGTGATTATGAACAATGTCCTTTCTACAGTCATGTACAGTGCTACTGTAAAGAAAGCGTAGGCATCTCAGAATTAAGAAACACTTATCACATCTAACTGTATCTGCTGCATTTGCTGAAAGTCAAATGCACTAGGTTAAATGCTATGCATTTATGTTGCTAGGCTAACTTACTTTTTTAGTCCTTAGTTCTGTGTTGTTTTATGTTGTTTTTATGTAGCACCACAGAATCCAGAGCCCAACATATAACATAACATACTTGTTGAACACTCCATTTCAATATTGGTTACCAACCCCCACCATTAAACTATGAAAATAGTCTTCACTCTTTTGGGAAGGCTCTCCTCTAGATTTTGTAGCGTGGGAATGTCTGACACAAGAGCTTTCATGAGGTTGCGCACTGATGTCAGGCAAGGCAAGGCTTGGTGAACATTTGGCATTTCAATTCATCTCAAAGGTGTTCAATAGGGTTGAGTTGTGCAGGACACTCAAGTTCTTCCACTCCAAACTTGGAAACCATGTCTTGAGGAAGCTTGCTTTGTGCACCAGGGCACTGTCATGCTGGAAAAAGTTTGGGGCCTCTTAGTTCCAGTGAAGGGTAATTGTAATACTACAACCTTCAATGAGGTTCTATACAATTAAGTGCTTTTGCTGGCAATAAAAGTGACGTGCAGATGTGGCTCTTGGCATACAAGATACAATTTCTTATGATTTTGTAAATTTCTTAAGAATTAGATTGGACTTGTGTTATATGTTTAACATATATAAGTCTCTATAACCTATATAAGGTTATAAATTATTAAATTTTTACTAGCAGTAGTATTTTTTTTTAAAGCAGATCACATTACTAAAAAGTACATTTGTGTAATATATAGTTCAGATGAAGTGATTTAAAATGAAAATTCCATTAATGCAAATTTAACAAAAAAATAAATAAATAAAATAAATAATGTACAAGAGAGGTTTTATAAAATGTGCAGCTGACTAAAAATGTTTCAGCTTATTTACTCCCTTTTAATAAATAGAGTTAAGTCCTCACAGTGGAGAATAATGCATTAGTCTAATTGACTAGTCTAAACTCTTAAAAAGAGGCTCCCTGATGCTGTACATAAAACCCTGGTGTTCTGTATATGGCCCATAGAACATTTTCACTGGGGAGCAATGAACCTTTTATACTAAAATGTTTCTATAATTCAAAGAAAGTATAAGAAGAAATCAGTTATTATTTTTTTTGCAATTTTATCTAGATATACAGGAGATAATGCTGCAAGATGTTTTTAAAAGACATGTTTATGATTTACATATCTTAAAAAAGTTGAAATAGTTTGATGAATATGTAAAATATGTACAACTGAAATAATAATAATAATAATAATAATAATAATAATGCTGTGATAAATACTACAATAAATTTTACACAATGATGCTTTTGTTTAAATAAATTTATAATGCATTTTATGTATTGTATTTTCTTATAATATATGCTACTCCTACTTAATAATAATAATAATAATAATAATAATAATAATAATAATAATAATAATAATAATAATAATAATAATAATAAATCCTTAAATGATTTTAAAAAGAACTATCTAATTTCATAGAATTAAGTTGAACCCTTCATTAAATAAACCCATACAAAACATATTTTGGGGTTCCAGATATGAACCAAGTAACAGAACCATTTGTTCCTTTGACCTAATAATAAAGTTAAATATTTTATCAATATAATTGATTATAATGCAATAAAAAAACAAAATGACTTTCATTTATGGACCTTCAGAAGCTCATAAAAACAGGTGATGTGGTGCAGGGAGAATTTAAGTTTGAACACCACATGGATCTAGTGCACAGAGGGTTGACATGCAAACAAACACCATACTACTGCAGCACATGCATATATTTTAATGAAACAAGATGAAAGGCAGAGTAAAATGCTTTTACTCTAGAGTTTTGGGTGATGGGATGGGTGGTGTTACTGTTTGAGGCGGGTGATAAACTGCCATGAGTAAGCTGCTTCAATAAGCCTTAAACAATAGCTGAGAGACAGATTTTTGGAGAGCGTTGTGACAGGGTGTGACTAATATGGCAGGAGTGTCTGGAGGAGATAGAGAAGCTCTGGGTCTGTGCCAGAAGCAGTGCCAACATCTTCAAAGCTATGAACATTCCACATACTGCAGAAAATGGAATGAGATACGGAAAATAAACAATAGGTTCACAAAATCACAAACAATATCAGGCAGAATGCATATACTGGGATGTCTGCATCCTATTATGCTGATCTTGAACACTGAGCATTAGCCTCAAAAAATTAGCCTAACACAATTCTGCCTGGTTCCTGCAGTGCAGTATGCAGAATTAGTTCCACTGGAAAAGAAGAGGCTCAATGAATTTCCATAGGTGGAGCCTCTGGGGAGTCAATCAAGCACCATGTCTTTACCTAGTGTCTGCATGTGTCAGTCATAAAGTCATACATGCTACGGTTCTTTCTGCTGTAAAGGGAAATGAAAGTAGACACAGCCATAAAATATGTGAACCCTGGCCTGGGAGGATCCCTGCTCTCTATCCTGTTTTCCTCACCTCCCTGGTTTTCAGGAAACTCTGCACACTTGACACCAAATGATGGGAGAAAAATATGGACACCTCAGTTGACTTTTGTAATGGCTGGAAAATATGACGCACCTTCCTGATGGATCGTTCCAGAAAGGACATAAAAGTCAACACGTTATGCTACATGACATCTGTCATACGCAGCAAGGACAAAAAGATCAGCACTTTTTCCTATGACTTTTGATATGACAGGGTGTGGAAGGCATATGCTTCCTACTCTGCACACACGAATAAAAAGTCATTGTTCGGTTTTAGAAGCTCTGCTGCTCTGGAAAGTTAGCGCACATATTCTGTGATTGTTTCAGAGGCATTGTGTGGAAGATAATCAGAGGAAGTTGGACATTTGGAGAAGCAGCTGAGGTTGCAGCTGTTTGGTGAATCATACAGGCAACAGTAGCTGAGATAGCTCAGATAAATAAGCCAAATAAAGCCAACACTGGTTCAGAAACATTTTCTAGGGCTTGTTTTCTACCTGAAACAAGGTCAGCGTTTGATTCCAGGGCAATGGTTTCAGGAACTTTTTTAGTGCCTGATCCAGATTAGGTACCACCAGAAGCTATTGGGTATTTCTGAAAAGCTACAAATAGCTAAGATATGAGTAGCAAATATTATTTTTACTTATTTTTTAAGACTGATGAAGCCAAACATCTCTTGTTCTTATATAAGGTTCAGGTTATGAACATTGTGCAGTCATAAAGCAGTTGTGTTTATGGCATGCCATTTAAAGAAATTGCCCCAAAGATGTCTGAGAAAAGTGGATCTTATTTTTAAATTCTAAAGTCCTAAAGTATGTATCATAACAGTATGTCTCAAAGTGTTTTATTCCTATTGATACCAGAGCATTTTGCTATTGAATAAATATTTTTATTAGTGTTTATCCAAATACAGTTACACTTAAAAGTTAATTATTGTTATTACTTACATTATGGCAACTATAAACATTTATTCCTTCATAATATCCTCATAATACAGTAAAGAACAAGTGCATTGGTAAAAACAAAACAAAACTGTGAATTGCTATACATCTGACCTACTGTCTGCAGCAATGTTACTGAAAAGTGAGCACCTTTTAGTAATGCAAAAAATCTGATGATGTGTACCTGAGGAACAGGAGAGTTGATATACATAAAGAGCATGGAGGCCACAGGATAGTGTTCTTTCATGGAGAGCCTGTGCCATTCCCAGGAATCATCTGCACTTGCGTAATGAACGATAGCACTGGATGACAATGACAAATTGGAGATCTATTTCCATGCCTCAGGCCCTCATTAAATTTCAATCAACCATTTTCCTCAGATCAGAGACTTTGTTAATTCAGTCACGTTTTTGAGAGAATTTATAAATTTAGAAGATTTATCTTCAAGATATTGTGACCCTGTAGTCATTTGTGAATTTCCCTTTGGGATGAATAAAGTATCTATCTATCTATCTATCTATCTATCTATCTATCTATCTATCTATCTATCTATCTATCTATCTATCTATCTATCTATTTTGTTTACAATATTAAACCTCTGATCATAGCAATTTTGTTTGTTATTTTGTTAGTTGTATATATCCAAAAATTCAAATGCTCTGCCTTAAAATTTTGTCCAAATTATTCTGAGAATCAAATTTAATCAAGTTGAACTGTGAAGCCAGTAACATGAATTGAATTGAATTGTCACTGAAGTGTATCATTACACCTCAACCTCTTGACCAATCATATATAAGCATAAGAATTCAACAAAACTGTATAAAAATAATGTCAAATGTCATATTTGTGAAACAAAGTAATAAACAACGGAGAACATTTTCCATCCCTATTCTCTGTTCACATTCTCTGTTTGCTTAGATTTTGCTGAAATTAATACATGCATTAATTGCTGATGACCAACGCTGGCATCATGGCAAACAGTTGATTTCAGGTGCAATCCTGGCAATTGGCTATTATTACTCAGCAATACTATAAGTAAAATGGTATAATTAACTTTGCAATTTACCAATTATTCATTTAATTAAAATCTAATCCACTTTCAGTAAAGGATAAAGGATTGAGTTGTCAGCACTGCAGTCTGCTAAATGAGATGTGTCTATTCTTACTGAAATTAGATTTCTTTCCTGTGTGTGTGTATGTCTAATAGGTGTATGTCATAAACCAATCCTATGCTAAGATAAAGCTTCCTGTGAACATAAATGACAATGCCATACCTGCTAACTCTCTTAGCTCTATTTCCTGTCCAGAGGTTTGGATTTTAACAAGAGCGAAAAAGCAGCCCGTAGAGATCTTATTTTCTACCATAATTCAGCTGTCAATACAAGAGCACTTGATGACATCATGTGGTGTGCTTGCATTATAAATGTGTACACTTGAGCTGGTTAAAAACACCCAAAGGGGCTCAGGAAAGCAGTTATATTTCAGGTCTGGGGTCTGTTAAAAAAGCTGAGGATAAATCTTGGTTTTTAGAGCAGTCCAGAAGGAGCGGTTAGGTGAGGCTAGACATCCATGTGTACAGCTCAATGAAAACTTATACACTTAATTACAAATAAGTGTTCAAATGGAAAACCTCAATGCATGACAAGTGATTAATGACCAGATGTAGCCTTTCCTCCTCCTGCTATTGATCCCTGGAGCCATTTGGAGAAATCAAATGTCAATAAATTTGTACACACTGCAGGCTGTGTAAAGGAAGGAGACTCTGTTTCATAACAATAAAATGATCTTAAATTACATATATAGAAACAGACTAAGAGTGATTATTTGATTTACAAAATAGGTTTATGTTAATTTTTCAAGCAATATAAACTTTGTAATCTACTCTTTATTCTGGTTATATGAGTAGTAGAATACCGTAGCTCAGTCCTGAAAAGGCTAGTGTAGTAGCTTTTTTTCTTAATTCAAAAAGATGGAGGAAATAGAGTGTATAGACGAAGAAGAGCGACAGGAAGAGGAGAGGGATTAACCCAAGCAGCCTAAACTACACAGGCTACTGAATGAGACTTTAATTGGCCTGCTTTTGTCCCAAATTGGACAGTTCTCCACAGCCTTTCAGGACCATATACAAAGCCTGGGAGAGATGAAAACAAGGGAATCCAACTCCTCTTGTCCAGGATCTCTACTAAGAGTCTTCCCAGAATGCAATGATGCTCTCATGGCTCTTCCTTCCTCTTTCTGAACAGAGCCCCTTTAAACCCAGCTCTGAATGGAGACTAATAACACAGATAGCAGGAACTTGACTGTATAAGCTTTTGCAGAGTCAGGCTTCACAAGCAGCAAAAGACCAAGACTTCATCCGTTTAGGCTGGAATGCAGGAAGTAAATTAAATATAACATAGTTGTACAGTTAACTAGATACTTAATCCTGACTTCTAAGCCGCGTTGTTTAATGATCTCCTAATGGCAGAGCACTGAAAAGCCCACCTCACAGTTCACCTCTTCACCTTTTAATAAACACTCAATCCTCTCAGCCATGAGAAAGGGCCGAAGAGATGAAATGCCATTAAGGAGCCAGGGAACCAGAGGAGTGTCTGAAGCAAAAGTTACCTAGATTAGAAGAAGGTTAGAAAAAGCATATGTGCCACATACCAACTTTATGTGTCATGATCCAAAAGAGTTCAATACTAATAATGTTTTTTGCCTTGTACATAAGGGTCACTCATACTTCATGTGAATATGATCACATGATTTGTATGGTTTTTATGCATTTTTATGCATTTATAGGAACTTATACCTCATTATTATCACACAATATCAACTTACTCATTATGTGATGGAAACAATCTCTCATGCTTTGCACATGCAGTGCATGTGATTTTAATGTAATTTAATCATTTAATCATTTAATTTTCATATGCCAATTTCTCACATGTAGGGCAAATATACATGAAAATGTATTTTACATAATCGCAGGTTAGAACAAAAAAAAAAAACATCAGCTGTAAAATGTTTATGATTTAGATAAAAGTGATTTTCAGTAAAAATCTGGGGCCTGTAAAAAAAGATTTTATTTCATGGTCTATCAAAACCTTACATCCACTACCAAGAAGTGTTCTTCAAAAAAATTCTTATGAAACTTTTTATACTGGCATTGTTGTATTCCATTACAGCGATAAGATGTGTACGTCTAACACAATGCTAGTAATGAGAGAATAATAAATATAGACTAAATTATATGTTAGTTTTGTTTAAAACGTTTTAACTAACAAACTCAAGATTTTGAACTCTGAAGTGAGGTAATTCCTACACATGGCTCATATTTGTCTAGTATAGCTGATCTGTGTAATCATTAGAATATTTTACAGTTAAAAATTGATAATAATATTATCAGGTAAAAGGAACAGAGCAGTGACACACACAAAAGCCTTTATCTTTGACTATACATGGTAGCTGTGTGAATTGAACAAACCACTGTATAGAACCTTTTCCCAAAGTGGTTCACGAGGTCTATACCTAGTCCACATTTTGGTCTATTTAATCTTCAAAACACCTGGTGCTTACGTACAGTTCACAATAAGCTCTCAAAAACCACTCTCTGTGGAGAAAAATTAAAACTCATCAAACACTTTTTGTTTGTTTTAAAGGTGACTTTGGAAATAGAGGGGTAAAAACTACATTTAAAAATGATCTGTATTTTTAGGCAGGATTTTGGTGTTCCTTGTTATCTCGTTAAAGTATATTAGGATCTGGGAGAGGCCAATCTCCAGGAAATGTTTGAGAAATGCCACTTTATAAAACAAGGATAGGAGCCAAATTTTATACTGTATTTATGGGAACTGGTGCAGTCTACTGTCAGATACAAAATGTTTAAACTACACTTCACAACAAGCAGTGTGCACTTATCTGACTGTTTCCAAGGCTATAAGACAAGCAGGAAAGTCATGACAGTCAAGGAAACAGGCAACATCCTTTTCATCTCCCATCCAGAAGCTATTTCAAAGGTCATTGTTTTGGGCAGTTACTCTGCATTCGTGTTCTTTGACATGCACAAGTCTGTATTGTTCCGATCCCCAATCTGCTCCTACAAAGGGTCATGCTAAGTGACAGAACCTCGAGCAAAATGCGGTTGTGTAAATATGTTTTAAAAGTGCATCCACGCTTCACTTGCAGGCCCCTATAGCTGAAACTGTGCATAAAGATGACTAATGGAAGCTTTGGATGCAGACCCTGAAACTGGGAATTCAGAGCATTCTGAGCACAAAAGCAGCAAAAGTACTCACTTTGGTCAAAGTTAACTACAGCATTATCAAAGCTATCAATTTTCAGTGGTCTGTCTCCCTTTTTGTTTTGGTTTGTTTTGAAACTTCATAATTATAGATTGATTTTTCTCCTCTATTGGAAACCCAGTGATTTTTCTAGCTAATACAGCATGAGCAACAATCTTCTCTGAGTATTATGTCGATAACGGGCAAAAAAATTCGCACAGTGTCTCAATTTCCAGGTTGTAAATTAAACAACTGTTGCTTCTGGCATTTTACTCTAATATAACTCAGGATTTAGTCACACAGTTAGTAACTGCTTCCTTCCAAGTTGGCAAAAGATTAGTCAAAACAATTTATCTTCAGAGATGGATTTAATAAAGGTTGTCCACAGGCAGCAGATATATTGGGGAAAAAATGGTCGTTTGGAAGCAGACTAAATCTCTCACTCCAAACACTGTAAGATTCTTATATACATATATCACATGGGTAAAGACGTCAAATTATTCCCATTTACAGATTACAACATATGACATAAGAGAGAATGTTTGCATCTTCATACAAGCTACATACAAATCAACTGAAAAAATCCTTTATTTTTAGTTTTATATGTTTCTGGAAAATCATTCAGTCAATTGAGGTCATTTGTGTCACAAAAGAGGCAAATCCAAAGAACCTTAAATTACCCTCAAACAAAAAATAGACTCATCTCTGTAAGGAGGTGAAGGTCACCTATTTAGCCACCCACAAGAACTCCTCTTCCTTTTACAATAAAACAGAACACAATTTAAGATTCTTGGAAACAGGATGCTCCCTAGAGAATTGATCTTAATGTCAGCCACAACACAGACAAAGCTCCACAGACTACTCTTTCTACTTTCCCAGAAGAAGTTCAAGAGAATTTTTTTTAAGTGTCTGATTACGATTGGCCGTTTTCATACGCAAACAGTCTGCCACCAGCCTACACTTCACAGAAGAAGCATTGCAAAGAACTCGTCATCAACAAGTCGAGGCTTGGAGCAATTTGACAACACTTTTGTCTTCTGTCACATGGAATAGAATCTCAAAGTAGAGCTAAAAACACTGCCTCAGGGGAGGAACCTCTTACAGATTACACGTTCTGTGCCAGTATATCATCATCAGGATGTCATTTCTTAAATGACTCCATCTGTTCTTGTGTAGTGGAGTAAATAAGGAAAAGCCCCTTATAACAAGTGAGAGCAGTGATGCATTATGTTTGGCTGTGTTCTATGCCACAGCAAAAAAAAGAAAGAAAGAAAGTTTCACTTTGAGTAAGCAAGATCCAGTGATATAGTTACAGATATGTGTAATGTAAATGATCAGAAAGAACAGGTTTGTTTGTTTCAGTGCTTGAAAGCAATAGCTCAGACTCACCAGCCAAAGGGACATCGCACTACACATTCCAATGCTCCGGTCAGACACACACACCTCGATCTGAAGCAGCCCTGGGTGTCGGTCGGATCCAAACAGAGGACTTCTTATGCGCACAGTGCCATAATCTCACTCTCTCCCCACGATAGCACTCAGTGAGAACAAGAGCCTAGCTGTCTGGGCTTTGTCCTGACATATTTCCTGAGTTTCATTGTTAGCAATGGAAAGGAAATACACACACACACACACACACACACACACTGACACACTTTACTGTGTGATTCTTCTCAAAAACAAAATGGGTAGGCTGTATTATACATGCAGCCGGCATTGTAATTCCTTCCTTCACATTTTTTGGGGGTCAAAGTTTAACCAGTGCCTGACTAAAAGCTCCGGTCTAGACCCGGGTTTTTAACCCCCATGTTGATTATTGACAGAGATTTCAAAGCATTAGGTCCAGACTGTGCGTGTCCCACTGGCTGTAATATTACATGACCAGGAGGCCTCAGTGATTTACAAGCTGTTCATAAGAAAAGCAAATGAGATCGTGTCACCCGGAAAGGTCAAGAAACACGGTTTAATGATGGATGGAACTTCATTACAAGAAAAAATTTAGTTGTCAAGTCTCTAAAAGGGATATCATTGGTAAAAAAAGAAAGTAAATGTAATGTTTAACACCATCAGCATCTATTTATACTGTATATATGTGCCATGTGAATATACTGCTGAATTCCTGGGCTTTTCACATATAACTATTTCTAGAGTCAAAGCAGCATGGTGTGAAAAACAAAAAACATCCAGCAAAACAGGACATTTCAGACAACACTCCTTTTTCGTCAGGCCAAGCAAAATGCTTCTCCCTTATATATAGTTTAGTTCTAAAACTTTGTAATATGACAGTATAATTCTATGTAGAGAATTGGTTTAACAAACTGAGGTTGAATTCATGATCCACTTCACTCTTGGTATCCCAAGGTTACTTGGTGGTTACAGGTGTAAATCAACATGCTCTTGGCTCCACAGGACAAAATACCAACCAGTCAGACGCAGTAAAGTTTAAAGATGATAGTGGACGGCAGAGAAATAAGCATTAGTTCTGCAATCCGGCCTGCCATCCTTGTTTTCTGAAATATTAGTGCAGTGGTAAAAAAAGGTCATGGGTGTTCTGTTCAGTCCTGAGCTCGGGTTACAACTGGTGCAGAATTTCACATGTTCTCTGCATGTCTGTGTGCGTGCCCATGTCCCAATGGAATGCTGATACCATCCGGGATGTATTACTGCCACAAGCCCAGTGTTCCCAAGATCATGATACACCTTGACCAGGACAAATCAGTTACTGAAGATGAATGAATGAATTTGATTATGGTACTGAAATGATTATGCTTAATTAAACTGATCTATATTGAGTCCTAGAACCTCAACGTTATTTGTGTAACTGCTGAGATCGGTCAGAACACTTTCAAGTCTTCTGGCCAGATTAGTTCAAAGGGTTAAATGACAAGACCATGGCCTTCATTACACAAAGCATGATTTACTGACCCTCAGAGTAGAAGCCATGTTTTCATTTTATAAAGTGCTATTTATGGAGGAGAGACAATATAAAGTACATGTGTTATTCAGCCTGTTTTTCAGCTGTCAGACTTCCACAGAGCTTTCAACACCAGTTCCTTCTACCTAACCACAATTATAACCACAGCCGCTGCTAGAGAAACCACTCTCACCATGCCGATGTCTCCAGGGATGCTAACCATGGCTTTAGATTACCACATTAAGTACATGGCCAGCAATGCTATCAACATCAACAGTAATTACTGATATATCAAGTGATATATCAGCTCCCCAATGTTTTCATTCATACTGACATTTACTCTACTGATAGTGCACTATTTGGAAGAAACATTTTCCTCTGCTGATTTTATCACTGGGAGCATGGTGGCTTAGTGGTTAGCATGCTCGCCTCACACATCCAAGGGATTGATTCTCGCCTCCTAGTTGTGTGTACAGTGTTTACATAATCTGTTCCTGCTTTAGGGCTTTCCTCCAGGTACACCAGACATGCCCCAAATACTCTCTGATAGGCTTCCCTACAGCCCTCTGTACAATAAGTGGTAAAGAAAATGGGTGGATGGATGGATGAATTTTATCAAACCATTTAGCTAGTCAGTAGAAGGCAATGGCCAAATAAAACATCTTAAACATACACTATTCCTGTTTATACCACAGCACAACTAAATTTTACATTTACAGTTTTGACCCATCAAGTCATGTCTTGCCTTCTTACTGCAGTGGATTCTGGTGCCATCTCTTCCAGAAATAAGTGACGCACACAAACCCGGCCAAAATGAAAACGTGACTACATTACTTTCTTTCACTGCTCCATGGACCATATCTGATGCTTACGTACCCATTGTAGGCACCTCTTGTAGTAGACAGGGGTCAGCAGGGACCAATTTGCAGTTATGCAGCAACAGCAAGCAACAATCCAAGTGAATATTTTTTCCTCAAAGTTGATGTGTTAGAAGCAGGAAAATTGGGCAAGCATAAGGATTCGAGTGAGTTTGACAAGGGCCGAATTGTGATGGCTATCAAATGGCATCTATCAAAAGTGGTCCAAACAGTGGTGAACAAGTGACAGGGTCATGGGCGGCCAAGGCTCACTGATGCACGCGGGGAGCAAAGGCTGGCCCATGTATTCTGATCCAACAGACAAGCTACTGTTGCTCAAATTGCTGAAGAAGTTAATGCTGCAGAAGTTAATGTGAACATTTCCATGTGAACTACACATGGAACCACCTACCTAAGCAATGTTGCAGACCATGTACACCTTTTCATGGAAACGGTATTCCCTGATGGCTTTGGCCTCTTTCAGCAGGATAATGTGCCGTGCCACAAAGCAAAAATGGTTCAGGATTGGTTTGTTGAGCACAACAATGAGTTTGAGGTGTTGATTTGGCCTCCAAATTTCCCAGATCTTAATCCAATTGAGCATCTTTGGGATCCATGGAGGGCCCACCTCACAACTTACAGGACTTAAAGGATCTGCTGCTAACATCTTGAAGTCCATGCCTTGTCGGGTCAGGGCTGTTTTGGCAGCAAAAGGGGGACCAACACAATATTAGGCCATAATGTTATGGCTGATCGGTATATATATATATATATATATATATAACAACATAGAGTGTAATGGTGTTACGATGCAACAGGGTTTATATCGAGGGATCAAGCACAGAAACATAGAGGCATATTAATAGTAACACTCAGAACACACAGTTCCCATGTGGTGCTTAGCCAGAGAGGGAGGAGAAAGTTAGGATCATGAAGAGCATACATTTATATCACACACATTAAAATACACACACACACACACACACACAGCAAATGAGGCATAAGAGCTGCTGCAGGAAACACCTCAAGAACAAAACAGCCTGTTGGGACTAACTTTAGTAAAATCTACTCCATTCCACCCCTCTTTCTATAACAGGAAATAACACTTACAGGACCACACACCACACCTCCATTCAGATCTCCCTAGGGAAGCTGTCACCTCCAAGAGGTCACCGCAAATGGTCATAAGAGGTGGCTGCTTTAATGATATGCATTTTCGATGTCTGCAAAAACCACTATCTGAAAACTGCAGGGGCATTTTAGGTGAATGCTAACGGGAAAAAAAAGCTAACGAGAGTGATTACAGATGGGCAGCTGTGTTCTCTGTGTGGCAGAAATAGCATGTTTTGTGTATACTGTAGGAAATGTGACATCACACCACTGTCTTGCCTACTGAGAAAGTAAAGTGAGTGTCTGGGTGTGCTGTCTGCTACAGTGAAAGCAGAAAACGAGCAACAAACTCTTCACACAAAACAGAATAAGAGCAGCACTACACACAAACACAGAACCATGCCAAAAACATATTTCACCTGTGAGTATGATGTTTCTGCATGTTTGCATAAAGTGTAGATTCAACAGAAGGTGTGTTTAAAACCAGAGTCTAATTACAATATAATTTGTGACAGAAAGCACATTGCAAATCAAAAATGTGCAATTACAGCAACAGAGTATTATCCTTCTTCCCGTAACTGTTTTAAAAGTAAATCGGCTGAATGAATTCTTGGTCAAGACTTGAACGCATTTCACCATTTGATTATAAATGTTTGTTTGCAAGTAAAACATGGGCTTCATTGTTTAGAGCTGTTCTGTGAGAAACTGCCGTGTCTCGTTAGCTCTGAGGTGGGTGCAGGACGGGCATTAGTAGGGGGAGCAGAGCCCAAAGCGTGTGAACTCTTCAGAGGATTAGATATTTCTGCCCCTCCTGCAGAGACCTGCACACACAATTATCATCCCACAGCAGGAGGAAAGCAAAGGACAGATCATACTACCAGTCTGTGACACGAAAATCAAAAATATATCCTTAATAATGACAAAAAATTTTTTTTCGCATTTTACCTTTAAAATTGTTCGTAATATATCATTTAACCATTAAAATTTTAACTTGTTATTTCACTAATATACATAGTTATTCGAAATGTAGATACGGCCGTATCTGTATTTAGTTTATGATACGTTTTGAGGGCTAAAAAGAATAATTTAGATGTACTTCACAGACATACATAAATAAATAAATAAA
Organism: Hemibagrus wyckioides; assembly: GCF_019097595.1. Taxonomy (NCBI): domain Eukaryota; kingdom Metazoa; phylum Chordata; class Actinopteri; order Siluriformes; family Bagridae; genus Hemibagrus; species Hemibagrus wyckioides. The sequence goes on along the minus strand of NC_080715.1, from coordinate 11,275,002 downwards.
GCTTGTTTGTGTTGAACACTAGAGACCAGCTATAAGTAGAGCCGGGGTTATCACAGCTATTAGCACACCTCTTTGTGGAAATTTTCTTTTAAAAAGTGAAAATGGTGGTGCATTTCTGTGCTTAACAACGGCAGAACAATATACTTTTGCTCGTCCCTTTGCACTTGATTATGATTCCAGTATAATGTTACTGCATTCAGCATTCACCAGTGCCACCTTTTTGACTAATATCTTAACTCAGAAGGATGGATTTCATGCATGTCGGATTGAACGTTAACAAAGTATGTACGTATGTAACTATATATCGAATACTCCTTGCTACATGTATGGATTTGATTTTGAGAGGGATATGTTGCTCAGTTTCAACCCATAGGTGATGTGTTATGAACATAATGCGCCAGAATGTTTAACCTTATATACTTATCAGCTGATTTGAATCAGACTAGAGGAGTCTTTCTTTCTTTCTTTCTTGTTTTTTTTTTGTGATTGTTCATCTTGATTTAACTGCATGGTTTTTTTTAACGCAATGCATTTAAAATGCACTCCGCAATGCAAATTGCAGAGTTCCTTGTGCTTTTTTTGCAACTACTTGAATCACAAGCACATGGTTCTTTATAAACTACTACCAGTGAAGACACATATGTAACTACTTTCTATGATAGCTGTACTCATGCTTGATGCACAGAAATGGAAGAGGGCTTTGGTTGAATGCACATCGTGACGACGTCACACGCTGTGTTTTGGCCGTTTGCATTGATTTTGCATTCGTTTCTGTGACCACAAAAAAAAAAACCTGGAGAGACTGATCTACACTTTTTCAGCCCAAACATGTTCAGTAAATACAGTTAAATGAACAAAAATGGTATGTAGAATGTCCGTGCCACAAGCATGTTTTGGGAGTGCAAAGCAATTTAAAGCAAATAATGCTTCTAGCCTGAGACTCTTTTCTTTAGGATCAAGCTTTTTTCAATTTTTCTGGAACTCATGTGACCGTGTGAGAGTAATAAGGGTGCTTTTAAATCGGAAAGTAAAAGTGTTGCTTATCTAGAAGACAAGATCTTAGCTAATCAATAGGTAAGATATTGCTCTTGTTTTAACATTCATCCCATGATAAGATGAAATAAGATTTCCACATGAGCCAACATCTCATCAACCTGATACTATCAATGGCTTACTGTATCAGCCATTGATTTGCTTTGCTTTTATTACAATACCTCCATCTTGTGGCCAGAGACCCCTGGCCTATAACCATCTATCTATTTATACAGCTCTACACATACATGGTAGCTGTAAAATAAAAAGCTGTATGTGTGCAATATACATACACACACCACATTTTTAACAAATGATGTATACTGATATGAGGAAAAATATAAGTCTTATTAGATTACACATAGTATTATATATTACGTAAGATATATACATATACATATAACTGTTTGTGAAAGTCAGTCTCAAAATCAAGGTCACCTCACTTTACTAGGAAAATTCACTATCTTCAAGCTTATTATCTGTTCACAGTAATTAGGAAAGTGGGGGAAACTGTTCCTGGGATTTTAAGGGGTCAATAGCAAATAGAAGTGAAAGACTGGAATTTAGCCTTGTTTCCCACAGTTTACTGATTGGTATTCATCACCCAATCTGTTTAAGCTATGTATACACACCGCTGCTGTCTGCATATTCATGAGTCCTCAGACAAAGTTAGAGACAAGAGTGACCACCAAAAGTCAGAAACCCCCACATGTCGGTTTCAGAAACCTGTGTTTGTGCAGACATGTGAAAGGCTCTATCAGAATAGCCTCTTTTATTGCATTTCCTCTACTTTGTGCACTTTGAGTTAAACTTTGGTGCTATGAGAAGCAGTTGAGCAGAGAGGGTGGTGTTAACCCTCCTTTTCTGTTAACCCTGACTATGTGTGTGTGTGTGTGTGTGTGTGTGTGTGTGTGTCTGTGTGTTTTACAGCTGCTTTTACCATCTGTCATTCTGACACTCCCAACATAATATTTTACAGCTACTAATTCATTAACACACACACACATACTCTATTCTTAGTAACACTTTACAGTAACAGTACTTGAAAAGAGTATCAAGAGCTTTAACCTGAATATATAACCAACATGCGCATGTTAGTACATGTTTGTTTTTTAATATATTAATTAACACATAAGTGTAATGTTGATATACTCTGCCATGCGGCTGCGTACACAAAAATTCGTAAAGGATGGTCCTGGATTTCATTTACATTGATCCTCCTCATCGAACATAGACAGACACACTAATAATAAACACCAATCATTTCATCTCAAAGCTTTTTGCCTCATTCTCCATACATTTCTTTTCCAAATCCTAATGTAGTACTAGTACTCGGTTGGCTTGGACCTGAAGCTCTGCTCCTTTAACCACACTGTGAAATTAATACAGTGATGTTTAGAAGGCATTATTATCTATAAATATTTACAACAATTGTTCTATTAGATTATTTTCCAGTGTTATAGATAGAGCATGTTTAATTTAGTTAATATATTAACTAACAAACATTTACTAACCTATTAAGATAGCCGTTATTCATGCATGCATTCATAAGACTTTGCTGTAATGTAATTTCTGGTAAAAAATAAGGGTTTCTCTTCAAAGGTTTGTGACTAGTACATGCCTTAAATCATCATTAGTTCAAGTACAGTAAGTATTATGTCAGGTATTAGTGCATGATTATTCATGTACTCTTATTGCAAAGTATTTAGCCGTTTCTTCTGTCTGAAATGCCTGGCCAAGAGAAATACTTAGGTTTTACCTTTAACTTCAGAACCTAAATTATAGTTATTTGCTAGGGTAATTTTACACATTTACACTTTTGCAATTGTAGAATTTTATGCAGAGCCTAGCTTTCAGTTCCAGCATCATTAAAGCGCCAATCCCAGGAGAGCTTTTGATATTCGTGTTATGACTGATATGACCTGATGGTCAGTGTTATTCAGAGAAATAAAGCATACCTTCTGTTGTAGATATTGGAATTTAAATTTAATTTCTCAGAAGAAAGACTGCACACATGTTTGCAATTTTTAAAATGAAGGTTGGAAGTTATAATTTGCCACAGGTATTAAGTCGCCGAGTGCAGATGTTAAAACAAAGACCAGACTTGAAATCTCTTGAAGTTGTTTTTACAGAGTGGGTTAGGCATAACCTTTTGATGTTTTGTGTTACCATGTTGGAAAAACAAAAGCGATAAAATTCTGGAAAGTCTTCTGAAGTTATAGTCACCCATAATATTGTAGTCATGAAGCCAAACCACAATATCTCAGGTTATCAGATAGAACATAGTGCAAAGCACTGAATACCCTCAGGAGCATATGAATACAAAGAAATGTATGTATGTTTTCCTTTCCCAGTGATATAATTATTCCCTAATAACCTGTAGACCCAGCCTTCACATTATAACTTTGTCTGTAATCTGCTTCAGATCCTCAGAACAGCTTTTGGATCCTCTCTTTCGAAATGACATGACATGTCTGTTTTAACTTCAAGCCAATGCTGCTTGCCAATTCTTGTAAATTCTTCTTGATACATCCATTATAACTCTGCCAGATGTCTTACGCTGCCTTCTTTTCAATTGTTTTTCCGCTTTCTGCTGATATTGCTTCCTGCGTTTTGATTATTGTTTTGTAAAAGTCACACACATTTATATCCATGCTTATTTTCAATTATTTTATGTGTTGATACTGGAATTAAATACTCTGCACATAACTGTTTGTCATCACGTTACATACAAAGGGGCTTTATACAGCTGGCAAAAGTTATGTCATTATTTAGACAAGGAAAGTTATGCATACTCAGAGATGAGCTAGCCAGATGGCTTTACACACAAAATTTTATGTGCTTGCAATTCACAATACACAAAATACATCCAAATTTTCTTCAGAGGCTTCCACCCTCACTGATTCTCACTGATTACACATCCTATATGTCCTATATATATTTTTTATATTACAAAAACAGATTCTTGTGCAAACAAATAAAAAATAATAATATATAATGAAAAAGTTATGGTCAGGAAATCTTTGTCATGTTGTATTCATCATTTCAAGGGGTCAAATTAATACAACAATGCCATGTGTTTGTTTCCTCGTGATATTGCAGTAACATATAACTGCATGACAGTGGCACCCGGACTCTTAATCCAATAGCCTGCAAGAAACTGCACTTAAACTCCAGTTAGAATAGGACATAACCGAGCATTTCCTTTGTTTTACTGTGTGTGACTAGCATGCAACTTCTGAAAAGTGAATGAGTCTGGAGATAAAGCCTGAGGTCTGAATATTGTTGGGTGCCTTCGTTTATTGTACCTGTTTTTGGGTCACCCATGTACCCACTGGGGCCATCTAGCATTCATACAATTATGTCAGCAATTTCCCATCTTTTGATTGGATAATTGGAGTAGTCAGAGGCAGCGAACCGCACACACTGAATAAAATATATACACTATATTGCCAAAAGTATTCGCTCACCTGCCTTGACTCGCATATGAACTTAAGTGACATCCCATTCCTAATCCATAGGGTTCAATATGACGTCGGTCCACCCTTTGCAGCTATATCACAGTTCCACGCTGGAATTCACTGAGCTCCTGAGAGCGACCCATTCTTTCACAAATGTTTGTAAAAACAGTCTGCATGCCTAGGTGCTTGATTTTATACACCTGTGGCCATGGAAGTGATTGGAACACAGACAGAGGAGAAGAAATCGATTTGGATGCGGACATCCTTACAAATGCATTTTCAAGGCGGACTGTAATAAAATGGACTACTCCTTGTGAGGTGTGAAATACTGTAGCCTAATTTCTTTTTTACTTTCCTATTTAATATTTGATTAGTATCTATCGCCATGGCGTCATAATGATGGTATAGAGGTGGAAGTCAGGAAGGACACCAGTGAAGGCCTAGGTGTGAAATGCACGGCCCGCCACTGAAATACTCAACATGCAAGCATCACTCAACTCTGAATATGGCCCGCTACTGTAAAACATGATAGACCGGTAAAGTTATGTGAACTTATTTCTTCTCTTTAACTTAAATTGTCATGATAAGTTTCGGATATTGAACTCAAGTTTTTTGAAAAATGACACTTAATGTAGTCCATTGTCTTGACTACATGTGAGATGAAACAAAGTTTATTTTCAAGTTGAGTTTACTCCTGTTTTTACAGCAGCAGGTTTAACCATCTTGAAATGTTTTACAGTGCAGGAAAAGAAACCCAACTCAGATTATGTGTTTGTTTTGCCAAGGACAAAGATAAGGCAGAACCCTAAGTCATTCAGTGGCATGAAATATAACTAATCTTTAAGATACTGTAATAGTTCCCACTGACTGTTGTATTTTCTGACATTGGAGACTTTGAGATGTTATCAGCTTCCATAATATACGGCCATACAATTATATAAAATCAGTTTACATTATATCAGATAAAAACAATGAACAAATAAAGACATCAAATCTGCCGCAATGTACTAAAATCTGTTTGAGAAGGACAAATAGTACAATAATGCTTTTTTTGTTTATATAATAAAGTGCTCATGTGGGTTGCTGCTGCTAGATAAGGTCAGGTTATAAATATGCTTGATTCAGGTCGCTGTTGTGGGTGTGTGGGGAAAAGAAATCTGCAGAGGCATGATGAGGTGTCTGATATTTGGTCTGTTGTGTCTGGTTCTTACTGAGGGACTTGTCAGGTAAAAGAGGGACAAAAGAGACCAGAATCAACTGAAATGAAAGCATAAATATTTTTCAGATTCATGATGTTATCCATGTTGTCTGCAGAGTTCCTCTTGTTAAAAAGAAGACCATAATGAAGGAAAGGGGTCTCCTCAAGGAAATGCTGAAGTACTCACAGTACAGCTCTCAGCAAGGTTACAGTGAGAGCCTGATCAACCAATATGACGTAAATCTACATTCTACAGAAATATATATGATTATACAAAAACAATGTTTTCATAATACAGTTTATTACTATTGTGAAAGTTTGCCAAATTTTTAATTATTGATTAACAATTCATTTTTCCCTCTTGATTCTGCAGTTCTTATATAACTAGTATAGTATAATGTGCATAAACTACATGATAATACATAGGTCACTGAATGTCTGCCTTTTATATTATAAAGTTGCAAATGGAATATGAAACAAAAACAAAAAAGTACAACTTCTGCCAAGACCTGAGAAGTAATGCACTTCAGCAAAAACTATACAAACATCTGCAAATCTGGCTTTGAGTCTTTACCTAAGCTTCAACCCTACTCAATATTCCTGAGTTCACAGTTTCAAAATTTTAATTTATTGTAAAATAATGATTAAGTCATGGTGAAGCAACTTAGTTACATCAATAAATGAAGTTTGATATTTGGCAAAGCATTCTGCTTGATCAAATGCACATATCTGGACCTAAATCTGGAATATTTAATTTCATCACTCCCAATCTTCCAAATAATTATTATGTAATGATTATGTAATGATTATTACAGGGCTACTTTATTTATTGCTCTTACTTTTTACAAGTGGTATAGGTGCCTGTATACAGTATGTTGCTTTGGTATCAATGCTTTACACAGGTGTTTTACATATCCATTTCTCTGTAATCTCCAGATGGCTTATTTTGGAAAGGTTGGTATTGGAAGCCCTCCACAATACTTCTACCTACACTTTGACACCGGCTCCAGCACTCTGTGGGTCAACTCTGTCTACTGCAACAGTGCTGCCTGCAGTAAGTACAATAAGTACAATCTTTATCTTCCAGCATGTCATGTTACAAAAAACTACAAATACGTCCTTCATAAAGAGTTCACAATGTCTGAAATCAAGCTTATGTCTGAAACTAACAATGTGCTGACACTGCAGACTCCTTCCAAACCAATTCAATATCTGGAAAGGTGTACGTTTCAACACTTACACACTTGGGTTAATTCTGCTTCTGTAAATTCATTAAAATCAATAGTATACTGTCGCAATAGAAACAATAGTACATAAGAATATAAGCATATAAGTGCATTAATAAAACCTGTGATTTGCCTGGAGGCTGGAACTTAATCATCAAAAAACAAACTAAACTTAATCAACACTTCCTGACCAATCAGAATTGAGAATTCAAAAGCACTGTGATATGAGATGACTGAGGTTGGTAACATCAGCCAGCCTTGATCTCCAATCCAGTTAAATATGTCCTGGTCTTAAGAAAAAATGTCAGAATGTTTTGTATTCTAGTTCTCTTCTTACAATCCATTCTCATTAAGATTATATCTGTAGTGCCTTTGTCTATCTGTAAGCTTTCTATTTGTTTTCCAGACAGTCACCCCCTTTTCAACCCAAGCCAGTCTTCCACGTTCACCAGCAATCAACAACCATTTTCAATCAAATACGGAACAGGCAGTGTCCAGGGTTTCATTGGCTATGACACCGTCACAGTAAGTCTGTTCTAACAGTTGTATAGTAAACTGGTTCCATTGCTACAGATGTATGGTCTCTAAGGTCTCTAAGAATGAGACAGAAGCATGGTTTGAAGAGTGCCTTTTAACTGATATTTGTTACTAGAGCATTTTTAGCACTTTGTATAACAAACTAATTGAAGTTCATTAACAAAAAAGGCTTCAACTTGTGCCAGTCTTGTTTGCAGTCTTGTTCCGAAATTAGTTCTATTTTACAGGCCCAACATTTAAAACAACTTAACACTGCACAGTCTAGACATTCACTTTATTATTAACCCCACACAGGTGAAAGCACTCCTTACCTGCTCATTTTCTGCCACCCCTCTTATCACTCACAGCTTGCACTTGGCCCTTGCTTCCACACTTTTAAATGAACTAACATACGCTAAAATTGTAGTTTTAAAGTAAAATTACAAGAAAGAATCTGAAAATAAAAAGATCTTTAGCTGAAGTCATACACTGATTTGCTGATAATAAATTTGTGCCCCTTTTCAACAAGTAACTAACAAGAAAAACATTAGCAAAAGCTCTCTAATGGGTTAATTCCTAATCTCAGAGAATATAAACATGCTGAATGCTAATAGCCAACTGGCACAGTGTAAACTGCCTTGATCAGTGGTTTAGGTCTCATTTTAGCTGTCACACAGGTTAAAGTCTGATTTTTAATACTAAAATATTTGTTATGACTTTATAAGAGAAATGTGGTGATGTGTTGTTAAAAAAAAAATTTTTTTAGACCTTCCACCACCTATTCAGTGTGCTCTAATATTTACCTCCTCTAGATGGGTCAGCTGAGTGTCACAAATCAGAAGATCGGTTTAAGCACTTCAGAGCCTGGTAATCATTTTGCAAGGCCTCTGCATGATGGACTCATGGGTCTGGCCTTCAGACCACCTAGTGACCAGACAATTGTGGACACCATGATCCAAGAAGGTGTTATTGAGGAGCCGATCTTTGCTTTTTACTTAAGCAGGTAAAAATGTTCAAAACAAGTCTTAAAAATGCTTATCTGTTTAAGACTTGTTTTGAACTATAAATAAACTCTTGAAAAACCCCAGAAAAAAGTAAAATATCAAATAAACACATTTCTACTGAACATTATCTTAATATTGATGTGAATTGATATATATATACCGAGATTGTTGTGCAACTAACACAGTTAATAAACTTGCTTAACAGTGACTCTGAGAGTGGAAGTGAGGTGGTGTTTGGTGGAGTTGATCCATCTCATTACCAAGGTTCAATCAACTGGGTTCCTGTACAGCAAAACAGCCACTGGCAGCTGGTCTTTGAAGGGTAGGTGTTTAGCAACCAACCTGAGAAACTAATCTGCTCCTTGTACAATGGGATAATATTCTCAATAAATCACAAAAATTACATCATAGCAAGTTAAAATACCTGCAATAAAATCAGAATGATCTAGTATTTCATATTCTCCAGACATTTGTGACTATGCTTAAGATTTTCCTGTTCTATTGGAAGATTATTTGCTCAAAAAATGGCAATATAATAAGATAATGTAAAGCTTAAAAACAGTAAAAAAAAAAAATGCCTAGAAATAGCATTAATAATCTTATATTTGGTTTACTGTAATCTTATAATAACAAGCAACAGAATTTGACTATATTGAAAATATTATCACTAACTAATAGGTCATTTTTCTACAGTGAAACAACTAGGTATTTTTTTATGGGTACGGATTTTAACTACAATTTTATTTTATATATTTTCAGCTTCTTCCATTATGCTGCTTTTTTGCACTTTGAGCTACATGAAACTGTGATATAGTTCAGAAAATAATAGCCTAGAAAAGTAAACTGTTACTGATTATGAATCTTTTTTCACTTTGTTAGTTTTGAGGTGAATCACCAGTCAACTGGATGGTGTGAAAATGGATGTACCGCTATTACAGACACAGGAACGTCACTGCTGCTGTGCCCACCACAGTATGTAGACAGTCTCCATCAAATGCTGGGAGCCCAACAGGACAGCAACGGCAACGTAAGCCAATTTTCATCACGCCATGGTATCTAGAGAGCATAAATATGTGACTCTCCACACACACACATCAATGCACACTTCCAGATGCTATGCCAGGAAAACACAATGCTATGTGTCATAAGGGAGCAGCCGATAATGGCAAGCAGTACACTAAAGAGTATACAGGTCACTGCAGTTTGAGGCATACCACATTGCTCACTTATTGGTTAATTTAGAGGTGGCTCGAATAAAGTGCTGATTAAAAAAATGCTGTGGAAAATAGAACTGAATTACTCCCCAATGCAGCATTTTATACAGTATCAGTTTATTCTTAACAAATATTAAAAAACCTCAGCTTCAGAAGATTTTAATTAAATTTGTTGAAATAAATAATCTTTCTAAATTTTAAAGCTTAATTTGAGAGACTGAGGTGGGATGCAGAAAAGTTGGCCAGTTTGAAAACCACAGGGAATACAAAGAGTAAAAAAAGAAAGTACTAAGAGTAAAAAAAGAAAACAGTTTAAAATGGCTTTCCTCTGTGTGTTATGTTTCCAGTACGTGTTTGACTGTAATGCCGTGAGCAGCCTTCCTCCGCTGACGTTCGTTATGAATGGAGCTCACCTGCATTTGCCGGGTACTGCTTATGTGCTACAGGTAAGAGTGGAAAAGCCTCATAACTGATCTACAGTTAACATGTACAGCAAGTCCGGACTGACACGCTTGTTTTTTTGTACTTAAACAGAATGACGATTCTAGCTCATACTGTCAGAGTGGCATCCGGACATCACATGAGGAGTACAGAAACGGTTATCCTTACTGGATCCTGGGTGATGTTTTCCTCAGACAGTTCTACTCTGTGTTTGACCAAGGGAATGCCAGAGTGGGATTTGCTACCTTAGCATAGAGCTATCCAACACATTCCAAAGATTCCATTATTACATGAGTTAAAAGAGAATAAATGCATGGTAAAATGTCAAAGACTTGTTTGTTGCCTTTTCATTTATTACTAAAACATTTCCATGTTGGGGGCAATTAACATGAGAATTTGTTTAGTTCTTTTTATATGAAAAATGTATTTATTTATTTATTTATTTATTTATTTTTCTTCTTTTTTTCATTTTTTGAAACTTGGCAATGTTTATTGCAAATAGGTTTCACAAAAGTGTATCAGTTTCAAGGTAACAGTAGAAGGGTCAAATGGAACAAAGGATAAATAGTACATTTTTACTTTTTCAACTAATTTTTAATGTATGCTCTCTATTAATATTAATACATTAACATTAATACATTATTACAATTTATACATAATATATTAGTAAAATCCATAACATTCTCAAATGTCTCATTCCACCAACTCCACAGATGATTTTACACAAAGCATGACAAAAACAGCAATGAAAGGAAGGCAGTACAAGTTCAGCACCATATCTAAACACAGAGTTGTACTGCAATAGTAACTTTTATAATATGCCAAGGCATTTACAGCAGTAGCTCATATAGCAGGTTGTCTCAGGAATCTTCAAATCAATCAATTAATCAATTTCTTCAAAATGCCACATGTAATCTCATTCAAACCAACATTGGAATAATATATGCAAATAGACGCATGTGTCAGGAACAGCTGGACAGTTCCCTGCCAGGCCCAGAGAGGGCGCTGGCAGGTGAACCTTGGAAGCCTGCTTCTTTGTGTGTCTTTTGTTACGCCCTTCCTATTGTTCCTATCCTGATTGTGTCACCTGTATCCCATTAGCCCTAATGTCTACCCCTATAAATAGGGATCCTTGTGTTTGTGTCCTTGTCCATGATTGTTATCTGTACTGTGGTTTCTGTTGGGGTTTTGTTTGCTAGGTTCCATGTCCAAGCTAAGGTCTAGGTTTTGTTTTGTTTAGTTTAGTTAACCACGCCATGTCTAGTGTTACGTTTGTTTCCCTATGTCGCGTCTTAAATGTAATAAAAGCAGTGCTTCGCTGAATCCTGCGCATGGGTCTCATTACACCGTGTGCTGGCGTGCGCACACACACCACGGGCATCTGGGGTCGAGCCCCGCATAGGGTGGGGGTCCCAGATGTTACAGCATGATTCTCAGTTCTGTTTACTTTTAAATATAAAGCATGTTATACTAACTGGGAGAAGGAGTCTATCGGACATGCAGGTCATTGTGGTGACACTATAAGTCCAAGTCAATTCTTTTTGATTACATTATAACTCAAATGTTTTAAACTGCCTTTTTTGACTTTTGGTATATATATATAAACAAAGATACAATGTATGCTTTATATGTCAGCAAAAGTTATGTCAGTATTTAGACAGGGGATATTTTGAATACCCATAGGTGTGGTACCCAGATGCTTACTTTTATGGGCTTCCAATACACAAAATACCTCTAGATTTTTCACATTTTTCTTTTCACTCTCTTTTATTCTACATCTTATAATATAGTACTTGATTTAGCATGGCCCATAATTTTGCTTTTTTTTATCACAAAAACAGATACTGATGCACACAAATTAATGAAGCCACAATGCAATTAATTAATGTCATGAAATCTTCATCAGGTTTTTATCACCATTTTGAGCTGCTGAATTAATACTTTAATTAAAAAATAATAAAATTGCCAATTTTTATTTGATGTGCTGTGCTCTCATAAAAATGCTTGTTAAAATGCTTAAGTTAATATGATACTATTACATAGTATGAGTTCATAATGTCATATTTATGTATTTAATATTAACTCTGATTGGAATTCCATAGTTTATCTCAAAACAAAACTTTCAGCATAATACTGCAATGACATATAACTGCATGACGGTGGCTCCCAGAATCCCTTAGCTTGCAAGAATCTGCAAATACATTCAAGGTAAAATCACACATAACTGAGCCTTTCCTTTGATTCACTGTGTGTTTGACTCTAGAGCAACTAGAGCTGTGCGCTCGCCACTGGCTTGTATTAGCAGCACGCATCAGATTCAAAACACTGATGCTTGCCTACAAGGCCAAAAATGGACCAGCACGCTCTATCCTCAAAGCTCTTATTATTCCTTACACTGCACCATGTTCCCTCTGATCTACTAGCACTGCTCAACAGGTCCCAACATCTCTCAGGTTAAGAGGGAGGTATACATCAAGACTCTTCTCTGTTCTGGCACTGAAATGGTGGAATGAACTTCCTCCCCTAGATGTCCGAACAGCTGAGTCACTTCAAACAACAGGTGAAGAACTACAGTACCACTTCCTGAAACACTTAAACTAGCATTTTTCCCCTGTTTGTTTTATGTATTCGTTTATTTTTTTAAAAAAAGTGCTATATTTCATCCCAACAGAGTTTTAGGCTGATGGTATCCTATGTCTGTGACATAGTGAACCATTGTTGATGTATTCACTGATAGAGACTTCAAAGCACTTTTGTATATTGCTCTGGTTAAGGCTGTCTGCCAAATACCAAATAAATGTAAATGTAAGTGTACCTTCAGTGTGTCTTTGTCCATTACCAAGCACTTTGATGCCAGATAGAGCCCACTGTCTGTTCCCGACCTGCCCAAAATTTTGCTTTGTCTGTGTTCACAGTAGTAGCCTAGGCAGAGTTTTGTGTTTAGCCCAGGTTAGTATCCAGAGCATGTTCTGTTCCTGGCCTCCAATTGGTATTCTGTTTGTTTAATAAAGAAGAACCCCCTGCACTTGGTTCCTCACAATCTGCATCTTTTCTGAGGAACAGAACACTTTGCGTCCCTTGAACGCAGCTGGAAAGGGGGTACACAAGTGTGGTATGACACCACTCTGAAACTGCCAACCCCTGACCCTAATTCACTTTTGGCCGTGGACTAATGGAGCTACCAGAACAACCCTCTGGTGGGCAGAGCATCACACCGAAGCAGCTGAAGCAGGCTCTGTCTGTAATAGGTGGATGAATCTGTGCAAGCCATAAACTGGGACATAGGGGATCCCGATAAAAACCTCGAGAAGCATCTGTGGAGAGCCAACATGATAGGCCTTTCATCTCATACTACACAGCCAGTTTGGCAGCCTCCTTCACTCCCAAGCTCCCTGCTCTGAGCTCTTTCCAGGGGCAGACTTGGCAGCACCTAGCGCTCAACTATCCAGAGATCAATGGGGTGGTCTTCAACACAGAGCTCTTAGCCCTGTTTGACAATCATGCAGAGCTGCAAACCCCTTTCCATGAAGAAGCTGACAGTGTGGCCTCCAGCACAGAGCTAACTGCATAGCCCGACAGGGCAACCTCCAATGCAGATCTCCAAATTTCATTCTACACTGAGGTCAACAGGGCAGTCTAAAGCACAGAGCTTTCTCCAGGGGCAAACAGGGCAGCCTACAGCACTAATATTTCTCCAGAGGCTGATGGCACATCCTCCAACGCAGAGCTCCAAGCCCCATTCCATGACGAGGCTGAAAGTGTGACCTCCAGCACAGAGCTCTCTCAAAGGGCAGCCTCTAACACAGAACATATATTCTCCACAATGAGGCAGTCAGGATGGACCTTAGTACAAAGTTCTCTTCAGAGGCCGACAGAGTGGCACCGAGCACTGAGCTCGTTCCAGAAGTGTATTTGGGCCGCTTCCACTGCTGAGTTCTCTCCAAAGGCCAACGGGGTGGCCTCCAGCACAGAGTTCTGTCCAGGGGCTGACAGGCCGGCCTCCAACACAGATCTCCAAACCCCATTCTATGATGAAACAGACAGGGAGGCCTCCAACATAATGCTCTGTCCATCACAAGTCTCCCTTTATTTGGTGCTTAGCATGCAGAATGCTGAGTCATGTCCTGTCTCTGCCCCGTTTTCATTTGTTTCCTTAAAGAACTCGCCTATTTTCAGTTCCATTCTTTATCTGCATTCTTATTTGAATACTTGTGTGTTATAGTCCAGAAGTATACATTTAGTGAGTTTTTGTCACTGAGTCCTTCTTTGTATTTTTGATGCCTATGTTGTTTGTTCCTGATTTGCCTGAAACTTTGTTACATGTATAGTCACAGTAGTAGTTTTGTGTTTAGCCCAGTTTTGTATCTCAAGACTTTTCTGTTCCTGACCTACCTTTGCCTTGTGTTGGATTATCCCTGTTTGACCTTACGGCCCATATCTGTTCCTGAGTAACATGTAATTAAATGTTAACATCTTCCAAGAAAATGATATCAAACCTATTTCTGCTCTATGAGATGCCCCAAGTGCTTGCTCATATGCTTCTAAAATTGGAAGGTATTATCTTCAGCTGCTAAAATTCTGTGTAAGGTTATCCAAACAGAAGTAAATATGTCTCACACTGAAAGTCAATAGAGTCCTGGCTAACTTTATATCACACTCGTGGGAAAAAAAACTATTTGTTGATACTGATTGAAAATGTCAATTATGTCAGTGTCAAGATAAGTCAATTTCGGTTCCACCGGCAGAATGGAACACCAGTGTACTGGTAAAAATCCTCACAATTTAAGCATGTTTGTTTTGCCATGAACATAGATAAGTCTGAACCCAAAATGCCATTCACTGGTATCAAATATAAAGGTAACCTTTAAGATAATAATTCCCACTGACTGTTGCATTTTCTGGTATTTGCCACATTATCAGCATTATCAGCCATTATCAGCTTCCATAATAAATGTTCACAGACTTCAACTTACATAATCAGAGATAAAAACAATTAACAAGATAAGACAAGACATTTAGCACAACATACTAATATCTGATTGAGAACCACAAATAATACAATAATGCTTGTTTTTGTTTGTTTATATAATAAAGTGCTCATGTGGGTTGCTGCTGCTAGATAAGGTCAGGTTATAAATATGCTTGATTCAGGTGGCTGTTGCGGGTGTGTGAGGAAAAGAAATCTGCAGAGGCATGATGAGGTGTCTGATCTTCGGTCTGTTGTGTCTGGCTTTTACTGAGGGACTTGTCAGGTAAGAGAAAGCGAGCCAAAAGAGACCAGAATCAACTGAAATTGAAATGAAAGCATAGATATTTTTCAGATTCATGATGTTATTCTATCCATGTTGTCTGCAGAGTTCCTCTTGTTAAAAAGGAGACGATAATGAAGAAAAGGGGTCTCCGCAAGGAAATGCTGGAGTACTCTCAGCAAGGTTACAATGAGAGCCTGATCAACCAAAATGATGTAAATCTACATTCTACAGAAATATATAGGTGCCTGTATACAGTATGTTGCCTTGGTATCAATGCTTTATACAGGTATTTAACAAATCCATTTCTCTGTAATCTCCAGATGGCTTATTTTGGAGAGGTTGGTATTGGAACCCCTCCACAGTACTTCTACCTACACTTTGACACCGGCTCCAGCACTCTGTGGGTCAACTCTGTCTACTGCAACAGTGCTGCCTGCAGTAAGTACAATACACACTGAAGAACCTCAATCCACATGCATTTTCATCATGTAACTATCAATATAATCACTTCAACAAAGGTGATTTAACATGCTATAAACACACATTCCATCACTACATCTTTCTCAGCTTGTCATGTTACTGAAAAACTACAAATACTTCCTTTTACAATGTTTACAAAGTTCGAACATACTGACACTACAGACTAATTTCAACACTTGTGTTAATTCTGCTTCTGTTAATTCATTAAAATCAATAGTATACTGTTGCAATAGAAACAATAGTACATGAGAATATAAGCATATAAGTGCATTAATAAAACCTGTGATTTGCCTTGAGGCTAGAACCTAATTATCAAAAACAAAACTAAACTTAATCAACACTTCCTGACCAATCAGAATTGAGAATTCAAAAGGACTGTGATATGAGATGACTGAAGTTGGTAACATCAGCCAGCCTTGATCTCCAATCCAGTTAAATATTGTCTGGTCGTAAGAAAAAATGTCAAAATATTTTGTATTCTAGTTCTCTTCTTACAATCCATTCTCATTAAGATTATATCTGTAGTGCCTTTGTCTATCTGTAAGCTTTCTATTTGTTTTCCAGACAGTCACCCCCTTTTCAACCCAAGCCAGTCTTCCACGTTCACCAGCAATCAACAACCATTTTCAATCAAATACGGAACAGGCAGTGTCCAGGGTTTCCTTGGCTATGACACTGTCACAGTAAGTCTGCTCTTACAAACGTATAGTAAACAATTATTTAAACTGCAGTTTTAAAGTAAAAGTACAAAAATGAAGAAAATAAAAAAATATTTAATTGCCGATATTTAGTTATTGATCATACATTTGTGTCCTTTTCAACAAGTAACTAACAAGAAAAACATTAGCAAAAGCTATCTAATGGGTTAATTCCTAATCTCTCAAATGTCATAATCTTAGAGAATACAAACATGCTAAATGCTAATAGCCAACTGGCACAGTGTAAACTGCCTTGATAAGTACAAACCACCTATTCAGTGTGCTCTAATATTTATCTCTAGATGGGTCAGTTGAGTGTCACAAATCAGCTGATTGGTTTAAGCACTTCAGAGCCTGGTGATCATTTTGCAAGGCCTCTGCATGATGGACTCATGGGTCTGGCCTTCAAATCTAGTGACCAGACAATTGTGGACACCATGATCCAAGAAGGTGTTATTGAGGAGCCCATCTTTTCTTTTTACTTAAGCAGGTAAAACAAAAAGTGTGATATGGAAATCTTTATCTTCATCTTAATCCTTCTATCATTATACATTCATTCTTGATTCCAGTCAGTCAATCCAACTGTATAAGTATCTGATAGTATTAAATTAGATCATGCATTAGCTGGGATTTTTAAGACCTGTGTTGAACTGTAAATGAACACAGAAAAATGTAAAAGTTGATCATATTATGACCACTGACAGGTTAACTGAATAACAACGATTATCTCCTCATCATGGCATCTGTTAGTGGGTGGGATATTTTAGGCATTAGGTGAACATTTTGGAAGCAGGAAAAATGGGTAAGCGTAAGGATTTGAGCGAGTTTGATGAAGGGCCAAATTGCAATGGCCAGATGACTGGATCAGAGCATCTCCAAAACTGCAGCTCTTGTGGGGTGTTCCCGGTTTGCAGTGGTCAGTATCTATCAAAAGTGGTCCAATGAAGGAACAGTGGTGAACCAGCGACAGGGTCATGGGCAGCCAAGGCTCAGTGATGCACCTGGGGAGTGAAGGCTGGCCCATGTGATCCGATTCAACAGACAAGCTACTGTTGCTCAAATTGCTAAAAAGTTAATGCTGGTGTCAGAATACACAGTGTAAGTTTGTTGCATATGGGGCTACATAGCCGCAGACCAGTCAGTGGCAACAACAGGCATGTGAGCATCAGAACTGGACCATGGAGCAAAGAAAGAAGGTGGCCTGTTCTGATGAATCACGTTTTATTTTACATCATGTGAACGTGTGTGTCGCTTACCTGAGGAACACATGGTACCAGGAATCACTATGGGAAGAATGCAAGCCGGCAGACGCAGTGTCATGCTTTGGGCAATGATCTGCTGGAAACGCTTGGGTCCTGCCATCCATGTGGATGTTACTTTGATGCGTACCACCTACCTAAGCATTGTTGCAGACCATGTACTCCCATTCTTGGAAGCAGTATTCCCTGAAGGCTCTGGCCTCTTTCAGCAGGATAATGCGACGTTCCACAAAGTAAAAATGGTTCAGGAATGGTTTGATGAGCACAACAATGAGTTTGAGGTGTTGAATTGGCCTCCAAATTCCCCAGATCTTAATCCAATCAATCATCTGTGGGATGCACTGACTTAAAGTATCTGCTGCTAACATCTTGGTGTCAGATACCACAGCACATCTTCAGGGATCTAGTGGAGTCCAGGCCTCTTTGGGGGGAACAACACAATATTAGGCAGCTGGTCATAATATTATGGCTGATTACGGTGTATCTTGATATGTATTTGAATAGACATATGCCGAGATTGTTGTGCAACTAACACAGTTAATAAACTTACTTAACAGTGACTCTGAGAGTGGAAGTGAGGTGGTGTTTGGTGGAGTTGATCCATATTATTACCAAGGTTCAATCAACTGGGTTCCTGTACAGCAAAACAGCCACTGGCAGCTGGTCTTTGAAGGGTAGGTGTTTAGCAACCAACCTGAGAAACTAATCTTGCACCTTGTACAATGGGATGATATTTTCAATAAAGCAGACAAAATGTCATCGTAGCAAGTTAAAATACCTGTAATAAAATTAGTAAAATACCAGAATAATTTAGTATATTGTATTCAAAGATTAAGGAAACCAAATATGAGATTATTAAACCTAATTCTAAACATATGTGACTATGTTGAAGATTTTCCTGTTCTATTGGAACATTACTTTAAAATTAAGCATTCATTTAATAGTGAAATATACATGGAAATAGCTTTATTAATCTTATATTTAGTTTATTATAATCTTATAATAGGAAGCAACAGAATTTGACTATATTCAAGATATTATCACTAATATGTAATTTGTCTACAGTGAAACAAAAGTCAACTAGGTTTTTTTTTTTTTAAACACTGGTATGGATTTCTACTACAATTTTATTTTATATATTTTCTGCTTCCTCCATTATGCTGCTTTTTTGCACTTTGAGCTCCATATAACTGTGATAGATGTCAGAAAATAATCAGAAAAGTAAACTGATTATGAATCTTTTTTCACTTTGTTAGTTTTGAGGTTAATCACCAGTCAACTGGATGGTGTGAAAATGGATGTACCGCTATTACAGACACAGGAACGTCACTGCTGCTGTGCCCACCACAGTATGTAGACAGTCTCCATCAAATGCTGGGAGCCCAACAGGACAGCAACGGCAACGTAAGCCAATTTTCATCATGCCATGCACTAGGCTTGAGGTTTTATTTATTTGTCTCATGCATTTATCTTAGGAATGTGTCAGCTAGCAAATACCAGTATAAATCTATAGGCAGTGAATGTAGTTCTGTAGAAATGGATTTCTCTTAACAGCTGTTCTTTACATGAGTTCCTGAACAGCACTTAAAGCCACAGTATCTACAGAGCATAAATATGTGACAGAAATGATTCACAGTGCCTCATTTATCAATCTTTATTAAAGTTGTATGTAACTCCATTACCAGTGGATTTACAAAAGTTGCGGAAATGCTAGTGCTCCTAAAAGTGTCTTGGCTATTCGTGGCCAGAAAACTCTCACACACACCAATACGCTCTCCCTGATGCTGTGCCAGGGAAACACAATGCTATGTGTCAAAAGGGAGCAGCCGATGATGGCAAGCAGTACATTAAAGAGTATACACCTTACTGCAGCTTGAGACATACCACATCACTCACTTATCGGGTCATTTAGAGGTGGCTCGGATGAAATGCTGCACAAAAATGCTGTGGCAAATAAAACTGAATTACTCCCCAATGCAGCGTTTTATAGTATATAAACAGAGTATCTTCTTAGCTGATATAAAAAGCCTCAGTTTAAGAGGATTGTAATTAAATGTGTTTAATTAAAATTAAACATTGCCTTTTATGCATTATACATTTATACACAATCAGTTGAATGAGTAAGATTAGTTTCCACAACACTCAGGGGAATGAGGTGGGATGCAGAAGAGTTAGCCAGTGTGAAAACTACAGAGAATACAAAGAGTAAAAAAAGAGACTTCTAAGAGTAAAAAAAGAGAAGAAAACAGCTTTCCTCTGTGTGTTATGTTTCCAGTACGTGTTTGACTGTAATGCCGTGAGCAGCCTTCCCCCTCTGACGTTCGTTATGAACGGAGCTCACCTGCATTTGCCGGGTACTGCTTATGTGCTTCAGGTAAGAGTGGAAAAGCCTCATAACTGATCTACAGTAAACATGTACAGCAAGTCCGGACTGACACGCTTGTTTTTTTGTACTTAAACAGAATGACGATTCTAGCTCATACTGTCAGAGTGGCATAGGGGCATCACATGAGGAGTACAGAAACGGTTATCCTTACTGGATCCTGGGTGATGTTTTCCTCAGACAGTTCTACTCTGTGTTTGACCAAGGGAATGCCAGGGTGGGATTTGCTACCTTAGCATAGAGCTATCCAACACACTCTGAAGAATAATTAAATCATGATTCCATTATTACATGAATTAAAAGAGAATAAATGCATGGTTAAATGTCAAAGACTTGTTTGTTGCCTTTTCATTTATTACTAAAACATTTCCATGTTGGAGGCTAATTACATGGAATTTTGTTTATTTCTTTTTATGTGAAAATTTATTTATTTATTTATTTATTTATTTATTTATTTATTTATTTATTTATTCATTCATTCATTCATTCATTCATTCATTCATTCATTTACTTATTTACTTAATTATTTTCTTTTTTTCATTTTTTTGAAGCTTGGCAATGTTTATTGCAAATAGGTTTCACAAAAGTGTATTAGGTTCAAGGTAACAGTAGAAGGGCCAATTGGAACAAAGGATAAATAGTACATTTTTACTCTTTCAACTTAATTTTTAATGATAATACATTGACATTAATACACTATTACAATTTACACATAATATATTAGTAAAAGTCATAAGTAATATTCTCAAATGTCTCATTTCACCAACTCCACAGATGATTTTACACAACGCATGACCATAAACAGAGCTGAAAGGGAGGCAGTACAAGTTCAGCACCATATCTAAACACAGAGTTGTACTGCAATAGTAACTGTTATAATATGCCAAGGCATTTACAGCAGTAGCTCATATAGCAGGTTGTCTCAAGAGTCTTCAAATCAATTAATCAATCAATCAATTTCTTCAAAATGCCACATGTAATCTCATTCAAACCAACATTGGAATAATACATGCAAATAGAAGCATGATCCTCAGTTCTGTTTACTTTTAAATATAAAGCATGTTATGCTAACTGGGAGAAGGAGGCTATGCAGGTCATTGTGGTGATACTATCCACATAAGTCCACTCAAATGTTTTCCACTGACTTTTTTGACATTTGGTTATTTTCAGTTGTTTTTTTATATAACATAGATACAATATATATTTTATATGTCAACAAAAATTATGTCAGTATTTAGACGGGGAATGTTTTGTATACCAATACACAAAACACCTCTAGATTTTTCACATTTTTCTTTTCTTTTATTGTACAATTTATCTTATAATATAGTACATGATTTAGCATGGCCTATTTTGCTTTTATTCATCACAAAACCAAATACTGATTCACACAAATTAATGAAGCCACAATACAATCAATTAAAGTCATGAAATCTTCATCACCATTTTGAGCTGCTGAATTAATACAACACTGCCAATTTTTATTTGATGTGCTGTGCTCTTATAAAAATGCTTACAGATCACTCTAAGTTAATATGAATATGGAATTCTATACTTTATCTCAAAACAAACTTTTTAGCATAATACTGACAACAATGACATAATACTGCATGACAGTGGACCAATAATCAATCAATCCAATAGCTTGCAAGTTAAAATCAGACATATCTGAGCCTTTCCTTTGGTTCACTGTGTGTGTGGCTATAGAGCAACTTCTGAATAGTTTGTCTGGGTTCTGAGTAGTCTTGTGAGCAGTTTGGGTATTAAATCTTTTTACCTGCCAAAAATTGTATTTCTACCTGTTTTGGGGGTGTTCCGTCCTTGATTTGTATTTTTGTGTAAAACTTTGGGTGTGTTATAGTTTTTGTGTAGCCTTCAGCCACTGCTCCCAACCTTGGGGTAACCATGGACAATCAGCTGTCCTTTACCTCACACCTTCCTAATGTGACATGCTCATGTTGTCATTTTTCATACATCAGAAGTATTCGGCAATTTTATCCACACAGGCTGCTCAGGTGCTTGTTCACTGCTGCGCTCTCTCCACTGGCTTCTATTAGCAGAACGCATCAGATTCAAAACACTGATGCTCCCTCCGATCTACTAGCACTGCTCAACTGGTCCCCACATCTCTTGCACTGTTCTGGCACTGAAGATTTGGAATGAATCACTGGCTGTCTTTAAAGAAGATCTACCTCTTCCTGAAACATTTAAACTATCAATTATTTTCCCCTGTTTGTTTTATGTATTCACTTATTTGAAAAAAAAAAGTGGTATAATTACAAAGCACTTCTTTATATTTTTGATCCCAGTTAGAGCCCACTGTCTGTTCCCAATCTACCCAAAATTTTCCTTTGTCTATGTTCACAGTAGTAGCCTAGGCAGAGTTTTTCTTAGCCCAGGTTAGTATCCAGAGCATGTTCTGTTCCTGACCTCCTATGCCTTGTGTTGGATTATCCCTGTTTGTTTAATAAAGAAGAACCCCCTGCACCCTCACAGTCTGCATCTTTTCTGAGTAACACGCCAGAACACTTTGCTTAACTTTGGGCAACCTCCAAATTTCATTCTACACTGAGGCCAACAGGGCAACCTCCAACACAGAGCACTCTCCAGGGGCCAACGGGGCAGCCTACAGCACTACTCTCTCTCAAGAGAGGCTGATGGCACATCCTCCAACTCTGAGCTCCAAGCCCCATTCCATGATGGGGCTGACAGTGTGGCCTCCAGCACAGAGCTCTTTCTAAATGGCAAACAGAGCAGCCTCCAACGCAGAACATATATTCTACACAATGAGGCAGACAGGATGGACCTTAGTACAAAGTTCTCTCCAGAGGCTGACAGGGTGGCATCAAGCACTGAGCTCGCTCCAGAGGTGTATTTGGGCCGCTTCCACTGCTGAGTTCTCTCCAAAGGCCAACAGGGTGGCCTCCAGCACAGAGTTCTGTCAAGGGGCTGACAGGCCGGCCTCCAACACAGATCTCCAAACCCCATTCTATGATGAAGCAGACAGGGAGGCCTCCAACATAATGCTCTGTCCATCACAAGTCTCCCTTTATTTGGTGCTGAGCATGCAGAATGCTGAGTCATGTCCTGTCTCTGCCCCGTTTTCATTTGTTTCCTTAAAGAACTCGCCTGTTTTCAGTTCCATTCTTTATCTGCATTCTTATTTGAATACTTGTGTGTTATAGTCTAGAAGTGTACATTTAGTGAGTTCTTCTTTGTATTTTTGATGCCAGTTGCAAGATGTTAACATCTTCCAAGAAAATGATATCAAGCCTATTTCTGCTCTATGAGATGGCCCAAGTGTTTGCTCATATGCATCTAATATTGGAAGGCATTATCTTCAGCTGCTAAAATTCTGTGTAAGGTTATCCAAACAGAAGTAAATACGTCTCACACTGAAAGTCAATAGAGTCCTGGCTAACTTTATATCACACTCGCAGGAAAAAAAACTATTTGTTGATACTGATTGAAAATGTCTGATAAGTCAATTTCTGTTCCACCGGCAGAATGGAACACCAGTGTACTGGTAAAAATCCTCACAATTTAAGCATGTTTGTTTTGCCATGAACGTAGATAAGTCTGAACCCAAAATGCCATTCACTGGCATCAAATATAAAGGTAACCTTTAAGATAATAATTCCCACTGACTGTTGCATTTTCTGGTATTTGCCACATTATCAGCATTATCAGCCATTATCAGCTTCCATAATAAATGGTCACAGAGTTTTATATAATCAACTTATAAAAACAATGAACAAGATAAGACAAGACATTTAGCACAACATACTCATATCTGATTGAGAACCCCAAATAGTACAATAATGGTTTTTTTTATTGTTGTTTATATCATAAAGTGCTCATGTGGGTCACTGCTGCTAGATAAGGTCAGGTTATAAATATGCCTGATTCAGGTGGCTGTTGTGTGTTCGAAGCTAAGAACTCTGCGGAGGCATGATGAGGTGTCTGATCTTCAGTCTGCTGTGTCTGGCTCTTACTGAGGGACTTGTCAGGTAAGAGAAAGTGGGCCAAAGGAGATTATTTGGGACCAGAATTAACACAATTTTTAGAAATTGACATGGGAGCATAGACTTTTTACAGATTCATGATGTTATTCTAACCATGTTGTCTGCAGAGTTCCTCTTGTTACAAAGAAGACCATAATGAAAGAAAGAGGTCTCCTCAAGGAAATGCTGAAGCCCTCACAGTACAACTCTCAGCAAGGTTACAATGAGAGCCTGATCAACCAATATGACGTAAACCTACATTCTACAGAAATCTATAATAAGATTATACAATAACAATGGCTTCATTCTAAATTCTATTGCTATACTGAAATGTGTCTTAATAACAAATTTAAAATTTATTTTTATGCATTTTATCTTGATCCAGTGGCTCTTAAAGCAATAATATTAGTGTAACATACAGTACATAAAGTATTTAACAATACATAAATAAATACAAAACTGCAAATGGAATATAAAACAAACTATTTTACTGTATATAAAACTATTATAATGTGCAAAAGGGCTACTAAAAATTAATTTATTACAGCATTTAGTATTACGTAAATAATGTCCTACGTACAAATCCACTAAATATTGCATTACACAGTTAAAGTATTTTCATTGACTGAATGAAGAAAAATTATTAAATGATGTTGCAGAAATATCAGAGAATTGATTTCAAATAAAGCTTAATATTTAATATTTCATTATTAAAGGTTACTTAAAGCTACACAGGTATCGATGCTCTGCACAGGTGTTTACCAAATCCATATGTCTGTAATCTCCAGATGGTATATTTTGGAAAGGTTGGTTTTGGAACCCCTCCACAGTACTTCTACATAAACTTTGACACCGGCTCCAGCACTCTGTGGGTCAACTCTGTCTACTGCAAAAGTGCTGCCTGCAGTGAGTATTATAATCACTGAATAACCTCAATCCACATGCATCATGTAACAATCAATATAAGCAATTTGACAAAGGTAGTAAGAAGAAAGTGTTTTATTCATCTTACACCATAGCAAATATTCATTCTTTTTTTTTTCATTAATTAAACAATGCGTTTTGTATTCAATTTAATTTGAAATTAACTATTATTTCTATAATAGATTATTCCTATCATCAGGTGTTATAGCAGCTATAAGTGCACATTTGCTCTGGATAAGGAAATCTGCCAAATACCATAAATGTAAAGGAAAATTCAATCCATCTCTACACCTTTCTTTTCTCCTCCTGAAGTTAATAAGAAACTCAGCTTGTCGTGT